>NC_051080.1:3997057-4344557 GCF_004664715.2 Peromyscus leucopus | reverse complement strand
CCTGACCCTGAATCCAGCTGGATCCAAACTCCTCAGCCTTTACCCACGGCCAGCAGGTTGACCTCACTGCCAGGCGCTTTCCTCCTCATGGGCACTGCCACGGTCTGCCTGTAGGGTCTGCGAGTGATAGCTCTTCAGAGCAGAAGGGCCTGGGTAGCTTTCTCCCTGGGCTCTCCAATCCTAAGGGGCTCCCATTTGATTCCTCTCCTTGGTCTCATAATTAACGTCTGTCTCCCTGCCTTATCATTCTCTGCCCTGCCTGGAGGTGTGTCGGGGATGTGCAGCTAGCTTCTGGGCCAGTGTAGCACTGAGAAAAACCAAGTGTCTGCAGGGTCAAGGCTTAGAGGAGACTACTTGGCATCCCTCAATAGCAGAGGGTCTTTTTTTTTTTTTTTTTTAAGATGGGAGTCTTGCTTTGTAGCCCAGGCTGGCCTCAAATTCACAATCCTTCTACCTTAGCCTCCCAAGTGCTGGGGATTAAAATTGTATGTCAGCACACCCAGCAGAGCAGGGGGTCCTACCTGAGGGCCCAAGCCTTTGCTCCGTGTTTGTGGACACTGTGTGCATGGGCGTATTTGGACTTCTTTGTGTATTTCCCAAAGGCAGTCCTCATGCAAATAGCAACTATTCAGTTCTTGAGGACTGGTCAGGAAGGTGGAGAACAAGGCTATCCCAGTGTCCAAAGGTTCCATCTCCCCTGACAAGCCATTCCCTCCCCTAGATGGTGCTTCTGAACCCAGCTCAACCTCAGGGAATGGATTGGTGGTCAGACTGTGTGGCCTGGGAGGATGGGGGTGGGGGTGTGGCCTGGGAGGCTGGGGGTGAGGGTGGGGCCTGGGAGGCTGGGGGTGAGGGTGGGGCCTGGGAGGATGGGGGTGAGGGTGGGGCCTGGGAAGATGGGGGTGGGTGTGAGGCCTGAACTAAGTCTGGAAAATTTGTTTTGGAAGTCATTTAGATTGAGAAAAGCAGGAAGCAGGAAGGGGTATCCCTAGACAATCCAGTTGGGTAGATTTCAGTTGCTCCCTTCTGAGAACCCAGGAGAGCAGGGAAGGCCCCAGACAAGGTCCCCTTCTTTCCCAGTCATCTCCCTGCCTTCCCAGTGGGGTGCTTGGTTGCCAGAGCAACAAGGTCTGAAGCTCTTCTCTCCTTCCCCACCTTAAGGGCAGCCAAGCCAAGGCAGGGCAGGGGTTCCATGGGTGGGGAGGTGGGGGGGGGGACGACTCAGCTGCTGCTAGTCTCTGGGAGGGGGCCGAGGAGTGAGCAGAGTCACAGCTGGTGCCAGCCTCCAGCTGCACCTTATCTATCCCTGGCAGTGGGAGCGTGGTGTGGCCGGAATGCTGAGCAGCAGCAATGGGAGGGAGCCCGCAGATGGTTGCCCGATCCGCCCTACGCCCTCCAGCTGAGACCAGAGCCCTTGCCTAGGGAGAAAGAAGCAGGAATTCATGTCTGGGCCTCGGTGGAGAGAGAGGAAATAGAGAGCGGGCTCTGGAGGTAGGGTTGTGGTGGGAGCAGTCATCTTAAGCAGGGTTGGAACTGGGAGCAGGAAATCTGTGGAGAGCCCACAAGATTCCTCCAGACCCTGAAGCGGGGACAGTCACCCACGAAGGGGCGGCGGGGTGAAGGGGGTAGACCCTTCTCCACGGTTCTGAAGCGGAGACATGAAGGCTCTGGAACACTGAAGGGAGACAGGTGCTAAGCAAGGGTGCGACCCTGGGGCTCAGACTGGAAGCAGAGAGGTCCTCTAAAGCAGTTGGAGGCCTGGGGATGTAGAGCGATAGAGCGTTAATAAGAGCAAGTGCGAAGGCACTAGGTTCTCCATCAAAAAAGTGAACATTTTGAAAAATAAATAAACAAACAGGTAATGAGGGTCCAGAGACGGCAGCCACCTCTAACACCCCTAACTCCACCCGACCCCACAGATGCTCGGAGTCAACATCCTCAGAGGGACCTGATCTTATTACCCCGACTTCCGTCCTCCACCGGGGAGGGAGTGGCAGGGTGGGGGGAGAACGCAGTCCTAGGGACCCTGCCCAGGACAGTGCAGAGAGGAACACACCCAGCCTTTAAAGAGGATTTAGTAGAGGCTCCCACAGGAGGCAGGGCTCCTCCCACCCCGGTCCTGCCCTCCTCCCTGGGGAGTGCCGGAACGGACGGACAGAGACTCTGTGGGGAGAGGAGCTGAGCAGAGCCAGCTGCAGGGACCCAGAGAGCCTGGGGCAGGGTCTCTTGCTCTGCCTCCTCCTCTTCTCCCTGCACAGAAGAACAATCTTTGGGTGACTTAGCTCCCTCTCTGGCCCCTCCCCCTCCCCCACCCCGCCATCCTCCCAGACTGCTATCAGCTCAGAGGCCACTCTAAGCTAATTGATCTCCCTGCTCTTGCCTAAAGTAATAGGGAATTGATGTAACTCAGTGCCTCTGGGGGCAGCGTTGGAAGGAAAAGGCTGGGAGAAGGAGTGTTTCCTGGATGCCCAGCTAATGCCAGCAGCCAGTGGACACCCACTGGGAGAGGTAGGCTACACCCTACTGTGTCCTGGAGGCAGAAGGGATGCCAGCAGACTGGTTGGGGACATTCTGTTACAGGTACAGGTCATTCCAGAGTGGCTTCAACTTTTTGGAAAGCAATTGTGATGATGGAGGGGAGGGGTGGGTATGCGGTGGAGGAGTTTGGGGATTGGGGATGAGGAGTTGGGACAAAGGGGGTGCCTATGATTCATTCCCCTCAGACAGAGCTACTTCTAAATGCCAGCTCCTGCTCTGGGGCTGAGATGCGGCAGTGCAAAGCAGACCTCACTTGTGCCCTTAGGGGACCTGGGAAGATCCAGGTAGACTCCTCCCACCTACCTGCCTCCTCAGCTCAGCTGCTCCAGACATTCCGGTGTTACAGCGTGCTCCCACCCGAAAGACAGTTCTCTCCAGCCACAGCCATTTGCCTGCCATTGGCCAGGCACAAGCTTTCACTCATTTTTGGTCTGAGTTGAAGCTGCCAAGGCTTCTGGCTGAGGACAGTCCAGTCAGGACCCGTAGGTGGGCAATCCGAGAGGTGGGACAGGGAAGCACCCAGTTTCTCTGTGTCACCCTGGCTGTCCTGGAACTCCCTTCATAGATCAGGCTGGCCTCAAACTCAAGGATTCCCCTGCCTCTGCCTCCTGAGGGCTGGGATTAATGGTGTGGGCAGCCATGCCCAGCACCAAGGGGTATTTTTAAGTGAGCATGAAACTTCTGTGTTCCCTTAAGAAGTTGTAAAAACTGGGGCTACTGACTGGAGATGTAACTCAGTGCTTGCCTATCATTCACAGAACCTGGGTTCTGGAGAGAGGAAGAGAACAGGAGGAGAGAGAGAGAACATGAGAGTGTTCCAATGCCATCCAAAGGGAAAGGAGTGGCCAGTTAAGACCTTTTGAGATCCTAAGGGTTCTAAGAAAGGAAACCCTTCCCCACCCATCACTCCGAGGTCCTCTATGTGACTGTCATAGGGGCCAGGAGGTTGGGCTTTGCTGGTTAGTGTTGTGTGTCTCTAACTGATGTGTCCCATCAGTGTGCCAGGTGAAGAGCATCCCTAAGCAGAGGTTGCTGCAGTGGCCTGGGCCATGGACAGCAGCCAATCCAGACCCTCCATCTCCATGTCTGGAGAGAATGTGTATATAGAATGTGTAATGGACACATGTGGATGTTCATGGGGGCATGCACAGCTCTGTGGGGGGGGGGAGCTTTCATGTGGGCAGACTTCTTGTTGCATGAGGAGCCCATAGCAACTTTGAAATTATAAGTTCCCTTTACTTGTGCTCATATAAGCCTCACAATTCCTGAATCTGCAAGAAGCCTATCATTGGAAAGATGGGGAAACTGAGGGCCAGGGTGTTGTGTGATTTGCCTGAGATCATGACAGTCTAGGGCCTTGACTTTGGATCTTCCAAGTCCATGTTCTCCTGGCTTTGAGCACAGGACTATGTGTGGCAGACAAAGCTGCTCCAGGTTCCCAGCTGCTTGTGCTCTGAGGAGAAGCGGTGTGTTGAGGTAGGAAGGGCAGGAAAGGTGCAGAAGTGACCCCAAGAGTCACCCCCTCATGAGTGTCCTAAAACTTTAGATGTCTGCCTGTTTTTATTTATTTTACTTATTATACTTATTTGCGGGGAGTGACTTGAGACAGGGTTTCTCTGTGTAGTCCAGGCTGTCCTGGATCTCGCTCTGTAGCCCAGGCTGGCCTCAAACTCACAGAGATCCCCCTGCCTCTGTCTCCCAAGTGTTGGAACCAAATGCATGCCCCATCACTGCCTGGCTTTATTTTATTTTATTTTGTTTTATTTTATTTTATTTTATTTTATTTTATTTTATTTTATTTTATTTTATTTTATGGAAACTATATATAGACCAGGCTGGCCTAGAATGCACAGAGATCCCCCTGCCTCTGTCTCCCAAGTGCTGTACCAAAGGCACATGCTACCCATACCCATACCTCTGCTTTTTGATGGTAGGCACCATCTTTCCAATCCCCAATCTTAGAAGAACCCACCACGACCCCACAGAGGGTAGCCCCAGGGTAGCCTCACTGTACCAGAAGAAGCCACACCCCAGAGCAGCATGGCATCACATCCATCACATGGTTTTCACGACCAACATCCTTAAGTTGGCCTATAGTGCTACTTGGAAACCCTGCTGTGTTTCCTGGCCAACTGGTCAACCTCCTCAGGGATGCCTGCTGGCTTCTCTGCTCTGCCTTTCCAAGCTTTTTTAACCCTTCCTCCTAACAGATGACCTTGCTCCCATTTGACCAAGAAAAGAGAAGCCTCAGACAAGATCTTCTCTTGCCTCTTAGTACCAACCCCTGGAAAGGAACATTCATCTTATCTAAGATAGTCTTAGCAAACTGTCTGATTCCTTTTGCCTTTTTTAGGAGCTTTATCCTCCTGATATCGACCTCCCTCCTCTATAAGCCATCTCTACTCCTCAAGTGGAGCTGTCCTGTAACATAAAAACATATTCCTTATTCTCTCTACTTAAAAATACATACCTAAGCCAAGCACTGTGGTGCATCTGTGGTAACCAGCTACTTAGGTAGCTGAGGTCAGATGATCACTTGAGCCTTGGAGTTGGGGACCAGCCTCAGTAACACGGTAAAACCCCATCTCAAATAAATAAACACATAGCTATAATGATAGCTACCAACCATTGAGTACTCCCTATGTATCAGACTTTAGACTAAGATAAAAAAAAAAAATACATAGATACATCTTTCATCTCCAGAGTACCCTCCACATTTTTTAGGGTTTTTTTTTTTTTTTTTTTTTTTTAGATTTCTTTTTGTGTTTTGTGTTTTGTGTATATGTGTCTGTGCAACATGTGCATGCAGTGGCCTCAGAGGCCAGAAGAGGGCATCAGATCCCCTAGAACTGTAGTTATAAATGGTTGTTAGCAGCCTCCACACTATAGGGCTTTCTTTGCAATGTTATGAAAAGTGATGTGTAGGGGGCTGGAGAGGTGGCTCAGTGGTTAAGAGCACTGGCTGCTCTTCCAGAGGACCTGGGTTCAATTTCCAGCACCCACATGGCAGTTCCCAACTGTCTGTATCTCCTGTTCCAGAGGATCTGACACCCTCACACACACATACAAATAGGCATAATACCAATACACTTAAAATAAAAATAAATAAATCATTAAATTTAAAAAAAAAAAGTGATGCATGCAGCTCTCAGTACCCATTTCCTCATCTCCAGCTTAGCCGGGCTGCCTTCTCCCTGGTCCTACCACTCTGAATGGCTCTAACTGAGGACCAGTGGGGACCTTCATGTTGCCAAATCCAGCAAAATGTTTTCGTCTTGATCTTCAGTAGCTTTCAAAACTGTTGAGCCAAGCCATGTGTGGTGGCACAGGACTATAGACCCAGATACGCAGGAAACGGAAACAAGAGGATCTCAATTTCTAGGCTAACTTGGGCTACCCAATGAGATCCTGCCTCAAAAAACAAAGAGGAGTATGGAGTTTGAATGAGAATGGCCTCAGTATTCTCATGTATTTGAATGCTTGGCCCCCAGTTGATGAACTGTTTGGGAAGGCCACCACCGCCCGGCTGAAGATACTGTCTTAAACAAAACAAAATGCCGGGTGGTGGTGGTGGCGGCGGCGGCGGCGGCGGCGGCGGCGGCGGCGGCGGCGGCGGCGGCGGCGGCGGCGGCGCACACCTTTAATCCCAGCACTCGGGAGGCAGAGCCAGGCGGATCTCTGTGAGTTCGAGGCCAGCCTGGGCTACCAAATGAGTTCCAGGAAAGGTGCAAAGCTACACAGAGAAACCCTGTCTCGAAAAACAAAACAAAAAAAACAAAAAAAAAAAAAAGAGAGAGAGAGAGAGAGAAAGAAAGAAAATAACAAAATAAACAAACAAGCAAACCTCTAAAGGGCTGGGGGCAAAGCTCAATGCTAAGTGCTTGCCTGCATGCGGGAGGCTCTGGGTTTGATTCCCAGAGCAACAGCAACAAACTGACCCGATCCCTTTTCTGGACCACTGCGTGTCCTGACTCTCGAGTCGTGGCTTAACTCTTCTGACTGGCCACTCCTCTGTTCCTTTGCCAGTTCAGTCTCTTCTGCTTGGCCAGGGTGCCTTGCCTGCACTCCAGGCCCAGCCTGTGATTTTCGTCTTCTTTTCTATCACAAGGATGTAAGTTCAAGGCATAGCCTGAAGAACGTCACACTGGCAGTCTTACAGTGTAATGGTGCGTACTACGTCGATAGATATTCTCATTGACACAAACATTTCCGACACCTCGGGTGATTCCTTCAGGTCAGTACCGCCCCGCGAGAGCCCTGCCACTGTCCCAGCAGGAGGGTAAAGTTTCACCTCTCTCAAACATCCCAGAGTTGTCCATCTACTTCTCGGGGCTGTCTCCCTTTGCTCGTGATCACTCGTGAGAGTCGGTTGTGTTGTGTGTAGACATTTCTCTTTCAATGCTGCGTTATCTCATTATATTAATAGAATGCAATTTATTTAGCCACTCTACTATCGCTAGACATTTGGGTTGTCACCAGTTTGGGACTGTTATAAATAGAGCGGCTGTGAACATCCTTGCTCCTGGTTTTTGGTTGACACGTGTACTTGTTCCTCTTGGGAACAGAAGTAGGGCTGTGGTTAAGTCATAAGGTAGGATTCTATTTAGCTTTAGTGGATACTGCCAAAGCAAGTTTCCTTTCCTTTCTTTCTGTCTTTTTTTAAACTTTCTAGTCTATTCTTGGGCAGCCTCACCTTCACTCCTGACTTCAATTACCACTCACACACCGCCAGCTGCCAACTCTGTGTCTCAGGCCAGCCCTCCCCTCCTAACATCAGCTCCAGTTTTCCACTTAGACTCTCTACTCAGACGGCCCGAAGGCTCCTGCAAACCAGCATGTACAGACCCAAACTCGTATCCTTTTCCTCCTCAAACAAGTCCTTTACCTGGATGTCTGCTGTGGGGCGCCACCCCACTCGTTATGCAGACCATGTGACACCCCGACCCCCTCACCTACCTTAATAGAACCTGCCAAGGCCTGACAAGATCTGTGGCTTCATTCATAGTCTCCCATTCTCTCTCCCTCTCTTTCTTTCTGGTTTGTTTGTTTTTTGAGTCAGGGTCTCATGTAGTTCAGGGTAGCCTGAAACTTACTATGTAGCCAAGGATGATGGCCTTGAACTGATCCTCCTGCCTCAGTCTTCCAAGTGCTGGAATTGTAGGTATGTACCACCACCCAGCCAAAACCTAGCTTTGGTTACTTCATCCTTCAACAGAGATCATACATTACTATTGGACCAGGAGTCTCACAAGGCTAGGTGACTTGGTCTTCCTTTCCAACCCCATCTGTCTCTGTCCAGGTCCTCACTCTTCTCTGAAACATACACAGGGTGGTATGGAGGGTGCGTGACATAGAGAGAGAGAGAGAGAGAGAGAGAGAGAGAGAGAAGGAGAAGCAGGGAGATTACTTCCTCAGGAAACCTTTTTGATTCTTCAGTCTAAGTCAGCCCCCCTACCCCTACCCCCACCCCCACCCCCATCCTCTGCCCCAATAATGTTTTCCTAACATTCACCATAGTTTTAAATCACTAGACAGTCGGCTCCGTAAGGGCAGGATCTGGCCCACTCTCTCTTCCCCACTGTGAATGAGCAATGCAGATAGAAAGGATTTAGAGATAGATGACCTCATTCTAATTGCTAATCTGTTTGTCTGTCTGTCTGTTTGTTTTTGAACTATATTTGAGCTATTTGCTCTGGCTGTCTTGGAACTTACTATGTAGCCCAGGCTGGCCTTGAATTCACAGAGATCCAGTTGCCTCTGCCTCCTGAGTGCTGGAATTAAAGGTGTGTGCCGCCACACCCAGCTTTAATCTTAAAACTTGATCATTAGGGGACTTGAGTTGGTTGCTGTGACTCAGCACTTTGGGAGTGTGTGTGTGTGTGTGTGTGTGTGTGTGTGTGTGTGTTGTGCATGCATGTATGTAAGCACACTTGCCCATGTGTGCCTGTGTGGAAGCCAGAGGTCAGAGCAGGATGTCTTCTATCATTCTCCATTTCTTTATTTTTAAATAAATTATTCTATTTTTATTATGTGTATTTGTATTTTACATATATGTCTATACCATGTAAGGGGGTATACAATTCCTGGAATTGGAATTACAGATAGTTGCGAGCTGCCATGTGGGTGCTGGGAATCGAATCCAGGTCCTCTGAAAGAGCAGCCAGTGCT
Organism: Peromyscus leucopus; assembly: GCF_004664715.2. Lineage (NCBI taxonomy): Eukaryota > Metazoa > Chordata > Mammalia > Rodentia > Cricetidae > Peromyscus > Peromyscus leucopus. The sequence goes on along the minus strand of NC_051080.1, from coordinate 4,335,851 downwards.
CTTGACGGCTGAACCATCTCTCCAATCCCTTCATTTATTTATTTATTTATTTATTTATTTATTTATTTATTTTTGAGACAGACTTTCTCACTGAACCTGCAGCTCACAAATTAGCTAGGACCCAGCCAGCCACTGAACTCCAGAGATCCAGCTGTCTCCACCTTCCAGTGCTGGGATTGTAGCCAGTTGTCCAGTTTTTGTGTGGGCGCTGTGGATCTGAACCCAGGTTCTCACGCCTGTACCTCAAGCCCTTCATCTACTGAGCCAACGCCCAAGCCCTTGTGGTCCAATACTTGCTTGTGAAATGGTGACGAGGTTAGGGCTGTGGAAAGAGCCCATTAGTTATTAGTTGAAAATCACCAAATGCCTAGATGTGGAGGGAGACGAAATTCAGAAAGGACACAGAGAAAGTAAGAAGCTACTCAGTTACTATACATAGCTACAGAGGAACCTTGGTGAGGAAGGACCTGGGGAAGAGGTTCATTCAAGGATGGGAAGCCCCGAGATGGATTGCTCATTGATTTATATTTACTTTGATATAAGGTGGAGATTTATAGAATACCCAACTTTAACTTCTGGTGTCCATGAAGGGACACATGGACAAGAGTGCACACCACACACATGCATATACTACTATGTAGCCCTGGCTGGCCTAGAACTTGCTCTGTAGACCAGGCTGGCTTCAAACTCAGAGATCTGCCTGCCTTTGCCTCCCAAGTACTGGGACTAAAGATATGTGTGACCAGGCCTGGTTATTTATTCATTTTGAAACAGGATCTCATGGTGGTCTTAAATTCAGTTTGTAGCAGACAATGACCTTGAACTTCTGACCCTCCTGCTGGCACAAACAAGTGCCACCATGTCTGGTTTATGTGACTCAAGGGAATGGATCCAGGATCTCATTCAGCATGCACTCCACAACTAAGCTAGACTGTGGGCCCGGAGGGCCCAGAACTGAGTGTCAATCTGTGTTTGTGTGTACCTGATCACCTCTTCGGGGGCCTGTGTGTGGTTCCTGGCCCTCTCCTTACCTTCCCATTACTGAAAAACCTTGAATTTGCCTACCGGATAGAATGAAAATGAGAGGGAACTTAAAGAATGAGGACAGAGACGGGGAGGGAAAAGTATAGGGACGTGAGTGTGTGCATGTGCGTGTGTGCACATGGCTGTTCACATACATGAGCATGTGTGTGTGTGTGTGTGTGTGTGTGTGTGTGTGTGCACTGAGTGAGCGTGTTTGTGTGCCTGTGTCTGTGTATTGCTGTGTGGGAGTGCATGGTGAGTCTTGGTGCAGGTGTGGTGAAGAATTTCTTCAACTCACTGTCCACTGAAGCTGCTGTGTGCTTCACGGCCTCCCCTCTGGTGGGGACTCTCAGCCTGAAGCTCTCCTTGCCTTAGTTTCCTCTTTTTGTGAAGCCAAGCTACAATCACCTCCAGGATGTCTGAAGGAGGGAGACGGTGCCCTCTAGTGGTCAAGAGGCTTACAGGCCTCAACAGTCAACCTCAGTCAGCAGCCCACAAACCAAGGCTGGAACTTAACCTCTGAAACTGCCCTGAGGAAGGGCAACAGAGCAGGCCCTGTCCCCTGAGAACTATGGCCTGGCAGATAGGAAAAAGATGTCCATGGGGCAGCAGACAGAAAGGGAATCCATGGATTTGTATGGGAGAAGACAGCAGTTGAAGGTAGCTGATCTCTCTCCTCATACCCAGTCACGTTTGTGAGGTTTTGTCTGTCTGTCTGTCCGTCCATCCGTCCATCCACCCACCCACCCACCTACCCGTCTAGTTTGTGTGTGGGTGTGCACTATGGAGCTCAGAGGAAAAGTTGTGGAAGTCAGTCCTCTCCCCCCACTCCATGAGTTCTAGGGGTCAAACTCGGGGGGGGGGTGTGCAAGGTTTGTGGCAAGCATCTTTACCTGCAGTCATCCTGCCAGGCCACTTTCACGTGGTTAGTCTTTCTCTCACTTCTTTTCCTTGATGCGGCCTCTCTACCTTGATCGTTCCCTCTCACAAGCTCCACGCTCACGGAGCTGTGGGTTACCTCACCTCCGCAATGCCCTGAGTAGAGACCGAACCCTTCTATCTGAGCCCTGGGCAGGCGCTGTGCCGTGTGGAGTCAGGGAAGACTTCTTGTTGTAGGGAATATAGAAATAAGGTATTGAAAAATAAGTGGGGAGCTGGGCAGAGTGGCTTGGGCCTGGAAACCCAGTTGCTTGGAAGGTAAGGCAGAAGGATGGAGGGCCCAGGAGTTCAGGGACAGCAACACAGGGAGAGCCTGTCTCTCTGGAAAAACCAGAGGGCTGGGCTGGGGAGCGGGCTCAGCAGCGAAGAACATGGCTGCTCTTCCAGAGGACGCTTGGTCCATTCCCAGCACCCATATAGCGGCTCTCAACCACCTTCAGGTGGTCTGTGATTCCAGTTCCAGGGGATCTAACACCCTCTTCTGACCTTCTTAGTGTGGCACACACTGTGGTACACAGTCGCACATGCAGGCGAAACACCCATAGACATTAAATAAATAAATAAATAAATAAATAAATAAATAAATAAATAAATAAATAAGATCAGAGGCACCAGACATGGTGGTGGCGCACACCTTTAATCTCAGCACTTGGGAGGCAGACACAGTTGGATCTCTGTGAGCCTCAAGGCCAGCCTGGTCTACAGAGTGAAACCATGTTGAAAATAACAACAACAACAATAACAATGCTGATGATGTCATCAGGGCCAGCAAGATGACTGGCAGGTAAAAGCGCAGGGTCTGTCTGATCACTTGAGTCTGGTTCTGAGAGCCCAGTGTGGAAAAGGAAAACCGATTTCTGAACACTGTCTCCTGACTCCCACACTCCCACACAAGGTCATACTACATGAAACAAAAAAGATAAGAAAGAAATGAGAAGGAGCCGAGCGAACGTCCTAGGGCTGGGGTGAGCCTAGTGTGTCTGGGAGGCTTCTGGGTGCTGGGTGCTGGATTGGGGGGCAGTGTCAGAAATGAGGGTGCAGGGTACAGGGCTTCCCATTGGATAGGTCCATCACAGGCAATGAGCTTTACCAGAAAGCGCTGAGGAGTTTTCAGCAGGGAAATGGGCAGGATCACGACATGAAGTAGAGACAGGGACATGGGAGGCTGAGAGTCTGGTTGGGAGGCTGCTTGTCATTCAGAGAAAAGAGCTGAGGTACATCTAAGGGCAGTGGAAGGCTGGAGAGGGTCCAGACCTCAAGGCTTTCTCTCCCGGGGCTTCGTGTCCTAGCAGGAAAGCTGAGGCCAAACGTTACACAACAGTCAGCTCTTCTAGAACCCAGCACCCTGCCTCTCATCCCAGCACATCCCGGGGTCTCTCCGGCAAATGGGATGGGGATCCGGGAGTGAGGCTAGGCCTTAGACTGCCAGAGGAAAGGGAAGGCCCAGGAAGACTGCTAAGAAAGAGTTAATCTGCTTACCGGTCTCTCCCTCCCTCCCTCCCTCCCTCCCTTCCTCCCTCTCTTCCCTGTCCTAGGTCACCTTCTTGGCCCTAGAGACTTGGCTGGTGGCTCAAGTTCCTCAACCAGTGGCCCTGGACAATCAGGGCACAGAGGGGTCAGGAGCCTGGGGGCAGGGAATGGTACATGGAGACCTGAGGGAGCCTCGGGACGGGAGGGGTCTGTAATGCTAGGATTGGGGGGAAGCTCTCGTGTGGGTTCCCCACACTTCACCTGCCCTAGGACCTTCTATCTCCACACTGGCTACAATCTCTTCCACCCACTGGGGAGATTCTCACACTCCTCTTCTAAACTGGTTGGCTTTTTTTTTTTTTTTTTTTTTTTTTTAAGTGGGGGAAGGCAATCTGTGGAAGGGTTAGAAGTGTTCTGTCAGCAAGCTTTTCAGCTTCAAGAGTCCCTCCCCCAGTGCTGGGAACTGGTCAGAAATGAGTCTGTGGTCAGTGAGACATTTCTGCTAATGGAACCTGGGCTGCCCCACAAGCCACAAAGAAAGGGGGGAAGGAGACCTAAGCTAGAGAGCTTGTGGGGGGAGGGCTGTGGGCCTGAAATAGAGCTGTAGGTCGGGGAGAAGGAGTTAGAGACCAGCTGGAGGGAACTGGGGGGTCAAGGGAGTCACTGCGGGCTGCTCAGGCCTCCCTGGAGGTAAATTGGGGCCAGTGATTGGGAGGTAAGCAAGTACCAAAGGAACAGCTAGAGTGAACAGCGGCCTGAGGGTGGACCGGAGATGGGGGATCAAGGAAACAATCGGAGTGATTAGAGACAGCGCCTAAGGAAGGCCTGAGCTGGGATATCCCAGGAGAAGATCTAGATCGAGTGAGAATAAAGGAGAACTGGGATAGGGAAACTGAGGGACATGCCGGGGAGCTGTTGGAGGCAAGCTTAAGCGCATGTGTCCTGTTAGACACACAGCGGAGGTCCTCCTGGCAATGGGAAGAAGGGACTGGATTGGGCCATCTCACCTGAGGAGTGGGTACCAAACCCCAGACTTTCCCACGGCTCTCACTTGGCTTAAAACCAGTGTCAGACAAAGTCTCCAGCTCCCCTCCTCCCCAGCAGGCCATCTTCCCCACGCCATCAATTATTCATCAGCAAAGACACCGCCCTCTCCAGCAGGGCAGCCTGGTCCTCCTCCCGGTGCCCGGCCCCAGCTCAGCCACACTGCCACAGAGGCTCTGGTGAGGAAGCACCAACAGCTGGGCCGGTGGAGGCCTAGCCTCGGGGTCCCGTAGCTGGCCCTGCTGGACCACACCATCTCCTTCCCCTCCGGCACCTTCCTCCTGCCCCTGGAGAAGATGCCCATCCAGATCTTTTGCTCTGTGTCGTTCTCCTCTGGAGAGGAAGCCCCGGGACCCATGGGAGCTATCTGGGGTCCTCACCACCGCCGGCAGCGGCAGGACAGCTCAGAATCGGAAGAGGAAGAGGAAGAGAAGGAAAAGGAGGCAGTAAAGAGGGATCTGGGTGAGGGGGACTCACCTAGGGACTTGGTGGCCTTCGCCAACAGCTGTACCCTCCACGGTGCCAGCCATGTCTTTGTGGAAGGGGGCCCGGGGCCGAGGCAGGTCCTGTGGGCAGTGGCCTTTGTCATAGCACTGGGTGCCTTCCTGTGCCAGGTAGGCGACCGAGTGGCTTATTACCTCAGCTACCCACACGTGACTTTGCTAGATGAAGTGGCCACCACGGAGCTGGTGTTCCCGGCGGTCACGCTCTGTAACACCAACGCCGTCCGGTTGTCCCAGCTCAGCTACCCCGACTTGCTCTACCTGGCCCCCATGCTAGGGCTGGATGAAAGTGATGACCCTGGGGTGCCCCTCGCTCCCCCTGGGCCAGAGGCTTTCTCCGGGGAGCCCTTTAATCTCCATCGTTTCTACAACCGTTCCTGCCACCGGCTGGAAGACATGCTTCTCTATTGTTCCTACTGCGGGGGCCCCTGTGGTCCCCACAACTTCTCAGTGGTGAGTGGGGCCCACGCTTAGCGTAACATCCCAAGAGCATATGCCACGGCCCTCTCTAGCCATCACTGGCCTGGGGCTGGTAACTGCTGAACCCTGCCTGACCTGGGCCAGAGCTCCCCTGGGATCCCAGAGCTGGACCAAGAGCCCCAGGTTCACAGCTCTTCCTAGTTGTGTCTTGAAATACGTGCCCGTCAGTAACTGGCTGCCGTTCTGATGCCTGGAACATCCTCTAGTCTCGTCTGCTCTCCCCTGGACCTCTCCACGGTCCAGCACGGCCCCAGAACCAAGCCCGAGCTGTGAAGTCAGCCTCTGATGGGGTGGGTAGCTATGTCTGGCCAGTGGCTGACTATCATCCCTGGAGTGATAGTGGGGGGGGGTCACCTAGTCTCCAGAGGTGCAGAAGGGGGTCACAGGAGGGGACTGATCCCACCTTCACCCCAGCACCGTGTCGGCAGACCTCACGGCAGGGACTTCATTGCAACCTTACTTTATCTCCTGTGCTCTTTCCTAAGGGAGTTGATTCCCTACAGCTCTGTGTGTGTGTGTGTGTGTGTGTGTGTGTGTGTGTGAGAGAGAGAGAGAGAGAGAGAGAGAGAGAGAGAGAGAGAGAGAGAGAGTAGTGTGCGAGAAAATGTGAGTAGATGTGTGAGAGTGAGTGTGTGTGTGAGTGTGTAGTGTATGTAAGTGTTGTAAGAAAGTGTGTGTGGTGTGTGTGTGTGTGTGTGTGTGTGTGTGTGTGTGATCCATCTGTCTGTCTGTGAAGTTGGGAATCCTCTAAATCAAAGCCCATGTTCCCAGCTCTGATTAAATGGCCAGAACTTTCTTCCTGGAGGAAGCCATCATTGGAAAATGTCACCTTTCCCCATTGGTCTCTCCACCCAGAGGTGGAGGGACTTCCTAGTTAAGGAGCCATCTGCCACCCACCATCTCTCCAGTTCAGCTTGCAGTCCCGTCTGGCCTGATGCCCCTCTGGTCCCCTGCAGATTTCAGATGCCTGGCCTTTCTCTATACCCAGTCCTCTATGTTCTACCATGTAGGAGCACATGGGTGTCATCTCAGCCCCTGAAATGACTGTGACCTGGTGGTTCTGGTTCTGATCACTGGGCCTCAGGGAGGGCAGAAGATACAGGGTCACCTAACAAGGAAGGTATCTGCCTTGAGGCCCTCAGAGCTCTATGAGAGTACCCCAACATGCCATGCCTTGGAACTGAGCACCCAACATGCCATGCCTTGGAACTGAGCACCCCAACATGCCATGCCTTGGAACTGAGCACCCCAACATGCCATGCCTGGGTTCTCAGTCCTGAGTCTGGGGGGAGGAGGTGATACGCCCGAGTTAAGTTTGGTTCTTGGCATGGCAACTGGGCTTGCATTCAGGTTCTAGTGATAACAGAACAACGGTGGACACGAGAGGATGCTATCAGGAAGAAACCAAAGGGCTTAGCTTGAGGGGCTTAGGTGGAGGAAGGTCTTGGGGAGGATTTCTAGTTCAGGGGGTTGGAATCTCAAAGCAAAGACCTAAAGATCTATTTCAGAAGGTCTCAGAAGTCTGGCAGTTACAGGATCATGGCGACAGAGGTGCACAGGGTAGCATCCTAGCAAGAAAGATTGTCCCTTGATAGTTCAGTTGAAAAGACTTTAACAAGGGGGCTGTCTGCGAAGCTGTGTGCAGGATTAAGGAAGCCATGGAGCCAATGCAGCTGGTAATAGTGGGGAACTGTTATCACTTCTAGGCTGAAGGACACAAAGGGAGTCCTGGCAAGAGTTACGATCATGGAGGGTCTAAGCCACTGCCAGTGTTACAGAGAGGCAAGGAGAGGGGATCAGGACTCCTCTCCCTCCCTCCCTCCCTCCCTCCCTCCCTCCCTCCCTCCCTCTTTCTCTGCCTTGTGGTTCCCCCTGGTTAAACTCTCATGTTCTCCACTGCTTTCCACCAGGTCTTCACACGGTACGGGAAGTGTTACACATTCAACTCAGGCCAAGATGGGCGGCCACGACTGAAGACCATGAAAGGCGGCACTGGCAATGGTTTGGAGATCATGCTGGACATCCAGCAAGATGAATACCTGCCTGTGTGGGGAGAGACTGGTATGTTACCCTGCTCAGGAGCCCCTCCCTAGACCCCTCTGGCCCTGAGGCCAGGCTCAGACTCTTCCCCTTTCTCCCAAGATCTCTCTCCACGGCTGTCTTTGCCCCTATGTGACTTCCAAACTCTCGATTCCCTGGCTCCCCCTTCCTGGTTCAGTTACTCTCCAAGGTAACCAGCCATCCTCTTCCATCAGTGGCCGCCACTCACTCTATAAATAACTCCCTGTCTTCTTGGGCTGCCTGCCCGTCTGGTCTCAGGGGATCTAGGGGTAGAGAGATGGGGAGGGAGGAGAAAGGATTGAGGAGAAATGGAGAGAGGCACTCCAGGAGAAATAAACTGAAACACTAAGATACATCGCAGACACCAGGTAAGAAAAGACGTGTGCAGGATGCAGAGGTCACTGGAGGACTGTGGAGCTGCTAACACAGGAGGCCGGAAGTGTGCTAGGACCCCATAGCCTCCTCACCAAGTCCCAGGGGAGACTGTGCTTATTACCAGGGGAGGTATGATGCCCCAGACTCTGCAGACGATTAGGGACTCAAAAACCCTCCCAAGTCACATGCCTTCATCTTTACAGACGAGACGTCCTTCGAAGCCGGCATCAAAGTGCAGATCCACAGTCAGGATGAACCTCCTTTCATCGACCAGCTGGGCTTCGGCGTGGCCCCGGGCTTCCAGACTTTTGTGTCTTGCCAGGAGCAGAGGGTGAGGGGGCTGCAGAAGGCTACTTCTGGGGTTGTGTGTTGAGGAATCAAGACGGGGTTCTGGGGTGCTGGGAAGATGGCTCAGTGGGTAGTGTCTATTACACACGCATGAGGACCTCAACCCAGGTCCCTAACACCTGCGTAAAGATCAAGGTGGTGCACACCTGTAACCCCAGTTCTGAGCTGGGGGGTGCAGAGACAGGTGGATCCTTGGGGATAGCCAACACGCCCCAGGTTCAGTAAGAGGTCCTACCTTGAAAACGTAAGTAGAGAGACAGAGGAACACAGCTACTTCTACTTCTGATCTTCTGAGCTATGCATTGGGGTAGAGCCATACTCACACACATACAACACACACACACACAGAGAGACAGACAGACAGACAGACAGACAGAGGTGAATGATCAAGAATGGAAGGAACGCCGGGCGGTGGTGGCACACGCCTTTAATCCCAGCACTTGGGAGGCAGAGCCAGGCGGATCTCTGTGAGTTCGAGGCCAGCCTGGTCTCCAAAGCGAGTTCCAGGAAAGGTGCAAAGCTACACAGAGAAACCCTGTCTTGAAAAACAAAACAAAAACAAAACAAAACAAAAAACCAAACAAACAAAAAAAAAAGAATGGAAGGAACACTCTATAAACTCGAAGACCTTTAGAGGTGCAGGGATACAACTCCTGAGTCCTGCATCTGTCCAGAGAAGTCCGTTAAGGTGAGTTGGGGAGAAGTCCCCACACTTCCCCAGCTCCCCGGCTCTCCCAGCAGCTCATCTACCTGCCCTCACCCTGGGGCACCTGCAATGCTGTTACCATGGACTCGGATTTCTTCGACTCCTACAGCATCACCGCCTGCCGCATTGATTGTGAAACACGTTACCTGGTGGAGAACTGTAACTGCCGGATGGTGCACATGCCAGGTCAGGCCCCAGGATTCCAGTCCGGGGCTATCTCAGGCTGCACCGCCCCTCACCTGTGCCCCATCTGTATTGACCTCCCTAACCCTGGTCCCAGATCCTCCATTTCTTATCTTTCTGGCTCTTGTCTCTCAGTTCCTGCCTATGTCTACAGGGAGGGGGTGGTAGGGTCTGGAAAGGGTGGACTGTCAAAGCAGGTCACTTCCAGGGTCCTAGGGATGGCCAGTCCTTACGTCCCATCTTCCAGCCTCCTCCTTACATAGTATCATGCCACCACCCCTGTAGTCTCTACCTGTCGCACCATCTTCTCTCCTTTGCAGGGGACGCCCCATACTGCACCCCAGAGCAGTACAAGGAGTGTGCAGATCCTGCCCTGGGTGAGCACCTCTGACCTGGGACAGGTAGAGGGAGGGAAGAGTGTGCGATCCTGCACAGAGGACCGAGATCAAGGGTGAACTCCTGCCTGCATTAGGCTGGGCCTCCACCCGCAGTAGCCTCTAGATGCTGAGAACTGCACCACCAAGGTCCCTGAGGAGAATGAATAAGAGTCTCTTGGGAGGGGCCTTCACGCTCTTTCAGCCTCAGATGATTGGTCCTCGAGAACCCTGAGGGGATGACACAGGAGATGAAATATATCCGCAGGGAGGCTGGTGGAGATCAGCTAGGGGCAGACGCGGGCCTGTGGCCAAGGAGGGGTCCTAAAGGACCCTCTGGGCGGGGCCAGTATGTCCACATTGGGAAGGGGCTGGCCGAAGGACCCCACTCAACGAGTGCCTCTTACACGGGCCCAGACTTCCTAGTGGAGAAGGACCAGGAATACTGCGTGTGCGAGATGCCCTGCAACCTGACCCGCTACGGCAAGGAGCTGTCCATGGTCAAGATCCCCAGCAAAGCCTCGGCCAAGTACCTGGCCAAGAAGTTCAACAAATCGGAGCAGTACATAGGGTAAGGACGCTCCTGGGCGGGGCGGGACCCTTGTGCAAGGACTGGGGAGGGTACGAGCGGACTTTAACGGGAGTCTCACAGGAAGTCGAGAGAATTCACGGAAGGTCCAGGAGGCAACCAAAGAGTGTAGTTTGTGGGGGTGGGGGAGATCAAGCGTGCTCCCCCCACCCCCAAACCCCGCTGCGAGATTCTCGCTTCATCTTCCATCTCCAAATTCCTTGCTGTAACCGGGATCACCTCCCACTTGCCAGCATGCAGTGTGTCTTTTCATGCATGCCATTTAATTTAACCCTCGCAGCACCTCGAGAAGGCAGGATCTCATTTAGGAATATGGAAACAGCCTCAGAGAGGCTCACATGCTAAGATGACCTGTCTCGTACGGGGCAGAGATATGACTCGAACCTAGCTCTTCCCCTCTCATCCCTGCACAGGGAGAACATCCTGGTGCTGGACATCTTCTTTGAAGTTCTCAACTATGAGACCATCGAGCAGAAAAAGGCCTATGAGATCGCAGGGCTCTTGGGTGAGCTTGTGAACAGAACCAGCCCTCTCCTGTGCCTAGGACATGACACGGCCCCCTCCTAACCCAATGCCTGGTGCTCCCGCCCCCTCCTAACCCAATGCCTGGTGCTCCCAGTCTGTCCCGTCCCCAAAGGTCTTTCCCCGAGCCCTCTAGTATGGCATGAAGTGGGGGAAAGGGGCGGGGCCTTCTCTTAGGACAAAGTGGAAAAGACCAGCAGGTAGGTCTGAGAAAGGGGCTGAGGGACAGGAACAGAAACTTTCACATGTCCTTGAAAGTGGACCATCGGATGCTAAGCAAGTGGTGCATTTTGTAAAGAATTCATTGTTGCTTTTTCTCCCCCCCTGAATAATAACTACTCATTTTGGAAAAGTAGGAAGATACAGAAAAGCATAGACTAAAAATCCTGCCAGATTCTGGTTTTCTGACCCTTGTGTACCAAGGGGCCAGTCTCTGCAAACATGGCTGCCGTGCCCCCCGCCCCCCCACCCCGTCTTGTTGAGCCTCATCGCCTCCCCGGCCTCGGCGTCCTGAGCCCCGCTAACCTCTCCAACCTGAACCCGCAGGAGACATCGGGGGCCAGATGGGCTTGTTCATCGGGGCCAGCATCCTCACAGTGCTGGAACTCTTTGACTATGCCTACGAGGTAAGGGGGGCGGGGCGGGGCGGGGCCACACAGGGTTGGGGGTTCCAGTCCACCCAACCTGCCCCCGGCCGGCCTCTCCCAGGTCATTAAGCACCGGTTGTGTAGAAGAGGGAAATGCCAGAAGGAGGCCAAGAGGAGCAGCGCGGACAAGGGCGTGGCGCTCAGCCTGGATGACGTCAAAAGACACGTGAGGGAGCAAGGCACGGGGCGTCCTCTGGCCTGCCCCTTCCCCCGACGCCTCCCGCTCAACCCCGGCTCCACGCCACCTTTTTACCTGCAGCCCTTGCCGTAGTAACCTGTCCCCTGTCTCGTTTCCCTCCGCTAGAATCCCTGCGAGAGCCTCCGGGGCCATCCTGCCGGGATGACCTACGCGGCCAACATCCTACCTCACCATCCCGCTCGAGGCACGTTTGAGGACTTTACCTGCTAAGCCCCCCGCAGGCCACCGTACCAAAGGCCCAGATGGGGAGGGCGAGGAGGAGGAGGAGGAGGGGCCCCCAGCTGCCCCCATCTACCCTGGGGACTCAGCTGCACTCCTGCGCAGTGGTCCCCCGTTGTCTGGTGAGGAAGGAGTCTTCGCCATAGTCCTCTCCCTGCCTCTATCCCATCTTTTTATTTTAACAAAATTAAACTAATATAAAAAGAGAGAACGAGAGAGGTCCGGCCAGGACCTCAGGCTGCCCTCTGCTCCATGCTGCCTCCCCCAGCTCCAAGCCTGAATTCTGTCTGTCTGTCTGTCTGTCATCCGAGTATCCGCCTACATTCTGCTACCACCAGTCACCAAAGCCCTCTCCTAGTGAGGGGTGGAGGGGATCTCTAGGGTCTGAAATTGGACCCCAAACCAGAGAATGTACTTTAAGGGAGAGGGCTAGTGAGGGGGCTGCCCTAGCCTTAAGAGACTCTCTCAGCCCACTGACTCCCCACAAGCCCGAGTCTCCAGGTAAGAACAAAATGCTCAGTTCTGCTCCCTCCGTCATATGGAATCGTTAGGGGGTAGAGGATCTCCTGAAGAAGTAGAGACGGGGACTCCATGTGGCCCTGGTGCTGTAGGCCACATCCCGATATCTGTAAGTCACCTCCACCTCGAAGCTGCTGGAGAGAAATCCCAAGAGGCAGCTCTCCTCTACATCCCATAAAGGACCTGGCTGGTTAGCTTCCAGCTCAGGGAGAGGGGTCCTGGAGCCTGACCTCCCTAGCGTCTCTTTCAGAGGCCTTTGCAGAGGGCCACATCCATAAATTTTCTTATGGAACGCTCCTCTTCCCCGGCTCCATTTGCTTCTCTCGACAACCTCATCTGCATTTTCTATTTCTATACGATACAGACTCTATATTGCTATATCTCTGTATATACTTTCCTCTCGCCCCGTCTGTCTCCACCCATCCCCTCTTGTCTCTGAGAATCATCCTCCCACCCCAGCTCCCCTTCTGTTTCTCCCCGTCCCCCCCCCCCCCGTCTCTGAATGCCTTTGCCTGTATAAAGAGTTGGACTCCCCCCTGGTGTCTGTACTGTGTACACACATCCCTCTGAGAAGCACAAGGAGACGACACGCGCATTGTAACCTTCGCACTGTCTCGGTGGCGGCGACATAAAGGAAGCTGTGAATTACAAGCTCTGCCTCTTTCTGGCCTCGCCCTTGACCCTGCAACCGGGGCACCCTGCCCTCCCCCACAGCCTTAACACACCCTCTCCCTCGCTCCACCTATCCCAAGGCCCTCTGCCTGGCTGACCGTGGCCTCCCCCCGGGGAAGAGGTCGCTGCCCGCAGAGGTAGCGCCTACCCCGGAGAGGAGCTATGCTGGACCGAGGGAGCTGGGGGCTGGCGACCGTGCAGCTGGGGCAGTGGGCACCCACAGACAGAAGCGGAAGTCCTCATCCAGCGGCCCTCCTCTGCTCGGGGTGCCCAGCGCCCCTTCTTCACTGGGATGCCCAGGCCCACCATTTTCTGGTGAGGCGGGGTTTGGTCATGTGAGGAAAGAGACGGGGTCTAGAGAGGGAGCCGAAAGCTCTGCTGTTGTGTGTCCCGACCTTGAGGGGCCACAAGTTGAAGTAGAGGGCCTCCCCACCCGTACCGGGCCAGAGACCCAACCCCTTCCCAGGCCCTCCTCTGCCCCCGTGGTCTCCAGGTCTCTAAGCCCCAAACAGGACTCGTGGGCAGATCACCTGTGTACGTCGGCCTGGAGCCAGAGAGGGAGGCTATAGCATCTTTGAGAACCCTTGGTTCCCAAGAGTTCTTTAGACATCAGACCTCCCCAGAAGGAAGCAGGGCAAAGCTGAGAAGTGCGCACTGGTTGGGGGACAGCAGGCGGGGCTCTGGGTGACGCATGCCTCTGGTCCAATAAACTGGGTTTCAACCATCTCCGCTTCAGTGTTGTTCTTTCTGGTTGAAGAGTTTAGAGGTATTACCATCAGAATGGAGCTTGCCTAAGAGGGCCACGCGACTCGAGGGAGTTAGGAAATTTGAGGGGTAGTCCGGTGTGGTGGTTACACTGTAATCCCAGCACTGGGGAGACGGAAGCCTCTGTCTTCCATCAGAGTTCACCGGTCTACATGAGACCTTACAGATCTGATCAGGCAAACACTGATCCTCCTGGAAAAGGACAGGTTCAGGAATAGTGTGAATCACCGGGCAGTGGAAGGGCAATGCAATCAAAGGCAACAGATTTCCAGGACTCTTTGGAGAGGATTCAAAGTCAACACTCATTAAAGTCTTTAGTTAAAGGTCTGAGATGAAGGGTGAAGTCCCCGCATCGGGGAGTTACTGAGCCACTATCTGTGAAATGAGGCCCCGGCTACCAGCCAGGAGACCGGAAGCCAGGACGGCTAGTCTTTTAATTCAGGACGGCTAGTCTTTTAATTTGCCGACTTGTCTTTGCCAAGACGTTTAACTCCTTTGAGTTTTCAGCTTTTCCGTCCGTAAAGCGAACCAACAGCACGTTTCTCGCTTCAGTACCCGGAGTCGGAGCCGCAGAATGGAAAGCAAAGCACACAGAATGCTTTGGAAAAGGTAAACGCGCCGTGCTGCGGCGAAGCGGGCACTCCAGCCGGCGGGGAGCGCGGGTCTCTCTGCAACGCCCGGTCTTCCTCCGGCCGCCCGGGGGCGCCCGCTCCCGCCACCCCTCTATCGGCGCGGCGCGTCTCGGTGGTGCCCCCCCACTGGCCCGCGAAGGCGGGAGGGAGTGGCCAGCACGCCTTTTCCGCTAGTTGCCCCCTCTAGCCCGTCGTCTCGCTGCCCCGAGCCGCCCGTGCCCGCCGGCGGGCCGGGCCCACAAACAGCCCAGGCTCTTCGGGGGGCGCGCGGGGGGCGGGGGGAGTTCCGGTTCCGGTTCTTTGTGCAGCTGCAGCGGCGGCTCCGGGAAGATGGCGGCCCGGGCGGGTTTCCAGTCTGTGGCTCCGAGCGGCGGGGCCGGAGCCTCAGGAGGGGCGGGCGTGGCGGCTGCTCTGGGCCCGGGCGGAACTCCCGGGCCTCCCGTGCGAATGGGCCCGGCGCCGGGTCAAGGGCTGTACCGCTCCCCTATGCCCGGGGCGGCCTATCCGGTGAGTGGGGCAGGAGGAGGGGCGCGTGGGCCGGGGGCGGGGCCGAGCGAGGGCGGAGGACTGGCGGGGGGGAGGGAGGAGGAGGGGGAGGGACTCCCTTGGGAGGGGCGCGGGTCCCGGGTGGCGGCGGCGGGGGGAGCGGTGCCGCGGAAGAGCGGGCACGGGGAGGAGGGTAGCATCCTCACCTGCTCCCGGCGGCGGCGGCATTGGCATTGGCATTGGCATTGGCATTGTGTCCTCTTCGAGGAGCCAGTGTGGACTCCGGGGTGGGCGCAGCGGGCCCCGGGATGGGCAGCTCCAGTGTCCAGAGGACACCCGAGTTAGAGCTGCAGGTTGAGAGGCCAGCTTCCGAGGAGGGAGCGGCTAGGGAAGTGAGTGTAGGGCGAGAGATGTCTGGCGAGCCAGATCCCAGCACAGGCCAGAACACCTGAGTGTGATCTGGGTTGGAGGCCCGTCCATGCCGTGAAATCACTGCTAGGCCCGAAGAAGGTCCGGTTACCATATGTCAGGGAGGCCCAAGGCTGTCGGATTGTCCTCCTGCTCTGCCCCCCCAGCCTTGTTCCATTTCAAAACTCCAGACTGCCATCACTTTTCCTTTCTTGGCGGGGCTGTCAAGGGAAGGAATGACATCTCTGGGTCCTCTCCCTCCTGTAGAGACCAGGTATGCTGCCAGGCAGCCGAATGACTCCTCAGGGACCTTCCATGGGACCTCCTGGCTATGGGGGGAACCCTTCAGTCCGGCCTGGCCTGGCCCAGTCAGGGATGGACCAGTCCCGCAAGAGACCTGCGCCTCAACAGATCCAGCAGGTCCAGCAGCAGGCGGTCCAAAATCGAAATCACAAGTAAGATGACCCCCGGGGTGAAGGAAAGGAGTGAGTGGGAGGAGGCTGTGAGGATACAGGTGGCGGGAACCAGGAAGTGCTGGTGCTGTGTCACCAGAGGTGCTGCAGGGACTCACCCGCGTGAAGCCTTCCCGGTGTTCATGGTGGAGGTGGATGGAGATGGAGTCGTTGATGGTACCTGGGAGAGTCATTTTGCAGGCCTCAGCCGTGCCGCTTGACTTACCTTCTGACTAGTTCTGTCCCAACCTGATAACAGTATTTGTTCTGAACAGTGCGAAGAAAAAGAAGATGGCTGACAAAATCCTACCTCAGAGGGTGAGTGCAGGCTCTAGAGGTCTTCTTGAGTAGTGACGGAGACCAGAAGCGGTCAGCTCTAGGGCCCAATCGTATCTTTCTGTTCCTAAGATTCGGGAATTGGTACCAGAATCACAGGCCTATATGGATCTCCTGGCTTTTGAAAGGAAACTGGACCAGACTATTATGAGGAAACGGCTCGATATCCAGGAGGCCTTGAAACGTCCCATCAAGGTAACACCAGAAAGAAAGCCCTAGGCAGAGGGTCAAGGGTGGGGACAGGAACCTTCACCAGGCTTAGGATGAAAAATCAAAGGCGCAGTACAGCTCTCCTTGGCATTCAGATTGCGTCTCCCTCCCGCCCACAAACCAGGAATTACATTAGGAGCCTAAGAGTAGAGCAGCCGGCAGGGGAGGGGTGGGGAGCACCAGAAATATACCCTGTCCGTGGTTTTGCTGTAACTCCTTGCTGCCTCTACCTGGTTCTGTCCACCTGGTAACCCAGTGTATTTATTTATACTCGGGCTGGGGGCTTGCATTCTAAGTGGAGTCTAACCCACCTAATAGTAAGACAGCCTAGGAGACCCTTGTCTTTAACACGGTCAATCCTGTGTCTGCCTTCCTCAGCAAAAACGGAAGCTTCGAATTTTCATTTCTAACACTTTCAATCCTGCGAAGTCAGACGCCGAGGATGGGGAAGGGACAGTGGCTTCCTGGGAACTTCGGGTAGAAGGACGCCTTCTGGAGGATGTGAGTTCCAGGTCCACTGTGGTTGGTGCTCCGGGTGGGAGCCGCCGGGAATGAGTTGTGTTGTGTGGTCAGCAGGAACCGGACTGGTGCTTACAGCTCCTGCTGGGAGCTTCCGCAGAGGGGAGGGGGCCCTGTGTTCCTGCACACAGACAATGGTCCTTTGTATCTGCTCCCACAGCTTCACTGGTATCAAATGGGAACCGTTATTGTCCTGGGATCTGACTCTTGTTTACTTTGTCCTGATGATGCTAGCTTTTGGATTTAGCAGCATCTGCAGATTATTTCAGTGGTCCCTCATCTCCACCTCCCGAGTCTGTGCTTAGCATTGCGGCCATGTTTCTCTCATAAGTCCTTGAGGTTATTCCTGTCTCCCCAGCTTTCATGGAGATACCACAGTTTAAGTATGATAGAATTCCCAAAGGTTTGGCTCTGTTGCTCCAAGGGGAGCATCAGATCCGTGAGAGCCCCACACTTCCCACCCCGCAGCTCTTTGGGGCAGCTCCTCTTTCCCGAATTCCCTTGCTCTCTGGCACTGTTTCCCGCGTGCAGGTGAGCTCATTTGAATGCACACAACCTCCCCAGGGGAGGTCCAGTCTGTCTGCTGGCCTGGCTTCTGGCCAGATAAAGTCAGTTTTTGTTCTGCCGCTTTCTTTCGGCCTGTGATTCATTTCCCTTGCAGTTGGGCTTTTCTGTCAAATGTGCTTTGTTATGTTAACCGGTTGGCTTGACTGGCGGCCTGTCCCCAGTGGGAAGTCAGGGACCCTGTCCTTGTTAAGGTCCTGCTGCCACCCACAGACTTACTGGCCACCTTGCCACATTCAGAAGATATCTTCCAGGGATTTTCCCCATTGGGCTTAGAAATTCCTTCTGAAAGAAAGTTGTCTTGGGGAATTCTTTCTTTTTCCAACATGACACTGTCCATCTTTTCTAGTCAGCCTTGTCCAAATACGATGCCACCAAGCAAAAGAGAAAGTTCTCCTCCTTTTTTAAGTCCTTGGTCATCGAACTGGACAAAGACCTCTATGGGCCAGACAACCATCTGGTAGAAGTGAGTAGTCCTGCCCTCCAGGCTGTAGTCATGTTGGGGATGATGGCCGAACTTGAACATCTAGGGACAGCCGGGGGAGGAATGAAACACCCCAACTGTGCATTTCCACCTCTGCAGTTTGCATGTTGACCTCTAGGTGGCGCTAGCTGTACTTAGTTGGGACCCAAGAGCTCTTGCAATCTGACTTGACCCACCTGACCACTGCCCCCAAAGAAAATTGCGATGGAGTCCTCTTACACTTCGGCTATCTCTGCATCTTGTTTATAAGTATTGGTGGGCTGTAGTTCCTGACACACGGTATTTTCCTGATAGCTGTCGCCGTAGTTAGCGGGTGGACCGAATAGAGTGCTAGTGTTTGTCTAGGTCATAGATCCAGCTCTTGCTCCTTTAGATTTATATTTCAAATAACCAGAGGTTCGTTATAACACCTGGTTGTACAGCGTTTTGAAGACTGTCAGCCACCGTGTTGAGACACAAACCCAGAATAGTCCAGTGTTCCATGTGAACTTAACCTGCCCTTTCTTTACCATGTAGCTGCAGCCCCTTAACCTCAGCCACTAAGAGACATGGGAAGGTCTCTGCCATCTAAGGGAAGTAAGTCGTAGAGTCAATAGCAGTCTGCAAAGATGCTTGGTTTTCTAGCAGTAGAGTATCGTGGCTAAGACTGTGGGCTTGAGAGTCAGACACATCAGAGCTCACATCTCAGCTCCATCACGTAGTGACCTCAGTGGGTTGCTTCCTCCTCCCAGGTAGCCCTTTCCTCCTTGTAAGAGGGGTTTAATCACACCCGCCTGCCGTGGGTGTTTGGGAATTCAGTGATAATCCAGGTGAATGTCATAGACTCATATATCACCCTCAAAAAGCTGAAGCTACCTTAGGTTTCTGTCCCATGTATATTATCCATTTAGTGGGTGAAATTATCACTGGAAATTGAAGCCATTTTAAATGCAGTCCTCCCAAACAGAACTGAACGGTTCTGCTTACACAGACCGTAATTCCAAAGCCATGTACATCTTCAGAGATGCCTCGTGCCATTGCTGTTCCCCAGTAGCCTCAGTAATCAAGGTTGAATGGTCAGTCATTACAGAAGCTCTTCCCTCCTACCCCAGCTCTTCCTCTGGGAGAGCGCCCCTGACATCTTCCTCTCTGTAGTGGCACAGGACCGCCACTACCCAGGAGACGGATGGCTTCCAGGTGAAGCGACCAGGAGATGTGAATGTACGGTGTACTGTCCTGCTGATGCTGGATTACCAGGTATTTGGAGGTGTGAAGGGGTCCAGCTTCCGTGGCCACATCCCATGGGAGTCTGACTGGAAGGGTTTAAGTCTGCTCGTGAGTGCTTTGCCACTGTGGTACACTAGGAAAGGACCATTTTTCCTTATCATCTGAGTTCTTTCTGTGACTTTGCTGCCCTGATTTACTAATGTTCATTAGATTGAATGTGTTGCCATACTAAATGCCCCAAGATGCACATGGAACCAGCTCAATTAGCTTATGTCTACTCTTGGTTCTCTGAAGCCCCCCCAGTTTAAATTAGACCCTCGCCTGGCTCGGCTCTTGGGCATCCATACCCAGACACGTCCGGTGATCATCCAAGCACTGTGGCAGTACATTAAAACGCATAAGCTCCAGGACCCTCACGAGCGAGAGTTTGTTATCTGTGACAAGTACCTCCAGCAGGTATGTAAAGGACACGTTCTGTTTGGAGGGTCCAGTTGCATTGAAAGTACCAGTCTGTAGCCACGTCTCTTTCTCTCTCATAGATCTTTGAATCTCAACGCATGAAGTTTTCAGAGATCCCCCAGCGGCTCCATGCCTTGCTTATGCCTCCAGAGCCCATCATCATTAACCACGTCATCAGGTGAGCCTGTGTTTGAGAAGTTGTGGTGGCTGGAACCAGCTTGGACCAGCTTCCACCGCCAGTTGTCAGACTGCCAGGGTTCTTGCTGGACACAGCTGTTATTTAGATTTAAATTACATAAGCTCAGTATTATGTTAAGAGTGAGGGTGATGGGAACCCCTGCTTATCTGCTGTTCTCCACCTTTGCAGACTCAGCCCTGCAGGTTACTGTGTCTGGTGTGGTTGCCCACTCTTCTCTCTAGTTAACGCTGGAATGTTAGTGGCTGGAAATCAGCCAGCACCGTCATAGTAGGGCCCCAGTGCCCCTTGGAGACTTGATTACCAGCTTATCATTGTAGGAGGGATCAGCAACCATCTTTTTAGGAAAGATGGGGCCTCCAGATAATGCCTTTTTTTCTTTTCTCCTTAATTTGGGCGATGGAGAGGCAGGCGTCTCTAGACGGCAGCATGCCCTGCCATCAGATGTCAGCTCTCTGCCCTCCTCCTTTGTTCCATGGTATGCTGTGTCTCCTTAGCTCTTTACCCTGTAGTCACTCTGCAGCCTGGACATCGTGTCCGCAGAAGCTGGACTCCTGTTCTTTTTTGTTGTTTTCGAGACAAGGTTTCTCTGTGTAGCTCTGGCTGTCCTGGATGGAATTCACTCTGTAGACCAGGCTGGCCTCGTATTCAGAGGTCCTCCTGCCTCTGCCTCCAACCCCCCCTACCCCCCCCCCGCAAGTGCTGGGACTAATGGCATGCGCCACCACTGCCCAGCTTGGACTCCTGTTTTTAAACCTTTCACAAAATGCCTTTGGTGCTATTTGAATTTTACCATTGACTTTCTAAAAACCAAACTCAGACAAGCAAGATGCCTCAGCCAGATAAAGGTGCTGGCTGCCAGGCCTGATGACCTGGCATCAGTCCCTGGAACCCACATGATAGAAGGAGAAAACTTGCTCCCACAGATTGTCCTCTCACCTACCTAGTGAGTGTGCACGGGCACGTAAACTGGATAAAAACAAATGTGGTGAGGTACAGTTTGTGTATCCTAAATTACACCCATTTAAAGTACAGACATCTGGAGGTGTGACCCCCATGCAGCTCTCAGAAGGAAGATGTCGAGCGTCTCCCTTGTGCCCTGTGCAGCCGCTTCCTCTTCCCTTCCTCCCTGGACTGTCCTTCCGGCCTTGGGCAAGTAGGTCTCAGCAAAAGCCTTCACTGGACCCTGTGGTTTTCTCCCCAGTGTTGACCCAAATGACCAGAAAAAGACAGCTTGTTATGACATTGATGTGGAAGTGGATGACACTTTGAAGACCCAGATGAATTCTTTTCTGCTGTCTACTGCCAGCCAGCAGGAGATCGCCACTCTAGACAACAAGGTAGACTCTCTGTCCTGCCCTCAGGCACAGCTTCTAGCTGCCTTTTGGGTCTTGGTTTAACTAAAAGTACACTGATGCCCAGAACCAGTCTGTGTCAGGCTGTCGGTATGTATGGTGGTAATTGGAGGCAAGCTCACATACATGCATTTGGTTCTGCCTATTACATATTTTTTGGTTTTGTTTTTAGCATTTTGAGTCAGTTTCTTCCTTGTAGACTAGGCTGGCCTCAAACTCATGTCCCACAGTGCTGGGGTCACAGATAGGAGCCACTGTGTCCAGTTGCCAGTACCTTTTAGTGTCATGAGCCTCCGTTTCTGATGTCTGAAATGAAGACTGTATAGAATACCTGCTTTTCTGTGCTTGCTCTGTGCATGAAATGAGATGGCGTTTTTAAAATTCGAGCCTGTGCCCAGCACGGAAAAGGCAGCAGTGCTAACTCCTCCCGCTGTCTCTGCTGCCACCATCATTGCCACTGCCACTGCCACTGTAGGCAGAGCCCCTGCAGGCTTTAGTGCTCTGTAAACACGGAGATGACGGAGGGCCTTTCCTGGGAGATACACACCTCAGCCAGACCTGGAAGGATGAAGGGGAAGTTAGCGGACGGGGAGGAAGCGGAGTGGTGTTGGGGTGTGGAGGGCAGGACAGCCCAGGGAGGCAGAGTAAGGTCTGTAAAAATCCAAAGAGGAGAGTGAGCCTGGTGTGTTCCAGGAAACACCAGCAAAGCCAGGCATAGTGGTTTACTCTGTAATCCTAGCACTTGGAGGCAGAAGCCGGAGGCACCACAAGTGCAGGGCCAGTCTTGTGTACTTCGTGAGTTCCAGGCCAGCTAAGATTCCAGACTACCTCAGAACCAGCAAAGCAGGAGCGCAAAGCTCTCTCGTGTGGCATGCTGTAGGTGACAGGACACGCTGGTGCCGGTGCGATGATGTTAGGGAGAGGGGGCTGCTAGGAAAGCAGGAGCCTGGTCATAAAGCTTTGATCTGGGGGGAACTGTGCATGCTCCTGCAGATGAGACAGGAGCCTGGAAGAAGCCTTCACCATGCAGGTGCTAATGCTGTTTGCGGCATTAGTGGGTAGGTGGAGAGAGGTGAGGGGGGTGGGTAGGTAGAGAGGGGTGAGGGGGGTGGATAGGTGGAGAGAGGTGAGGGGGGTGGATAGGTGGAGAGGGGTGAGGGGGGTGGGTAGGTGGAGAGAGGTGAGGGGGGGTGGATAGGTGGAGAGGGGTGAGGGGGGGTGGGTGGATAGGTGGAGAGGGGTGGGGGGTGGATAGGTGGAGAGGGGTGAGGGGCGGCTCTGGAGCAGGCCCAGTTGGGAGGTGTGAGGTCTGTCTGTCCGGGCATTAAACTAGACACTCAGAAGGAGGTGGAGTCAGGGTTTGAGAGTCAGAGGGAAGAGGGAGTGTGGCCGAGAGAGGGCCTGGCTGGAGAGGAGAGGGGGGAGAGGGTAGGGAGGGCGACAGTCCTCTGTGGGTGTCTTGAGATACCAAGAGAGCCTGCAGACTTGTTGGGACATGGCAGATGGACTCCGGACTGTCAGTGGTTATTCCTTTGTAGTGTGGTACATCCTGAAGGGGCTGAAGGACAACTCCCCTTACCTGGGGTAGAAAAGCAAACGTTACTTTCTAAAAGAGGCCAAAGGTGAGGCCGATAGGAGCTCCTGCACCCAGTGGACTCTGTCAGCCTGGTCTGCCTGTAGCTTGAAAATGGACGGACCACCTTCTTTCCCTCCAGATCCATGAGACCATAGAAACCATCAACCAGCTGAAGACCCAGCGAGAGTTCATGCTGAGCTTTGCCCGAGACCCTCAGGGTTTCATCAATGACTGGCTTCAGTCCCAGTGCCGGGACCTCAAGGTAAAGGCCTGGGAAAGGACTCCGGGACTGCAGCATGGCTTGAAGAGCCGAGGGACCACATGTTTTAGCACATCCCAGGGTCCGTTTTACACGAGAAGGGAAATCGAGGCAGAACCATCCGGCATATGGTTAGTACTTCCAAAGGATGGTCACTTGATTCCAGACTGTTGGCCTAGGAACTGAGGGTCTGGTCTCTGCTCTCCACAGATGTGCTCCAAAAATAGGCTACTGTGACTAAAAAGTAGTGAGCCGTGGCCAGACTAACTGGAACCAGGAAGGTTGTTGAGAAGAAAGGAGTCGCTGGCAGGGTCATTGAGAACGGAGTTGAAGATGCTCCCCAGAGAAGAGCGCATTATAAGCTCAGGCAGGAAAATGTGCCTGGGGACATGCTTTGGGTTCTTGCCTTGCTGTGACTGCTGTGACCAATGCAGTTTTGAGCAGAGGAGCACCAGAAAGGGCCTGGACCTGGCGGTGACTTAATGGGCACCAGGGGTAGTTTGGAGTGCTGTCTTTGTCTGCTGGGCCGTTTGAAGAAACCTGATCCAAACCAGGTAGCTTAAGCAATGGGAATTGGTCTCCAGTGCTGGAGACTGGAGGTCCAGACAGAAGCATCCCCAGGGTTGTTGCTGTGTTCCCCGACGGCTTCTGGGAACCACAGGTGTCTCTCAGTTTAGACTTGAGACACTCTTCATGTGTCTTCACACTATCTGTTTGTCTGTCTCTGCATTTCCCTCCTCTATAAGGAATCCAGTTACACTGGATTAGGGCAGTCCCAATGAGGTATCTTAACTTGATCATCTGCAAAGACCCTCTTTCCGAATCAGGTCCCCATCACAGGCACTGAGGAATTGGAACTTCAGCATCTTTGGGGACGGACGCAGGAGTCCCGTCCCATTGGTTCTCTCCTCCCCCTTCTCTCTCAGACTATGACTGATGTGGTGGGTAACCCAGAAGAGGAACGCCGTGCCGAGTTCTACTTCCAGCCTTGGGCTCAGGAGGCTGTGTGCCGATACTTCTACTCCAAGGTTGGTGCTGTGCCTGGGGCACACTCGGGAGATGGTGGAAGACGGGTGTGCACCTTTGATGGCGTCAGGGGTCTTGGTGCCGACCTTTGACATCTCCAGCTCCACTCGTGTTTTTCTTCAGGTGCAGCAGAGACGGCAAGAGCTAGAGCAAGCCCTGGGGATCCGGAACACATAGGCCTCTCCGCCCTCCCGCGGCTGCACCAGTTCCCTTTGGGCCCATGCTGCTGCCTCGCGGGCTGTGCTGGTCTTGCTTGAGGCATCAGGAGATGCTGTTGGTTCAAGGGCAGCATCCCAACGAAGAGGGTGTCCCCTTTGTCTCACAGGCACCTGTTATCCTCCTCTTCACCCCAGCCTCCCCTCAGCTTCTCCTCATCAAGTTCCCATGTGCCTCTACCTCCCTCCTCCGTCCCTGGTCTACATAGGACCTCTAGATAGTGTTAGAGACCCGTAGTGGTAATCAATGCTCGGAAATGACTGGGACCTCTGGCGGCCGGGTGGTCTTCAGGGAGACCGCTACACTGATCCTGCCCTTGCGAGGAGACCCAGGCATCAGGAGCTGTCGCCTCCTCTGAGACTCAGGCCTAGGGCACTCCGTAAGCTAGTTGACCTTAACCCTCCTGGTGGCCGCCCACCTTCCTCCCTCCACTCCACAGGTTGGAGCAAATCCTCCCTTTACTCCTCGCCCCCTGGCACTGAAGGCGCCCAGGCTCTTGGGCCTCACTGAGCCCCAGGTCGGTCCCTGCCCTCTGGACTGCCCTGCTGTCTCAGTGCTGCCCGACCCCTGAGTGGGTCCATGTCAGTATTGGAGTGGGGTTTGAACTGTCGCTCCCTCCCACACACTCCCGTAGCCACCCCGCCCCGTATAGGATCCCCCACATCTGCCCCCACCCATGGCATTTGGGAGGGGGCATCTTGCCTTTCCCTGTCAGAGCCCCAGGGACCGAAGCTGGGGTGCTGCTGTTCCCAGCAGAGACTGTTCCTTCCTGCTGTTGGAGGAGTGGCTTGTTCATTCACTCCACCCTGCCCCCTCCCTAAATGGAGAAACAGGCCTAAAATCAAACGGGTAGAGCCCTAGGCCATCACTGTCTTCCTGTCCCATGTCCGCCCCGTCGGAACCCACTGGTGGTTTCTGGGGCGCTGAGGAGTTAGCGCCTAGGGCTGGAGAATAGGTCTGAAATGGGTCTGTGACTCCTGCCCCTGCCCTCAAAGCTTCAGACCCCTCAGGTAGCAGCAGGAAGGTGTGATCCTGGCTCCTTGGAACAGGTGGTTTTGCATCTTTCCAGGGGAGCCTCAGATCTTCCAGGTTTGATTGCCCGGAGTTAGCATGTCCCAGGCTCGCAGACGACACTGCAAGGTGGGGACAGCTGGGCACGGGGATTCCGCTGAGCGTGGGCTCTGAACTCAGAACTGACAGCCCTTGCTTCCCCACCCCTCCTCAGGCTCCTGCGAGCAGTGGTCCTGCCCCCTTCCCCTGCCTGTTCTGTCCTGGGACAGCCGACCCCCCTCTTCCCTTGTCCTCTACCCCTCCCCTCGGAAGGTTCTCCCCACAGTGACACTGGACGACCCTGGGGCAGCTGAGCCCCAGCCTGGCTCCTGGCTGGAAGCGTCATGAGGAAACTCGGCACTCCTGCAGTGTCCCTGTGGATGACTGTTTATTAACTCAGTTGTGGGGTTTTGTTTGTTTGTTTGTTTGTTTTGGTTTTTTTTTTTTTCATGGACCAAATTTTTTTTTGTACCGTCTCCTTATTGACGTCACCCAGTTTTAATAAAAGACTCTTCTGAAGAGTGGACCTCTTGCAGTCTGTGGGGTTGCTGCTGTGGCGCCAGCTTCTCTCCCCGCTGCCCTGTTATTTGACAGGTGTTGATTGAACACGTGGTGGGTGTCTGGGGAAATGAGCATTTTCCCAGGGGACTCTGGGTCTCACTTCGGAGGCTCGTGACCTCCATATCCAAGCAAGCCATGCTCCTGGGAAGGCTGCTCCCACTGCAGCCCATCCAAAGCGGACAGGGCAGAGGCGCTGCTGGCTTCTCCCTTGTCCTTGACGTCTCTAGGTCAGCTGCTGGCTGGAACAACCTGTCCTGGGTGTCTGTGGCCCCTCCAGGTTGAGGAAGCAGGCTCTGCCCTCCCCAAGGCACATGTCCAGTCAGCGGTTGCCAAGGTCCTGGTGACAGCAGGCATTTGCATTTTCAGTACAAAACCACCAATTGACTGATCCCATGGTTTGGGGGTTCCACTTAGGGCCCCAAGATACCAGGGTTTTCTTTGTGTTGTATTCTTGCGATAGGGGTCTCTGTATGTAACCAAGGTTGACCTTAAACTCGCTATCCACCTGCCTCAGCCCCCCAAGTAGAAATTACAGGTGTGTTCAATGCCCAATGGAAGAAGTCTGTTCTTAAACCCAGTGAGGAATGGCTGCTTTATCCTCATGTAGACACAAGCCTGGCAGCTGCTCACGAACCTTACTTCACTTGGTGAAAGTGTGATATGCCTGCAGTTCCACCTGCTTCCACCCGGTGGCTCACTACTTCCTCTGGTGCCCTTGTCCGTGTGGAAGGAACAGAGTGCGGCCACAGTCCCAAGTCACAGTTACGAATCTTACCCATTGGGGCAGCGTATTGACACACCCCTTTAATTGCAGCACTAGGGAGGCAGAGACAGGAGGATCTCTGTGAGTTCAAGGTCAGCCAGGACTACATAGACCCTGTCTTGCAAAAATAAAACCTCACCCATTGAGTAGATGGGTGGAAATCTAGTAGATGGCTGCCTGCCTGTCCGCTCACCATCTAGAGGGCATCCTGGTTTCTCGGAGTTGAGAGGGGAAGAAAGTGTAATAACTTGGGATAGAGAAATCGGGTGTCAAGGGCACCGAGACGGCATCTGTTCTCACCCAGGCTAATTGCACGTGTAACGAGTGACTGGTGAGTCACGCATTTCAAGCAGACACTCGGCAGCTCGCTCTTGGAGAAGCTTTGGTGGTACAGACAACTTCTTGTAACAAGCATCCCCTTTATTTCTGTGTGAATGGCCACGTGCTTTGTTTCCCTACACTACCTAATAGGACTGGAGGGGCAAAAGGGTGGGAGTATTTAGGCAAAAACAAGGCTTTCATTTCACCCACAAATGCCCATTCTTCAGGGTTCCTATCATATGTGCCAGGGACAGGAACATCCTTTCTCTTCCACCCGTCATAATCAGTGCTCCCAGCTGGCAGCCTGGCACCGAAGCCTTCTTCTCGGTGCCAGTGTGATAAAGGAGTGGTCTGTGGGAGGCCAGCTCTGCATTAGAGGAACTTGTTAGAAGAAAAACCGACTGATTTCATGTTGGTTCCCATCATAGGGACTGCCTAGCCTTGATAATATGGTGGGCTTTTTCTGTGGACTCCCTGAACTGAGAAAGGACATGCTTCCAGGCTTGACCTCCTACCCACTTAGACTTACCACTGGTTACACCGAGACTCCCCTCTAACCTAGTGCTGATTACTGTTACTGGCCAGTGGTAGCCTGGGGGATGGCAACACTCACTTACTGGTTTGCCAAGCCAGGAGGTCTGCACATGAGCGTACAGTGGTGTCTGCCCTGTAGGTCAAGGTGCAGCGCTGGAGAGTGAGGAGCCCGCACTGTGCTCTCCAGAGTGGCTTGGACACCCAAGCTCCTCCCCTTAGTCAAACAGACGGCCGGCCGTGGATGCCACGGAGCCCAAACTGCTGGATGCGGGCTGACGGTTCCTCCCTCCCCCAAAGTCACACATGGGCATCCGAGACCACAGAGCTCCAGGAGACAGAGCTACCCCTAAGTTTTAGACAGTGCTGCTCTAAATCTGGCTTCTCTTCCCCTTTCTGGTCTCTGTAAACTAGCTTTTTAACGAAAGGTCCCAGTGGGATAGGCAGAAGCAGGGGGAGGAAACTGAAGGAAGCACGAAGCTTCCTTGGGACAGTGCATGAGCTGGCCACCACCTCTCTGCCCTTCCTGAAGCCTGGAAGAACTGTGGGCCACGTGGCAGCAGAGGTCTACCTTTGACCTTCCTTTCTTTTCTAGACCTTCAAATGGGGATTATCTGAGGTGAAAGGACTCACTGGAAGTCCCTGATATGAACCAAGATGACCTTGTTCTTTTTGATTTTTCACGACAGGCTCTCACTATGTCGCCTTGGCTGTCCAGGCTGGCCTCGAACTCACAGAAATCCACCTGCCTCTGCTTCCCCAAGTGCTGGGATTAAAGGTGTGTGCCGCCATGCCCAGCTTCTCCTGGGATAGCCTATCCTTGGTCTGGGGTATCCTAAAGCAGCCCCCTTACCTTGTAGGTGGCATTATCACTAGAAATGGGTTCACATCCTCTGACCCTCTCACCCAGACTCTGTGGTGGAGTTCCCACCATGAGAGCGAATGCTGGAGAACAGAGTTGGAGCAGCTGAGGACCCAGGGGAGGTGTGTGTTAGGGTGAGAAACGGAGTCCGCCTTTGAAAACATCCCTGCGTTTGTCACTAATGCGCGGTCCTTCTTCCCCTTCCTTTCCTTTTTTGAGACGGGGTCTCACTCTTGGACTTGAACTCATAGAGATCTTCTTGCACCTGCCTCCCGAGTGCTGGGATTACATCACCGCCATGCCCAACCCTGCTGGTTGCAGTTTATGTCAGTGCTGGGGACCGGTCACTAGTGAGCACTGGTTCTTGGCCAGTCTCAAGATGAGCCCATTGCAGGTAGGTGGGGAG
The DNA here is from genome assembly GCF_004664715.2 of Peromyscus leucopus. NCBI lineage: Eukaryota > Metazoa > Chordata > Mammalia > Rodentia > Cricetidae > Peromyscus > Peromyscus leucopus. The sequence continues at coordinate 4,307,335 of NC_051080.1, read as the reverse complement.
CTACAGCCGAGGCCACGGGGAGAAGCTGGCCAGCACCGCCTGCTGCAAACCGGAGAGGAAAAGCTGCTCTGGCCTCTGGCCCATTCCTGTTCCCACCTGTCTCTACCCTTTACTCCTCTTTCTCTGGGCCAGACTCCCTACCCCTAGGCGCCAGCCTCCGGGCCACCTCAGAGGCGGAGCTTGGCTGCACCCACGTGTGGCGGAGTTAAATACTCACAGCCCACACCCGCTGGGGCACAGAAGCTAGAAGCCGCACCATGGCTGGCAAGAAAGTCTGCATTGTGGGCTCCGGGAACTGGTAAGCGGTTCTGTGAAGGGCATGGGTGAAGGGCAGGCTCCTCCAAGGGCAGAGGGGCTCTCCAAAGGGAGGCTGGGTGGGCGGGGAGCAGGCAGAGGGTAGGAAATGCCCTCCCTCCGGAGCCTGCTGGACTCCCGCTGCTTACGGCGGCGGCGGCGGCGGCGGCGGCGGCGGGCGCACGGGACACACTGTGCCCGGCCCTCCCTCGCTGTGCCTGCCCAGGCAGCTGCACCTGTTCGCCATAGGGAGGTGAGCAGAGTGCTCTGCTCCCTTCCCTCCCTGCTTGAGAAGCTGCTAGGGTTTGGGGTGGGGTAAGAAAGTTGGCCCACCTCCCCAACAGCAAAGACTAGGGTAGACTGAATCTCCTCTCTATTGACAGTCATGGGAGGGAGATGGGGGTGCGGTGGGGCGGGCAGGGTGGGGGTGCGGGGAGTGACATGAGAGGTAAGATGTAAAAAAATCCAACGGGCTTTTTGAGGTCCTACTCAGGAGGTGGTTTCCTGCCTTGCCCCCTGACTCCACTTTCCTATCCCCCCACACACACAGGGGCTCAGCCATTGCCAAGATCGTGGGTAGCAATGCAGCCCGGCTGGCACACTTCGACCCTCGGGTGACCATGTGGGTGTTCGAGGAAGACATCGGGGGCAGAAAGCTAACTGAGATCATCAACACACAGCACGAGAATGTCAAATACCTACCAGGGCACAAGCTGCCCCCCAATGTGGTGAGCCCCAACTCGCTGTGAGGAAAGAGAGGGAGGCAGGGGAGTGTTGTCCACAGTCAACACTCAACCCCGACTTCGAGGTGTCTCCTCCAGAGAGGCCACTCTAGGTGCCAGCTGGCCCGGGGGAGCGGCTCAGGTGGGGCTCAGGTGGGTGCTCTAGACCTGAAGTGCCCTTCTGCAGCCTCGAAATTGCTCCTTTGGACTCTTTCTGGAATCTGAATGAACCACCCCTTATAGATGCTTAGGTGGGAAAAGGAGGGGAGAGGGAGAAGTTGGTCTCTGTGGCAACCAAAGGTTGGTTCTCAGGCTCCTAGACGTGGGTCCAGTCTGCCATGCCTGCTCTGCCCTCTAACCCTGTTACTCATTCACTGGTTATTAGCAGATTTGTAGGCCGATCATTGGACTTTGGTCTTTGGTCAAATCCATATGGTACTCTCCTTGCCTAGAAAAGGGGGTTCAGGGAATAGACAGAAAGATCCCAGCTCTCCCTGCCAAGTTAGGGCCCCTAAGAAGTGGTGATGAAATCTTACTTGGCCTCTTCCTCCTGCCAAGTCTAGGCTGCCTTTGGCAGCCTTCACTGACCCATAGCCAAGGACTAGGAGTGTGGCTTTAGTGAGGAGCACTCCAGGAGGGCCAGAGGGACCCAGGAGAGCTGGAGTGGGGAGGTATGACAGCTGGGGACAGGGAACACAAGAAGTTCTGATCTTTCAGTTCAGTCTCAAAGCCCTCCCTCCCCGACCCCCAGTCTTTGGCTTGAAGATATTCAAATGGAGATCCCCCAGGACTCTCCCAGGGACAAGGAGAGGCCTGCCAGGCACAGGAGCATCTGGTCTCCCCACAGGTGGCTGTCCCAGATGTGGTCCAGGCTGCAACAGGCGCTGACATCCTGATCTTCGTGGTGCCCCATCAGTTCATTGGCAAGATCTGTGACCAGCTCAAGGGCCACTTGAAGGCCAACACTATCGGCATATCTCTTATTAAGGTATCAGGGACCTCTGGGTGGGGGTGGGGTCAGCTCACTGTTGTGGGGTTTGGGCGGTCAGTGAAGTAAGCAGAAAAGAATATACAGAAAGTCCAGAGGCGGACGGGAGGGACTGGCTCTGAGAGGGTTAAGAAAGCAGTCGGGGCTGGGAGTGGGGCTTGGTGGCGGAGAATTGACCTAGCACGCCTGAGGTCTTGGGTTCGATCCCCAGCACAAGGAAAGAAAGGAAAAGGGAGGAAGGAAGGAAGGAAGGAAGAAAAAGAAGAGTCAGCTGCTGGGTTGCTTGGGGAAGACAGCACAGCTTTGGAGACAGATGTGTCAGAGAAGTTTAGGAGGCCTGGAAGCTGAGAGAGATGAGGAGTGAACTGGCTTGGGAGATGAAGCAGCAGCCGGTCTGAGCAGTCCTCGGGCTAGAAGTGGGTTGGGATGTCTAGAGAGCTCTTTGGGGATATGAGGAGTACACTACCTTGGAAAGGAAGGTTGGTTGAGAGTGTGTGTGTGTGGAGGCATCTGATGAGACTGATTGGTCGCTGCTGTCCACTGTCCTCACAGCAAGTGTGGGCTGGGTGGGGCTGGGGCAGGACCTCTGGACACCTGGACACAGATAAGCAGTGGGCTTGGAAGAGGCAACCCTGGGAGGGAAGCCCTCAGCTGGGTATAAAGGACAGTTGGCCTGAGCCCCATCCTCTGCCCAGGGGGTGGACGAGGGCCCCAATGGGCTGAAGCTCATCTCTGAAGTCATTGGGGAACGCCTCGGCATCCCTATGAGCGTACTGATGGGGGCCAACATTGCCAGCGAGGTGGCCGATGAGAAGTTCTGTGAGACAACCATTGGTGAGAGCCCCTGGACACACCATGAAGCTCAAGCAGCTTCCCAGACCCCTTAGCTAATCCCACAGGGCAGGGAAAGAGGAGAGCCTCAGAGCTGTGGGGGCGGGGACATCCCGAGGAGGGGCTGTGCATCTTGCTTTGGCGGGTGTGCCAGGTACTCGGGCAGTGGTGTGCACCTGCAGTCCGAGCTACTCAGGAGACTGGAGCAGGAGGATTTCTTGAACCCAAGAGTTCCAGGCCAGCCTGGACAACACAGCAAGAGCCTACTTTAAAGATAAAAATCAAAACTGCCCTTCAAAGCCCTACCCCTTCTCCACTTCAGGCTGCAAGGATCCGGCCCAGGGACAGCTCCTGAAGGAGCTGATGCAGACAGCCAACTTTCGAATCACTGTGGTACAAGAGGTGGACACAGTGGAGATCTGTGGGGCCCTGAAGGTGAGAGGGCCCAGAGGCAGCTGTGGAGGGGAGCAGTCCCCAGAGGGCCCAGCTTAGCTCTTCAAGGTTGCTAGGACCGACTCTTGCACTTGGGCAACATTTCCAGCTCTCCCCACGTCTTTCCTTCCACATAGAAGACCCTCAAGCAAAGCCAGGGTAACCAGGCCTGCTGATTCCTATCCACTCAACAGTGGCTTCTTCTTCTGCTCTCCTTCGAGCTCCTTTGAGACACAGCTAGCCCTGGGGCCATGTGATGGTCCAAGTCCAAGAGATGTCCAGGTTAATGGCAGACAAGACGTTCAGGGTACCCAAAAAGTTGATGGCCAGAACTATGGTGGCATGTATCTTTAATCCCAGCACTTGGGAGAGACAGGCAAATATGTGTGAGTTTGAGATCAGTCAGGGCCACATGGTGACACTGTTTAAAAAAAAAAAAAGAAAAGAAAAGAAAAGAAAAAGAGTGGTTCTAACAGGAAATGTCAAGGATAAATAAGAGACAGGAATTAAGAAAAGGTGCCAGGCAGTGGTGGCGCACCCCTTTAATCCCAGCACCCAGGAGGTAGAGTAAGGTGGATTTCAAGTGCAGTTCAAGGCCAGCGGGGTCAAAAAAGGAAAGGAAAGGCAGGCAGGGCTGGGGAGCTGGTTCTGTTGGTAAAGTGCTTGTCATACCAACAAGAGGACTTGGGTTTGATCCCCCAGACCCCACGTTAAAAAGCCAGGCTCAGGGGTACACTTGGAATTCCAACAGTGGGGAATCAGAGGCAGGGGTGCCTGGGCCCTGCTGGCCAGTCAGTCAAGCCCAACCCATGGTCCCCATGTTCCCCGAGAGATGTTGGATCAAAAACAGGCCCGTGTGGTCATGGCGGCGCACGCCTTTAATCCCATCCCTCAGGAGGCAGAGGCAGGAGGATCTCTGTGAGTTTGAGGTCAGCCTGGGCTACATAGAGAGTTCCAGGCCAGCTAAAGTTCATGGTGAGACCTTGTCTGACAAAATAATAATAATACAAGTGGAAAGTGATTAAGGAAAACAATGTCAGTCTTTGGCTTCTACACACATAGACACACACACACAAAGGGGCGGGAGGCATGCTTTAAACGGGAAATCAGGAGGCAAAGGACAGAGTTTAGGAGACCACATTATCCTTCATTTAGTGGACACGTGCTGATAAGACAGCACGAGGGAGCCTCTGAAGAGGTCACTTTCTCACCCGTTGCCCTCTGTCCCTCAAAGAACATCGTGGCCGTGGGGGCCGGCTTCTGTGACGGGCTTGGCTTCGGCGACAACACCAAGGCAGCCGTGATCCGGCTGGGGCTCATGGAGATGATCGCCTTCGCCAAGCTCTTCTGCAGTGGCTCTGTGTCCTCTGCCACCTTCCTGGAGAGCTGCGGCGTTGCTGATCTCATCACCACCTGCTACGGCGGGCGGAACCGCAAGGTGGCAGAGGCCTTTGCTCGCACTGGAAAGGTAGGCACGCAGGTGCCAAGGTGGGGGTGATCAGCAGGGAGGTGGCTGTGCACGGTGGTACCTGGGAGGCTGAGGCAGGAGAATGACGCCCACCAGGCCAGACTGAGCTATGCCGCCAGACCCTGTCTCAAAAGCAGGCACGCAAACAAAAATGGAACGGACTGGAATGCTGCCCAGGGGTAGAGCACTTGCCCACACAGAGTCTTCTTGAGGCCCTGGGTTCAATCACGGGAAGGGGAGATTGTTTTGAAGATTCCCACCCCCCGCTCCCCAAAAGAGCACAATTCCCATCTGACCCCCAGACTTCCCTGCTCAGACAGCCTTGCTCTCCCACTTCCATTCACATGTTCTTTTCCTCACAGTCCATTGAGCAGCTGGAGAAAGAGATGCTGAACGGGCAGAAGCTCCAGGGGCCCCAGACAGCCCGGGAGCTACACAGCATCCTCCAACACAAGGGCCTTGTGGACAAGTGAGTGTTTGCCGCAGCCCCTGGGGGGCGGGAGCCAGAGGCTGACTGCTACTTCTTGAACCCCACTCAACCTGTGCGATGGAGAGAGAGAGCTCGTGGAGTCTGGGGTGCCATATCCTGCTCATCCTCTTTTGATCATTCTGTGTTGCCATCTTTTTTTTTTTATATCTTTTTTTTTTTTGATTTTTCGAGACAGGGTTTCTCTGTGTAGCTTTGAGCCTTTCCTGGATCTCGCTCTGTAGACCAGGCTGGCCTCGAACTCACAGAGATCCGCCTGCCTCTGCCTCCCGAGTGCCGGGATTAAAGGCTTGCGCCATCACCGCCTGGCGCCATCTTTTTTTTAAAAAAGAAGTATTTATTTGTTATGTATACAGTGTTCTGACTGCATGTGTCCCTGCAGGCCAGAAGAGGGCGCCAGATCTCATTGTAGGTGGTTGTGAGCCACCATGTATGTGGGTGCTGGGAATCAAACCCGGGTCCTCTGGAAGAGCGGCCAGTGCTCTTCACCTCTGAGCCACCTCTCCAGCCTCGTGTGTCATGATCTTTGCACTAGCTGTTTGGACCCTTCTGCGAAGGCTCTCCTTTCTGTTCTTTCTCCTTTGTCTCCTGCCCCGGGAGCTGGAGTTCTAGGACAGGCAGGGGAATTCACTTGACTGCCCTATCCCTTCGTTCATTCCCCTAAAACCACCATTTCTGTCCCCCAGCACCTGCCCTGGGTGCTCAGGATGGGCTCTGCCTCAGAGTGCTCCTTTCCAGGGAGCACAGAGAGAATTCCAGATAAAGAGGGTATGGTATGGGTTCAGAAGGACAGCTCAGGGCTTTGGGTGCAGGAAATAGCCACTCGAGGATGACAAGAGGTAACCGGCATTGTATACTGTCACATAAAACATAAATGACTAACATCTTTGCTATTTGATCGTACTGGACCCATTCTACAACCAATGACACTGAGGTCCAGAGAGTTAAATGGGTTACTCAGTCAGAAACAAAAATCTCTTAAAGCCTGGGACTTAGATAAGCAAGTGCAGTATGGTTAAGGACCAGGACAGAGAGCACCCCAAATCCTCTGGCTAGGAAATGCAGGTTCCCAGCAGGCGGCAACTGAGAGCAGGCATCTGCCCCACCTCCCAGAGGCTGGAGGCTAGGGAAGTGGTGGGTTAGCCCTGGAGTCTGGACCGGGTGGGTGTGGGTGTTAGCGGGTGGTCCAGAGCAGGGGCTAAACTGAACCTCCTCACCCACTCTAGGTTTCCCTTGTTCACTGCCGTGTACAAAGTGTGCTACGAGAGCCAGCCGGTGGGGGAATTCATCCGCTGCCTGCAGAACCACCCAGAACACATGTGAGCGAGGCCAGGGCCCAGGACAGGCAGCCCCTTCACCCCAGCGGAGAGAAGCAGAAGCTGGCGCCACTTGTCCTCAGAATGATCTCCAGGACCCCCAGCCAGCGGGGGGCCTCACTGAAGGACACTGAGGACAGGGGCTGGGGAGCTCAGCCACACACCGGGAGATACAGGATTCTGCGGAGCCTGCGGCCTCCTGCAGAACTGGCGTCCCTCGCTGTCTTCTGGGAAGGCAGACTCCAGGCCCGGGGCTGCCTGCTCCAGGGCCGGGGTGGGGGGAAGGGAAGGTGCCAGGTCAAGGGCTGCCGGTGGCTGCCTCACACACACTGGGACTCTGTCCCAAGCCCCATGAAGGGGCTGAAGAAGTACTTTAGCCACAGGAAGGACGCGGCGAACCTGCCAAGGGAAGGGTCTGGACACCTGAGCTGACCAGGCCCCACAGACCCCTCTGCCGGGCCCCACGCAGCATCAATGATCGCAGTATTTGTTAGCAAAATACAAAGATCTCAAACAACTCCCTTCTAACTTCTCCTAGCAACAATTGCGTCCTCAGAAGCCTCTGCTCACTGGGCTTCCCCCTCCCCGAGGCTACACTCTGGCACAAGAGTTGCTCTACTCTGGCATCTCTGGCCCCCAGGGTTTGCCATTCTTCCCAACGACTTCCTGGTTCCTGGAGCCTTGCCAGCGCCTCCCCACCCAGTGTGACCTTTTCAAGCTCTTCCCTGCCTGCGCGCCCGGCCGCCAGCACCCTCTTTGGGGAGCAGGAACTTAATCTGCTGACAGGGCTACACTTTTTCTTAGCAGGCTCAGATCACCCAGGCTCCCCTGACCTTCTTGCCTGTCCCATCTCCCTGGTCAGGAGCTCTGGCTGGGGGAAGTGCCAGCCAGCCTCTCCTACTGGGGACACTTTTTAGAAGGCATCCCAACCCCATCTCTTTCTTCTCAGGGTCCACCCCACAAGGCCATTCTCTTTGGGGTCATCACCACCCTCTTGTTTAACACCACGTAGGATTCATAGCTTATCTTCACCAGCTCCTTCATTCCGTATTCTTGACTCCACCCTTTCCTCTTGCCCAACCCAGTCCCTACCTCTTCCAGCTGTTCTCCAACAGCTAGGAGTGCTAGCCAACATCTGGAGGCTCGGGGCCAAGGAATAGCTCAAAGGTTCAGTAGGTTTCCACATGGTCCGTGGCTCTCCTTGGAAATGAGGTCCTCGGAAAGTCCTGACCGCACACATCGGAAGGTGGGGAAGTGAAGGGAGGCACCATGGAGAACAGCCTGCCCTGGGGTGAGCGGAGAACAGAAGGGGGAAGGGACCCAGGCTCCGTCCGCCCTGGCTTTTTTCCAAGGTTGGGGCAGCAGGAGAATGTCACAGATCAGCAGCCTGCAGCCCTAGCTATAAATAGTCGCCGAGAGTTGAGAGGGTTCTCCCTCCAGCAGGGGTCTCCATTTCGTGCGCGGCAGCCACTGGCACGCTGTGGCTCTGGCCAGCTTTAGGTTAAACTAACACACTAAGGTGCCAGGCTCCCCTCTGCTCCTAGCCTTTAAGAGTTCGGCCTTACCCAGGGAGGTCGGATAAGGTGAAGAGGGGAGCCCTTTCATGCCTGCTGGCTGGGCCGGAACCCTCCCACGCATCGACTGATTCAGAGCTGCCTCCCAGGAGGCTGGGGTAGGATGCAGACCAGGATTCCGACACCTTCCCTCTGCTCAGTCAGGCAACTGTGGATCTGAGGTCCTCTGCCAGGCCACTTGTCTACACAATAAAGTGTTGTTTTTCCAGGAACTGGAAGAGTTGGAGTTTTTTTTGCGGCAGTGCATGTGGCAGGATTGTGGGGTCATGGTTCACACTGAGTGCATGTTCTTACTCAATGGAAGACAAATGGGGGGGTGGGGGAAAGATCGTTCTTGGGTAACAGCAGCCACTCTCGGGCATCAATCAGCATTTACATCCACTTGACTCCCTGGCGTCTCCTATCCCCTCCTCCACCCAAGCTGTCACCCAGTCTCCCCAGAGCTGCTCAGGGGCTCTGTCACGCCGCCTGAACACGAAGAGGTGGCGCACAAGGCAGAAACACTAGCGAGTCGCCCCTCGTGCTGCGGCCGACCAGGACAGGTCCTGTCCCTACCTGAGGTCGGCCACCACCGGATCACCCGGGACAGCGCCGCTCCAGCCACGAGGGGGCGCGCGCTCCACCTCTGGAGGATCCCGAGAGAATCTCCCTAGCTACAGTTACGTCACGGCACCGTAAGCTGGGGATTGGCTGGTTCTGCGCTAACCTGTGTTCCGGTTTTCCAAGTTTGGGGCACCAAGACGAGCGCTCGGAGGAGCAGGACCACAACCCCCAGAATTCAACGGGCCTGTCGGAAAGGAAGACTAGTCCGAGCGTGCGGAGCCGCGGAAACCGGAAGTTTGAGGCCGGGCCCCGCCCTAGGGGGGTAGGCTTTCGCAGGGGTGCAGGGGTCACGACCAGGACTCCGCGCCAGTGACTGCGGCGCTCGGAGTAATTTCTGCCGAGAGACCCTGACTGCAAGTGACAGACTGAGTAGGAGTCGCCCTGACGCGGCCGAGCTGCAGCATCCAGGTAGGCCGCGGGCCGGGCGGCCCCGCTCGCACCGCTGCCCCGCCGCACCCGGGCTCCCCCGCTCCCCCCGGCACCCCGTTCCCCCTCACTCCCCGCCGCACCGCTCCCCCGCACCCCCCGGCTCCCCGCACCCCCCGGCTCCTCCCGCACCCCCCGGCTCCCCCCGCACCGCTAGTCTTCGGCCCGTGCCCTTGAGATCGCGCGGCTCCCGCGGCCTCTGCGCCAGCTCCTGCCCGGCGGGGTGGCCGCGACCGATGGCTCCCCAGGCTGCCTTGGCCCTACCGCCTTCCTGACGTGACCGCGGCCTGACTGCCCTCCCTCTTCTAAATCTGCCCGTCTTCCTATAAATGCAGCCCAAGCCCACAGCCTTCCGCCGGCTTCTCACGCTCCACCAAGCCGCGTCTTGGCGGCCTTCGTCACCTCCTGCTGCTCCCACGGACAGTAGGGTCCATAGCTTACCTTTTCAGCTCCGGTAGTCACGAGCTGTTTCCTCCCAACTCCAAGTACCTCCCCAGAGGGCTAAATGACCGAGCTCAGCTCGGGTGATTTTAGGGCTGTGATTTGTGTGTGTGTGTGTGTGTGTGTGTGTGTGTGTGTGTGTGTGTGTGTGTGTGTGTGTGTGTTTGATTAGTTGGGCAGTGTATCGGATCAAACCCACAATTAGAGCAAGAGGTCCGTCATGAGGAGCTCTGAATTTTCCAGAAACATGAGCCTTGAGCCCCCTCACGTTATAGGGCAGAAAATCATAGAGTTACATAACCCTTGCAAATTGCACCCTCTATGGCATATATCATGATTAGTCTAACCTTATTTTTCTGTAACCTGGAGTCCATTCCTACATCTCCTAACAGCTTTTGTTTAAAAAAAAAAAAAAAAAGATGAAAACGTTCTGCCAATCTCAAAATTTCTTTTTTTATTTCCAAAGTTGATCCTTGTACCTGCGCTTCTAATTTCAGTTTTTCTGAGTCTATTCTGGATTTGCTTCTGTTTGTACCATCACCACCATACCCCCCCCTTTTTTTTTTCAGGGTCTCATGTAACCCGTACTGGCCTGGGATTCACTGAGTAGCTAAGGCTGATCCTGAATTTCGGATCCTTCTGCCTCCACACCCTGAGTGCTGGATTTCCGGCATATACCGCATCCTCGATTTAATACAGGCTTTGTGTGTGCTAGACAACTGAGCTGCACCCCATTTTAGAACATACTCAGATCTTCTTTACCAGCACAGTGAAATGGCTGGTATGCGGTGATTCCAGCACTCAGGGGGCAGAGAAAGGATAATCCAGAGGCTAGCCCAGGCTACAGAGCAAGACTGTCTGAAAAAAGCCCTAATGCCTAGACTTTCCTTGATCTCGTTACCCTCCCTATTCTCTTAACCCCACCCTCTACATTCTAAGAATTCTAATTCTTATCTTTGGGGTGAGGATCTTTTTTCTCTGTCCTGGAAGAATGCTAGACACATGGATCTCACAGGGTGTAAAGGCCTGCCGGAGCCGTTTTCTACATAATGCCTTGTGTCCCTCTCCCAGTTCACTGTACTAAATTGACTTCAACCTGGACCTAACTAGAGACAGTCCCCCGTTTACCAGGAGGTCCTAACCGACTGTCCCCTGAGGGTCAAAGCCTGTGCTCTGGAAGCCCTAATAAGTCTCAGTAAACCAGCTGACAGAGCCGGATTAGTAGTGACAAACAGAAAAGGGAGTTTTATTCAGCATGATTGGGAGTAAGACCCGTCCTCGAGCCTACCATGAGGGGAGTCTGACTACCACAGGTAAGCAGTCTGGTTAAAATGTGGTTCTGCGGCCTGGAGAGATGGCTCAGCAGTTAAGAGCGCTTGCTGTTCTTCAGAGGACCCAGGTTCCACTGCCAGTCTGGGTGTGCTCATCACTTTTTCAAGCACAAATGAGGAGGGCCAGGTGTTAGCGGTGACAGCATTCAGATGCACCTGCCCCCAGCCTCCTGTGTACCTCACCCGCAGGCTTCATTCACCTTTGAGTCAGGGAGCTGCAGATAGGCTCACCGCACAGGAGCCTTTGGTGCAGTGAAGCTGTGGACGGTAAAGATGGCTCTGAGCAGGTGAGGCCTGCCATGGGGACCAGCCCGTCTGTTTTTCCGCAGGGGAAGACATGCCGACCGCCAAGCAGTTAGCTGACATTGGCTACAAGACCTTCTCCGCCTCCATGATGCTCCTTACCGTGTACGGAGGTTACCTCTGCAGCGTGCGCGCCTACCGTTATTTCCAGCTGCGCAGCGCCAGGCGCCAGGCAGCAGAAGAACAGAAGACATCTGGAGTCCTGTAGAGCTCAGCTTTTGCTTCTGAGCGGCCAGGCTTGAGACGTGAAATGGAAAGAACGTCATCCATGGCAAGAACTAAGCCGCGGTGGCTCTCACACCTGCTGGGCTAAAGCGCCGTGGTTTCTGTGGTCCTACCGGCTTGTGCCATTTTGACAGTGTGTGGAGGCTGTCAGATGAATGGGAATGTGAGGATGAGGTTTATTACAGAGATTAGATAAATATTCTGCCATGTTTGTGTCTTAGTGTTTTTGTATACCCAGAGAATGAGAGGGACCCTGTCTTGAAAAAAACAACAAAAAATGCTTGGATCACAGAGATGGAGCCTTGCCTGTCAGTTTTCTAATCATAGCCTGGCGTCTTAGTTCAGTTACTTTACTTTTGTTGTTGTTTGTTTGAGACAGGGTCTCTAGGTAGCTCTGGCTGTCCTGGAACTCTCTCTATAGACTAGGCTAACTTTGAACTAAGAGAGATCCTCCTGCCTCTGCCTCCCAGGTGCTGGGATTAAAGGCGTGCATCACCAAGCCTGGCGGCATCTTTTCTATTGCTGTGAAGACACATGACCAAGGCAGCTCACAGGAGAGTTCATTGGGGTTCACAGTTTCAGAGGGTGAGTCCGTCACCATCATGGTGGGGAGCATGGCAGCAGGCAGGCAGGCAGGCAGGGCGCTGAAGAAGAAGCTGAGAGCTTAATCTCTGATCCACATCCACAAGGCCAGTGTACATCTCCTCTGACAAGGCCACACTCCCTAACCCTTTCCAAACAGTTCCACCAGTCGAGGATCAAGTATTCAAATATGTGTGTCTGTAGGGGCCATCATTCAAAGCACCACACCTGGGTTGCTGGGCCTCATCACCCATGAATTGAGAGACTCGGTTTTAGCAGTATTATCAGGCCATAGCATCTTGGAGATGAAGTGCTCCCGAATGTTTTCATTTGCTCAGCTCCTGGTGATGGGACACAGAGCCTTACGCATACTGTAGATAAACATGCACCCTACCACCGAGACGTACCTCCAGCCTCTGTCACAGCATTTATGCAGATCTCTTGAAAAAAGCTCCCTGGCCAAGTGACCAAGAAATGGGGTATTTGAACCAGCAGGGCCAGTGATGTACCTCTGGATCAGGGAAGGCAGGCCCTTACTGCGTGGCTCTAACACAGGGATGTGGAAGAGGCTAGCTCACAAAGGAAGCACTGCTGGCTAGCATGCGGGAGAGTGGCCCGTGTGATGCAGCCAGCAGTGGAAGGTAGGCTTTGAACCCTGCTCCATAGTGCATGGTGAGGATGCACGTAGCTCTTGCAGAGATGGAAAGAGGATTCGAAAGAAAAGAGGGAGGGGAGACTGGCCCAGTGGGAGCTTTTGGTCAAGGCTGGTGGTCTGAGTTTGATCCTAGAGACCCACGTGGTGGGGGAGAGAACTGACTTCACAAGTCTGACTGCCACAGACGCAGCATGGCATGTGTGCCCCCACCCCTCACCAGGTAAGTAAACTATAATAAATAAATAAAAGTGCATTCAAGAAAAGCCTCACCGAAAGGAGAGATTCCTGCCACTGTCCCTTTTAGAACTTTGTTTACCATAGCCATATGTTTACTTCTTGTTACTTAGTTTTTTGAGGCGGTCTTATTATGTAGCTACATGGGCCAGGCTGACCTTGAACTTGCAGTGACCCTTCTGCCTCTGCTTCTCAGGTATGGAGATTACAGCCTGCATCTCCGTACCTGCCATATATTTTATGAGTTTCTACATTACAAAAGCACACCCAACAATCCAAAGAAAGAAACTAGAGTACCTGCTCCTGCAGAAGACTCAGGCTCAGTTCCCAGTGCCTGTAATCCAGTTCTAAAGGATCTGACCTCTTCTGGCCATCCTGGGCACCGCATGCACATGGTGCACATATACATGCAGGCGGAACAGCCACACACATAAAAATAAATCTTTAAAAAAGTTCTAAGGCTGGGCGGCGGTGGCACACACCTTTAATCCCAGGCAGATTGCCTGGTCTACAGAGCAAGTTCCAGTACAACCACAGCTACAAAAAAAAAAAAGTATAAATAAAAAGTACAGCTTTTTTTTTTTGGTTTTTCGAGACAGGGTTTTTCTGTGTAGCTTTGCGCCTTTCCTGGGACTCACTTGGTAGCCCAGGCTGGCCTCGAACTCACAGAGATCCACCTGGCTCTGCCTCCCGAGTGCTGGGATTAAAGGCGTGCGCCACCAACACCCGGCCAAAAGTACAGCTTTTTAAAGGTTTCTTTTTATTTGATGTCCTTACATGCAGTGCCCAACCCATCAGGAAGAGGCAGGAAAAACCAGTTAGAAAGCAAATACATTAGGACCAAGGTCCAGTTTGTACAAAGAGCAAATATATTAGGATATCCTGGACCAAGGTACAATTTGTGCATATCTAAATAGTGACATTTGCCAGGCATGGTGGTGCCTAACTTTAATTCCAGCACTGAAGGAGGCAGAGATGGGGGGATCTCTGAGAGTTCCAGGCCAGTCAGGCTACCCAGACCGTCTCAAAAGAAAAAAAGAAAAGTGACACAGTCCAGCCATAACAATAAAGATCACGTGGGTTGACCAGGGTGAAGCAAGGCTGTCCACCAGAGGAAGCAGTGATAGTCATGGTTTAAACAGCAGCAGCCTGCTCTCTGCAGAACGGCCATCTCAAGGAGCAAAGGATTAGGACTCCCAGTATGTATTTCCTTTAACACAAAGATTCAAGTGACTAGGATGTTCGTGTTTATGTTTAGAGTGAAAGAACTGTGATCATAATGTGGAAGAGACTACCCGGTGTGTAGATCATGTAGAGAAGTGAGCTATACCAAAGACATTTAAGTTCTAAGCTCACAGAAATATGTCAAGGGCCAGCAGGATGGCTCAGTGGGTCAAAGCGCTGGCCGCATCAAGCCCGACAGCAGGAGTTCCCGGGCCACGTGCTGAGAAGAGGGTACTAATGTCCAGAGCTGTCCTGACTGCTACATGTGTGCTGTGACATGCGCACACACACAATACAGAAAAAAGTAACAAAACAAAACAGTGCTTCAGCTGGGCAGTGGTGGCGCACCCCTTTAATCCCAGCACTCGGGAGGCAGAGGCAGGTGGATCTCCGTGAGTTCGAGGCCAGCCTGGTTTCATAGAGAGTTCCAGGACAGCCAGGGCTACACAGAGAAAGCCTGTCTCAAAAAAACCAAAATAAATAAATAAATAAATAAAATTTTTTTAAAAAAAGAGAGAAATAAGAACTGGAGAGATGGTTCAGTGCTTAAGAACATGGACTGCTCTTCCAGAGGACTGGGGTTCGATTCCCAGCACCCACATGGCAGCTCACAACTGTCTAACTCCAGTTCTAGGGGATCCAATGGCCTTTTCTGGCTTCCACCAGCACCAGGCAAGCACAGGGTACATAGACATACATGTAATAAACATACACAAAATATTAAAAATATATTTAAAGAGAGCGTGGAGGTGGGAGGTGGGTATACTGGGGAGTGTCCAGGATGATGGGAAGAGGGATTCAGGCTGGATATGATCTAGATATGTTTGAAATTATCAGATAATAAATTTCAAAATGCTGTAAGAGAAAAAACAAAAACAACACCACACAGAGCCCACAGAGATCTTTCAGATGCATCCACACAGCTGTAAAGTACATTTTGACAGCAAGGTCAGCAAACCACTTGGAAGAACAACAGGAAGACCAACAGGAGCTTTTAAAATGTTTTACCACACTTATTCATGTGGAAGTCAGAATACTCAAGAGGTTGAGGCAGGTATGTACCTGAGTTTGAGGGCAGCCTGGACTACATAATTCCACAAGAGCCAGGGCCATAGAGTGAGACCTTATCTCTAAAGACTTAATAAATAAATACTTTTCATTTATTTGTTTACAGTATATTTGTGTATGATTGCATTAGTGTATGTGGACCATGTATATGCAGGACCTTACAGAGGCCAGAAGAGGGCATGGGGTCCCCGGGTTAGTTACAGAGAACTGTGAGCCGCCATGTGGGTGCTGGGAAGCATGGGGTCCCCGGGTTAGTTACAGGGCTGTAGCCGCCATGTGGGTGCTGGGAAGCATGGGGTCCCCGGGTTAGTTACAGGGCTGTAGCCGCCATGTGGGTGCTGGGAAGCAAACTGAGTCCTCTGCAGGAGCAGCAATTGAACCATCTCCTGCATCCTAAATTAAGTTAAAATAATGAAAAGATAAACAGAAATAGAACTTTGTTGGGCAGAAAAGGAATGGAATTATGCTTACAAGTGATGTAGGAGTGTATGAAAGATACAAATTCTGGCTTAATGCAGACTAAAATATACTGAGACAAGCATCCAGAAATAGCTGAGCTTCCAAGAGAGAGACATAAAAAGACAGAATTGGAAACTAAAAAAACGACAGTATGACTTAACACAGCTCCTGGGGGAGGATGAGGCAAAGTAACTTAAGGACTTTGGTTTGAATTCAATAGACAATGGGGCTGGAGAGATGGCTCAGTGGTTAAGAGCACTCACTGGCTGCTCTTCCAGAGGTCCTGAGTTCAGTTCCCAGCACCCACATAGCAGCTCACAACTGTCTATAACCCCAGTTTCAGGGGACCTGATGCCCTTTCCTGGCCTTCCTGGGCATCAGGCACATATGTTCATAGACATACACATAGGCAAAACACCCATACACATAAAATAAAAATAAATAAACCCAGCCAGGCATAGTGGCACATGCCTTTAATCCCAGCACTGGAAAGGCAGGTTGATCTCTGAATTCCAGGACAGCCAGGGCTACACAGAGAAAACCTGTCTCCAAAAACAAAAAATAAATAAATAATAATAATAATTAAAAAAAAAAAAAAAAAGCCAAGCGCAAGGCCCTGGGTTCGGGCCGCAGCTCTGGAAAAAAAATGCAATAGACAAGACTGGCTACATGGAGGAAGCTGATTACAGAGTCCCACCTGGAGCTGGAAGTTTCTCAGGTCCCAGCCAGCCCGAGGTCCCACGGTCACTGATCAAATAATCCTTCAGAGGCTTAATGAACCGCATGGCCTGTGGCTTCCTGCTAGCTGGCTCGTGTAACTTAACCCATTTCTATTCATCTGTGCATCACCACGTGTCCTGACTTTACCTGTGTCCCATTACCTGTTGCTCCCTGGACGGTGGGCTGGCGTCTCCCCGACTCCGCCCTTCTTCTCTCTGCCTCTAAGTGCCTTGTCATAGGCCAAAGCTGCTTTATTTACTGGCCAATGTATTCACAGCGTACAGAAAGACATTCCACAACACCCACCAGTTAGAGACCCTGAAAGAGTCTCTATATAATTATATATAATTTAAAATATATTATATTTTAATATATTTTATATATATATTAAATATTTTATATATACACTCATTCAGTAAAGGAAAAAGCAAGGAAGTTTGTGTGCCTGGGCTGTGGAACCAGAGGCTGGAGAGATGGCTTAGCAGGTAAGACACTGGCTTCTCTTCCAGAGGACCTGGGTTTGATTCCCAGCACCCACATGATGGCTCACATCTGTCTGTAACTCCAATTCCAGGGGATCCGACACTTTCTTCTGGCACCAGGTACACATGTGGTACATAGAGATACATAGACATAGATGAAGGCAAAACACACACACACACACACACATACACACACACACACACACACACACACACACACACACACACACACACACACACACACCAGGAAACTGATCTCAGATTATCTGTCTGGGATTTCTCTGGAGAAACATGTACATGCTACTGCACACAACAATGAATCTTAACCACCACCAAATTCCAAAGGGCTCAGAAAGTAAAGGTGCTAGCCACTCGAGCCTAGGGACCCGAGTTTAATCCCAGGACCATGTAAAGGTGGAAGGTGAGGACCAATTCCAGGAAGCTGTCCTTTGACGCCTGCATATCATGCATACAAGACTGTACCTGCGCACACACACACACAGTAATGATAAAGCAAAGTAAGCACCAGCACCCAGAATATAGAAACCCCCCCTGCGGAGTAAAGTAACTCCCCAGGCTGGTGGGGTGGGTCAACAGGAAACCAACACTCCGTGTGCAAGCCTGACGACTTGAATTCCATCGCTCAAACCCGGGGTGGAAGGAACTGACTGCAGCAGGCTGTCTCTGACTTCAACACAAGAACACCCACTCGCTTGCACACACAATAAACAAACACTTTAAAAGTTAATCCGGGCTGCAGAGACGGCTCAGAGGTTAAGAGCACTGGCTGCTCTTCCAGAGGACCCGGGTTCAATTCCCAGCAACCACGTGGTGGCTCACAACCATCTACAATGAGATCTGGTGCCCTGTTCTGGTGTGCAAGCATAAACCCAGAACACTGTATACATAATAAAGTTAATCCAATAGAGGGAAAAGGGTGGAGTCGGGGAGCAAAGGCAACTCTAACAGACTCCTGCTCCAGTCCATTACACTTGACTCTGCTGTTTGGGGGAGCCTGGGGCACAGCAGAGATTCTCATTACAGTGGCCAGGAAGATGAAGGGGACAGGAACGAAACAGACCCTTCAAAAGCACACCTCCAGTTCAGGGCCTGGTCTCATCTACACACACCCAGCCCAAATTAAAAATACAGTTAAAGAATACAAATGTCACGGGCCAGTTCTAGTCTTACCATGTAGCCCTAGATGGTCTGGCCTCGAACTTACAGAGTGCTGGGATTAAAGGCATGCACCAGCACCGCCTGGCTTCTGGACCTTCAAAAGCACTGTCAGTAGCCTTCCTGATTAGTTTTGACAAACTGACCACTTAAAACTTCATTTCCCTTACCCAGTGTTCTAAATCCAGCATCTTAGTCCACTTGGTACCACTGTCTACCTTAGTGAGTCCGAATACCTATTGTGTGTGGGGAGACTGATGGCATCTTGGAGGAGTTGGTTCCTCCTACCATGTGGGGCCCAGGGCTTTTATCAACTGTATCCACTGAGCCATCTTCTCAGCCCAGAAAAATTCTTTACATTGCCCTTAAAAAAAAAAAAAAAAAAAAGCTAATGTCCCCGGCTGGCCTCAAACTCACAGGAGTCTGCCTGTCTCTGTATCCAGAGTGCTGGGACTGCAAGTGTGGGCCACAGGCGAAGCAGTAGTCTTCTTTGGTTTTTCAGACAGGGTTTCTCTGTGTAGCTTTGCGCCTTTCCTGGAACTCGCTTTGTAGCCCAGGCTGGCCTTGAACTCACAGAGATTCGCCTGCCTCTGCCTCCCTAGTGCTGGGATTAAAGGCGTGCGCCACCACCGCCCGGCTGCAGTACTTTTCATTTTTGTTAAGTTTATTATTTTAATTATGTGTATGGGTGTATGCAAATAAGCGTGTGTCCAGAAGTATCAAATGTCCCTGGAGCTGGAATCACAGATGTTTGGGAGCCACCTGTGGGTTCTCTGGAAGAGCAGAACGTGCTCTTAACCACTACAGCATCCACCTCTCCAGCTCCACTTTATGTCCTGTTTGTTGTGACTAAGTCTCTGCTGTGTAGCCCAGGCTGGCTTCGAGTTCATGTTTCAGCCTCCAGAGCACTCGGATTACAGGCCTTAAAGCATGACACACAGCTTTCAGCCTTCTTCACCACCACGCTAGCATCTCCCTGTACACAAAGCCTCTAGAGATATTTTTATAATTTAAATAACCACTAGGCAGAAAATTATTCTGGAATATCATTGTTCCATGGGAAAAATCTGGATTAGGACAAGTTTCTCCATGTTTGGTTAAAAGACAAAAGAGAACTAAGAACACACGGCAGACCCACGTATGACTTAAAATGTCACGTGGCAGGCTGTGTGGTGAGATGAGAACCGGTGCTGGAAGGATGTCTTGGCTTCTCACCAAACTATCCTGTGGTCCTGTTAGACATCTGTCTGCTGAGGAACGCTGCTGTGGCCATTTGTCTGCTGCTGTGAGGAAACACCACATCCAAAAGAGTTGGGGAGGGGAGGGTTTACTCTGTTTACACTTCAGCCTTGCTGTTCATCACTGAAGGAAGTCAGGGCAGGAACCTGGAGGCAGGAGCAGATGCAGAGGCCATGGAGGATGCTGCTTACTGGCTTGCTCCCCATGGCTTGCTCAGCCTGCTTTCTTACAGAACCCAGGGCCAGCAGTCCAGGGGTGGCCCCACCCACACGGGCTGGGCCCTCCCCCATCCATCATCAATCAGGAAAATGCCCCACAGGCCTGCCCACAGGCCAATATAGTTGGGGCATTTTCTCAGTTGAGGTTCCCTCTTCCAAAATGATTATAAATTGTGTCAAGCTAACATAAAACTAGCCAGCACACCAATTAAACATGTCACTTTTTTCTTAAAACAAAAAGCTCAAAGATATAGCCATTCTGGCTAACTCCTCTTAGCACACAGAAAATTTTGGATGTCCAAGAGCCTCTTGAATTAGAAATAATCATTTTAAAAAAGGACCTATTTTATGAGTATGTATGTATGTACACCCACACAGGTGATTTTGGAGCCAGAAGTGGCATCTGGATCCCCAGAACTGGAGTTATGAGCAGTTGTGAGTTGCCCTATATGGGTAAGTGCTAGAAACCAAACCCAGGTCCTCTGCAAGAGCAGCCTCTGCTCTTAACTGCTGAGCCATCTTGCCAGCCCCTGGGGGCCGGGGGGGGGGGGGGGGAATCTTAATTATGGAGCCTGTGTGTAACAAGGACACCTAGGCAGCAGGATGTCAGACCCTGACTCCAAACAACCCCAAATGTCACCAGGGCATCAGTGACAGCTACTGAAGAGAGGACAGGAGAGGAGGTTCAAACACTTTAATTACACAAGAGTAAACAATAGTATAAAACCGTTAACAGCACACCGGTGGCTGCCGCTCTCCACATCTCAGCTCATCCTCTCCCACCCCCTCCCTGCGTACCGTTGAGTAAAAAGCAGGGCATCAGTAGTTGTCCCAGTCACCGTCAGGTGGTAGGAAGGGGATGCGGTAGAGGCCACAGTGATCCCCTAGCCAGAGTCCTTCATTAGGTGAAACACTGCTTCCTGCTCCAGAAGAACTGTTCCCAAAGCCTGGAGGAGCTGAATCTGGCAGCACCATTTATTTAGATGGATCAGGAACTTGGAGCCTCAAGAGCCGTGGGACAAGGACGAAGATGGTCTGGAGACAGACAGCGTAATTCAAGATGCAGCCAACGCTGAGTTTGAGGTGGGTTCAGAACTGGCTAGGTGATGCCTAGTGGTCCAAAACCGTGCCCCAGCCCAGTCGATGAAACTCATCCGTATGCACAATGCACAAACACACAAACACAGACAGAGAAATAACGTTACTAAAAGGACCGGGGGCATTAAATACAAAACAGCGGAGTTTCTTTAAGACATGGAACTGTTTGTTTCTTTGATCCTCCTCAGTGCCTTTCTGTCCTTCTAGTCACAGGACTGGAGATGTGGGGAAGCCCCAAAGAGCGGGCTGCCAACAGCCTTACGAGTCCCACGCTCTTCAGCCCAGTGGCTGCCTCCCATGTGGCCATTCATGCAGTTGGCGCCATTGCTGGAGCTGCGGCCAGAGAGCTTGTTTGTGGGGGTGGCCTCATCTTCTTCCTCTGAGCTGCTCTCCACGTCACTGCGGTCATCCTTAGACACCTGAGTGGGACAGGACCAAGGCAGTAAGTATGCTCCTCCTTACCGAAACACAGGGCAGACTCATCTCAGAAAGACCACTTTCGTACACTGTCTCTGGTCTAGCCTAGGCTCAGGTGACAGATAAGTGTCCCCTGGAGTACTGGCTGGACTGTGCGTAGATCCCCTTCTTTCTGCTTGTCTCTCACGTGTCCTCAAGCTGCTCTGATAAAGGCCTAAGAACAGAAGCCTCGCTGAGTCCTCTACAGGTCGAGGAAACCCCAGCACCTTCCCCTCTTCCTCCAGGAACTGGGAAGGTCAGTACAAAGGACTGCTCTCAAGGTGTTACCTCTGATGACCGTGGGCACTGCATCTGTTCACCCTGCTTACCCGAGTTCTGCTTCACTCCCCAAACTGACTCAGGAACCTTGTTCAGTAGTTCTGCTATCACTGGGCTCACCATGAAGTTTTGGCATCCCTTCGGCACTTAAAGTCAAGATCGGGTGGGCAGTCAGTGTGGACAGCCTTCCCAGTCTTGACTTTGCCCCCCCCCCCCCAGGGTTTCTCTGTGTAGCTTTGTGCCTTTCCTGGATCTTGCTCTGTAGACCAGGCTGGCCTCGAACTCACAGAGATCTGCCTGGCTCTGCCTCCCGAGTGCTGGGATTAAAGGTGTGCGCCCCCACTGCCCGGCTCTGACTTTGCCCTTTACACATGCTTTTTGTTTTGTATTTTTCAAATTCTCTATACGGGGCCATAAAAATAAAGGAGAGGAAACCAGTGAAACCCGCATTAGGACGATGACCCGTGCAAAACACAAACAGTGGCTGTGCACTGTTTAGAGAGCACTGTGGTGAAGGGACGCGGCTCCGGCTGTTGTTATAAAGGAAGGACATTTGCTTTAGACGAGTGTGGTGACTGCAGTGACTGGAGCTGTTGACTCTGAACCCAGGGAGCTCTGATTACCTGATGTCTAGGGAATTTCCACCAGAGGGCAGAACGTCTCCAGATCTGAGGTGGAGAGGCTCAAAAGCAAAACACATTAAAGACTAGACTTAGTCCTTGCCTTAATTTAGGGAAGGTGTCTGGTAACTTCAGCCCCAGTCAACAACAGTCACACAGGTTAGAGGAGCGAGCACATCCCAAGGCGGAAGGGAAAGACAGCGGAAGGAAGGAGGAGCCGCTCCGACGGGCTTCTCCCAGCTCTAGAAGCACAGATGCACTTACATGCAAAGGATGAAACTGTCCAGCTCCCACCAGGCATAGAAAAGAGGGAGGAGCTGAAGAAAGAGCAGAAGGTACAGAGTCTGGCTCTCCTCCTTCCTGGGTAGGTCACCTAGTCAGGAGAGAAAGGCAGAGGAGAAGAGAGATGTCCAGTAGCTACAACAAGACGCACAGGCACTCCACACAAGGCCCGAAACCCATTACAGCCATCAAGAACAGTGAGAGAGAGAACAAATACCCAGGTTATGGTCCCCTGTGCGGTCACTCGGGAGTCTGCATGACGGGCAGCGCTCTGGCTCGACACAGTCCGACTGCTTTAGGGTTTGCTCTGTCATTACCTGGAGGTTCTAGGGGCTGGAATTAGCTAAGTGGTGGAATGTCTGTTCATCAAGGCTCAGCCTCCAACACTGTCTTAAAGGCGGGGTATCCTTCTTTGCGTTTTGTGTACTAAAAACCAAACATGGGCTCACTCAAGATTCTTGCTTCAGACAGTGAGCAAGGCTGATGTCTAGTTGCTAAGCTAAAGCAATCTTGTGTATTGCAGTATGGTCACCCTAGAATAGCTAGTGAGCTACCACAGCTCTTAGACCATAACCATCTGGCTTCCCAGTTTGTGTCTTCAGCTCTACGTCGATAGCCACTCTTTTTGCTAATGTGAGACAGGGTGTCAAGCACTCCAGGTTGACCTCAAACTCACTATGTAGCAAGGGATGACCGTGGCTTCTGACTTCCTGCGTCACCTCCTCAGCACCGGGATTGCAGGCGTGCCTAAGGCACCATGCCTGGTCTGTGTGGTGCTTCATGCAGCAGCACTCTAGGGGACTGACTGTGGGGCTGCTGGGGTGGCTGAGGGTCCCCAGCCTGGACAGAGGTCTGCGGAGTAATACCCATGCCCCTCATGGTCCAAAGGAAGAAGGACCTTTCAGCCTTACCTTTCCCCGGATCAAGGCTTTAAAAGCAATTCTCGCAATTAGGTAAGACCAGATGACATGCAGAACCTGTAGGGTCAGGAGAAGGCCATTGAAGAACCACCAGGAAGGGTAGGGCCCGATCATTTCCCAACTCTCAAAGAGGGTTGTGTTCAGAATCCTAGGAGGAGGAGACAACAGTCAGACTGGTTCGGCAGAGGGAAGCTGAGCCCCAGGACAGTCGTCTGTGCTTCCTCTGCACTAACGGGGCTCGACTTCCATAAGGAGTCAGAAGTAAACAGAGGAGCCTACGGTGTTTTCACCTCTGAGACAGGAGGAAGAGAGGGACTCTTAGGAAGTGATGGGGTAGCTCACTATCAGTCACCTCAAGTACACAGCTGCACAACACCTGGACAGCAACAGGCCTATAATCAAATCCTAGGCGTGATTTAGATTCTTAGGTACAGGGGGCAGCAGCAAGTGGTTGATTTGCTGGGACTCAGTCACGCACTTCGTAGTCTAGGGAATGAGTCTAGAAGGGAACGCACACACCTGTCTGTGCTGCTCAGGATGAGGCAGAGGGCACACAGCAAGGGCAGAGCAAGCAAAGCCAGAATCCCTGGGACCAACCAAGAGGGCAAAGGAGTGCTGAGTGGTCCAAGCATGAAGACTGCCAGCAGAAATGAGCAAGAAGAGCCAGAAGAACGACATACACACCCTGACTCACTAGAAACACTGCACAAGGCAGCTGAGGTCCTGTAAGAGTCCACAAAGGGTCAGCCTAGGCCCAGGGAAAGGCAGGGCACTGGGGTTCTTAGTATTTGACTGGCAAGAACAGATAGAAAATCTATATTGGCAAAAGGTATCATTAGATACCTACCACAGTTCACAGCCTTGAGCACTTACCACAGTGGATAGATTCCTAGACGAGTGACCATAAAAACTGCACTAAAGATCACAAAGAGGGTGTCACAGAGCCGCTGATATTTGGCATAATTGGCCAGCTTGGCAGCCTGGACAAAAGAAAAATTGAGTTGGGGAGAAAGTCAGTTCTCACATGTCCAGAAAGGGAGAGGAATGCCGAAGCAGCAGGTCAGGCTCTTACTTCCAGCAGGAAGTCCGAGGAGTCGTGGAGACACATAACCAGACTCCCCACGCGGACCATGTTGTTGATGTAGGAGAAGGTGATGAGCCCAATGGTGGCCAAGTGATGCACAAACATGATCAGGAAGTCCTAGGAAGAAATGGCAGCAGAGGTTCCAGAGGCTGTGGGAACGCCCGCCCACCCGAAGCTCCCCTGGCACAGCGGTTAGGAGCCCTTTGGCTCCCAGCCCCCAGGTGAGGAGGCTCTCAGGGGCCTGACACCCTCTTCTGGCCTCTCTGGAAGTGAATATAAAGTCTGGATTCACACACATGGACACATCCACATAATCAAAACTAAACCTTCAAAGTGCTAGAGAACTGCTTACTTAGCTAAACAACTCATCTTATTGCAAATACTTCCAGCTTTTAAGTTTAAGGTTTTTTCCCCCTTGGGTTCACATGTCAAATTAAAACTGAGAAAAATCTCAGTTTTATAAATAAACAAACAGATATTGTTATTTACATTTATATATCATATATTATATAGCATACATTATGTAAAGTTATATATTTTATATTAAATAGAAATAATTCTTAGACGTTGTGGTTTAAATGTGAAGTGTTCTTCTCCACAGGCTTACATCCTGGGTGATGTCTGCCCAGCTGGTGGTGCTACCTTGGGAGGCTGTGGAACCTTTAGGAATGGTGGCCCCGGCTGGCAGTAGGTCGGGGGCTGACCTCCGAAGGCTCTAGCAGGCCAGCGGCTCCCAGGGCACCTTCTCTGCTTCCCGGGGCAGTGATGTAGGGGTTCCACCACTACTCCTGCGGCCATGAACTAACTGAGCTACTGCCGTAGCTGCCCTGCTGTGACGGAGGGAACGCAACTGTGAACCAAACAACCCTCGTCTCCAGAGCGCTTCGGTCAGGTGCTGTGGTCCCAGTGACACACAGAGTGGAGAAGGAAGTGAATATAAAGAGTCTGTCCTTCCTGGGGGTTTATAATATCTACGTCATATCGACACTATCACTTCGTGGGTAGTCAGTTCACTTTTCTGAAATTGGTTTTCTAAAATCAAGCCTTTTCCTGACCCGGGCCTTGGTACCGCAAGTTCTAATTCCCCGAGCTTTGATACAAAAGGACAGGAGAGCAGAGAAGGGAAGAACGTGCTTATCCGTGGTCTTGCTGTCTGCCCCACTGCCCCGACCACCTTAAACCGTCCGTCATTAGTGAGAAAGCCAGCGACAGCCCCGCCACACCCACTCTCTCACGAGGGAGCCCATCACGGCGACAGTGGTGACAGCCGAGGGCTGACAACTTACCTTTCTCTTAACGTCTATAAACTGAGAAAACATGAGAGACCAGTAGAAAGCCAGTTCCATGATGTAGTAGTAATAAAGCTCTCTCGAGAGTGGCTAGAAGAAAAAAGGGCAGCTAGAACAGCAGCACCTGAGGGGCACCCCATCTCTACAGCACCCACACTTTTTAGTTCTTTTCTTCCCTGTTCCCAAGATCTGCAACAGCTGAAACTGGATCGGTATGAGACAAGAACTTTTCCCTTGCGCCCCGTAAACTCATCTTGGCTTTCATCTCCTAGAGACGAGGTGAGGATAACACCCAGGCTCACCAGTGCGTCTGGGGTTCTGGACGGACTGCCCTGGCCTTCCCTCTCCCATCGCTCTTCCCTCTCCCTGAGAGTTTTAAAGTACAGACTAGAGTCAAGATGCCCTTAGGGGGAGTCTAATAGCTCCTGATTTAAAAAAGGCATCTGAGTCAAGAAGGACTTTATCAACCAGGGAACTGCTTTTCTTTCCAGTACACCAGGGACAAGAAGAAGCACAGCCTGGAAAAAGCTCTCTAAGGTATTTCTGCTACAGGCCCCGGATATAGATACCTGGGATATACAACTCAAAAGGACTGACTCGACAGGCGGTGGTGGCGCACGCCTTTAATCCCAGCACTCGGGAGGCAGAGCCAGGCAGATCTCTGTGAGTTCAAGGCCAGCCTGGTCTACAGAGCGAGATCCAGGACAGGCACCAAAAACTACTCAGAGAAACCCTGTCTCGAAAAACCAAACCAAAAAAAAAAAAAAAAAAGGACTGACTCACAGTATCAACAGTATCAGGGAACGCTGTATGAATATGCCTACACTGCCTGTCCTGGACTGATACCACACTACACTCTCACCCCCCAAACCCCCTCCCCCCACAGTCTTGGAACACCTCAGCTCCTACCTGATACGGATAGCTCTGCCAGCACTGTCGGGTGTCCCAGAACCAAGGCGTCTAAGAAAAAACAGATAACCCAGGTTGGCCTCTGGTCCCCACATTGTTACAGGATCTACCCTATAGTCCTTTTCTCTAAGTGAGGGGTATAAGAAAGAGGAAAGCTAGGTGTGGTAGTGTACCAGCAATCCCAGCACTTGGGAGGCTTGAGCATCGATGTCAAGTGTGAGGCCGTCTGAACCAAAGGCAGATTAATGGCCAGCCAGGGTTAGCTAGCCAGAGTCTGTCTCAAAAAACCAAAACCAAAGCAAAGCGCCATCACAACAGAAGACGAGGCGGAGAAGAGAAAAAATCTCCTCGCTCTGCTTTTGAGAGACAGTCTCTCACTATTTAGCTCAGGTTGGCCTTGAACTCATAGAAATCCTTCTGCCTTGGCCTCTCAAGTACTGGATTCTTAGGTGGAGATTAGCTGGGGCTGCACAGTGAGTTCCAGACCAGCTTGGACCACATAATGAGGCCTTGTGTCAACAAACCAAAGTCTGGCTTGGCCTGGTGGTACATGCAGAGGCAGGAGGACTGCTCTGAGTTTTGGGCCAGTCTGTGCCACAGAGGCATTGGGGATCCTAAGTCAGCTCTTCATGGCTTCACGGGAAGCAGTTGACCAACTCAGTTCTATCTTTCTAGCCCCCAAATTTAAAAAAGCATTTAATATTTATTGATTTATTTAAATAGTGGGCACACCTGTGGGTTTATACATGTGAATGAGTGTCCAGAAGCCAGAAAAAGAAGTCAAATCCCCTAGAGCTAGAGTTACAGGTAACTGTGAGTCACCCCATGTGGGTGGCTAGGAATGGAATCCAGATCTTCTACATGAATAGCATGTGTTCTTAACCTCTGTGCCACCTCTCAATCCTAGCCCCTGAATTTTCATATGTGCATTTGTCTAAGTACATGAGTGCAGGTGCCTGGAGAGGCCAGAGGTGTTGAGTCCCCTGGCGGTGCAGCTGCAGATGGTTATGAGCTGCCCAACTGCTGGGCACTGGATTCTGGCCCTCTGCAAGAGCAGTATGTGTTCTTTTTCATTTTATTTGATGTGTATGGCCTGCACTTCTGTCTGTTTACCACAGGCATGCAGTGTCCACAGAAGCTCAAAGAGGGTTACAGATGGATGGTTGTAAGCCATTATGTGGGTGCTGGAAATTGAACCTGTGTCCTCTGGAAGAGCAGCCAGTGCTATTAACCACTGAGTCACATCTCTCTCCTAGTAGCAGTCATTCTTTTTTTTTTTTTTTTCAGGACAGGGTTTCTCTGTGTAGTTTTGATGGCTGTACTGGAACTCTCTCTGTAGCCCAGGCTGGCCTCCAACTCACAGAGATCTGCCTGGCTCTGCCTCCTGAGTGCTGGGATTAAAGGGGTGGGGCGCCACTCCCCAGCTCAGCAGTCATTCTTAACACTGCCATCTCTCCAGTGGCCTCCACCCTGTTTTGTTATTTGTTTTTTTGTGACAAGATCTTATGATACAGACCAGGCTGGTCCCAGACCCAGCAATCTCCCTGCTTCTGCCTTCTGAGTGCTATGATTAAAGATACAGGCTACCACGCTTGGCCTAATTTCTTTGAATAATTTTATTTATTATTAATGTGTGTGTGCGCGCGCGCGCGTGTGTGCACACATGTGCCATGGCACTTATGTAGAGAACAGAGGACATCTTTATGCACTTCGTTCTTCTCTTCCATCTTTATTCCACCCCACCCCCGCACCTCTCCTGGCACTCACTCTGTAGCCCAGGCTGGCCTCGAACTCAGGAGAGCTGTGTGATGGGATTGAAGATGTGTGCCACCAGGCCCAGCAAGTGTTGGTTAACTTTTAAATTGCTTACAATACTATCTTTATATTCTTTCAGTAGTGTCCAGAAGGTCTACAGTGGCACCCCTGTATATTAGTAATTCATATTTCCCCCTTTTTTTTTCTTTTTGAGATAGGGTCTTATTATGTAGTCCAGAATGGCCTCAAACTCCCAACCTCATGCATTAGTTGCCTGAACATTGGATCATGGGCAGATGCCACCACACCTGATATGGAGTTATTAATTTTAACTGAACCTTTTGGAAAACTGAAATTTGATTTTATCACTTTTATCCATTATTTGTCTAATGACTATTTCATTAATTTCTGCCCCCTCAACCCAGAGTCCTGGGCCTCATATCCAGGACCTCACTAAATGAGTTATATTTCCAGTTTCTATTGTTGATTGTTTCTTTAATTTACTTTAGATTTACTTTTTATTTTTCTACATTTATTTTAAATTCTTTAAAATTTATTTGTATGGATGTACCTGCCACATACGTGTCAGCACCCACAGAGGCTAGAAAGGGGTGTTAGATCCCCTAAGCTGAAGTTACAGGCATCTGAGTCACATGACCCGGGTGCTGGGAACCAAACTCAGGTCCTCTGGAAAAGCAGAGATCACTCTTAACCACCGAGCATCTCTCCAGCACCCCCCTTCTTTCCTTTCTTTTAAAAGCATTTTCCAGCCCCTTTGTCTTGTTCTTCCTTTTTAAATGTTACATTTATTTCTGCAATTCTTTTTTCAAGACAATTTTTCTGTGTAACAGCACTGACTATCCTAGAACTCACTCCGTAGACCAGTCTGGCCTCGAACTCACAGAGATCCTCCTGCCTCTGCCTCATGAGTGCTGGGATTAAAGGTGTGTGCCACCACCTCCTGGCTTCTATATTTTAATTTTCAAAAATTGCAAAAATAAGCCCGGGCAGTGGTGGCGCACGCTTTTAATCCCAGCACTCGGGAGGCAGATGCAGGAGGGTATCTGTGAGTTTGAGGCCAGCCTGGTCTACAGAGTGAGTTCCAGGACAGCCAGGGCTACACAGAGAAACCTGTCTCCAAAAAAAAAAAAAAAAAAAAAGCCAGGCATGCTAGTGTTTTGCTTGCCTCTAATCCCCAGTATTTGAGAGGCTGAGACAGGAGGGTTGCCATGAGTTGAAGGCAAGCCTGGAGTTCATAATGAGAGGTTTTTGTTTTTGTTTTTGTTTTTTTAGTTTTTCAAGACAGGGTTTCCACCACCACTCTCAATGGCTTGTCTTAAAACAGAAACAAAGCCGGGTAGTGGTGGCGCATGCCTTTAATCCCAGCATTCAGGAGGCAGAGACAGGCAGATCTCTATGAGTTTGGCCTCGTCTACAGAGAGAGTTCCAGGAAAGGCGCCAAAGCTACACAGAGAAACCCTGTCTCAAAAAACAAAAACAAACAAAAAAAACCCCACAGAAACAAAATTTTGGAGACTAGGGCGCGAGCTCAGTTAAAGCGCTTCCTAGCCAAGAGTGAGAACCTGTTAGGATCCCCAGCTACCACATAAGACCCCAGAACTGTGTAACTCCAGCACCGTGTAAGGGCAGGGAAGGGGAAGGGAAAGTCAGGTGAGCTGTGGGCTTAGTCTCAAACTCAAGGTGAGGCGGTGTGACAGCACAAGCCTAATCCCAGTGCTCTGGAGGGAGAAGCAGGTGGATCACTTCGGTCCAGCTCAGCCTGGTCTAACTTTTAAGTTCCAGGGCCAACCAGGGCTACATAGGAGACGGTATCTCAAAAAAAAACAAATACATAAATGGTTATCAATTTCATCTCCTCCTGGAAGAACAACAGTTTTTAAGTGCTCTGCAAATCACTAAGTACTATTCTGACTTCATTACTAACATCATTAGAGGGGAAAAGTAGGCCTTGAGTTTAGTGAGATCAAACCCAGGGTAGAAGACAGCAATTAGCATCTATCCTGCATACAATCTGCAAATAAACTGTACATAGAGGAGGAATGCATCCCGATGGAAACACTTGAGGAACAATAACGGCCTAAACCGGGCGTGGTGTCCCACACACCTGTCACCCCAGCAGTGCAGAGACTGGGGCAGAAGGCCAAGGCCAGCCTGACCTCAGAAGGAAACAGAAGCAGCTGGAGGTATTCAGGGTTTACTTCTAGAAACCAAGGCATCTAGACACGTTTAGAATCCAACGAGAGGACAGAAAGAGTTTAGACTCACCAACCAGAGAAATCTAATTCCGTAGCAGAACACACATAAATAAAAAGTGAATCTCCACCTGGGTGAGCAAAGAGTAGAAGTTAGATAAATGAGCACGGGGAACCCACTTTCGGGCTGGAGAATTCGGGGTGGCACTGGGACAGAACTGATCTCCAAAAAGCCAGAGTCACTGCTGGACTCTCCTTTCCTATTAGACTCCTTCATAAGACCCAATTTTTAAATTGCATGACAGTGACTGATATCCATTTCTAGAAAATTAAAAACTGTGCTTTCACGGGGCATGGTGGCACACACTTAGATCTCAGCACTTGGGAGGCAGAGGCAGGCTCATCATCTTTGAGATCAACCTCGTCTACAAAGCAAGTTCCAGGACAATCAGAGACACCCTGCATTGCTGTGGGATGGTCTGTATGTCAAACTGCTCTGATTGATCAATAAATAAAACACTGATTGGCCAGTGGCCAGGCAGGAAGTATAGGCGGGACTAACAGAAGAAAAGAAAACAGGAAGGCAGAAGGAGTCACTGCCAGCTGTCGCCATGACAAGCAGCATGTGAAGATGCCGGTAAGCCACGAGCCACGTGGCAAGGTATAGATTTGTGGAAATGGATTCATTTAAGCTATAAGAACAGTTAGCAAGAAGCCTGCCATGGCCATACAGTTTGTAAGCAATGTAAGTCTCTGTGTTTACTTGGTTGGGTCTGAGCGGCTGTGGGACTGGTGGGTGACAAAGATTTGTCCTGACTGTGGACAAGGCAGGAAAACTCTAGCTACACTGCATTGAAAAACCAAAAGAACTCGGTGATTTCAAGTACAATATTTCTCAGAAAAGGGAAACTTCCCACAAAAAAGTAAATATAGAACAAGTTGGTACTATTTTTACCAAGGTAAGCAGGGGTATACACACTTACCTATATAAGTGCAGTTACTGGAATTCACTTCCAACCTATTTTTTAAAAGGTTTATTGTATATTTATTTATTTATTTTGGTTTTTCAAGAAATAGGATTTCTCTTTGTAGCTCTGGCTGTCCAGGAACTCAAACTCCCTCTACAGACCAGACTGGCCTCCTTTGAACAACAGATCCACCTTCCTCTGCCTCCTGAGTACCGAGATAAAAGGTGTGCACCCAGCTTGTATCAATTTTTAAATTGTGTGTGTGTACGTGTGTGTACGTATGTGTGTGTGTGTGTGTGTGTGTGTGTGTGTGTGTGTGTACTCACAAGCGCATAAAAGGGTATGTGGATCTCAGGTGTCCAAGGAGGCCAGAGGCTTCAGATCTCCTGGATCTGGAGTTACAGAGGGTTATGAGCTCCCTGATGGCGTGCTGGGAAACGGGCTCTCTGGAAGGGTATCAAGTGCTCTTAACTACTGAGCCATCTCTCCAGCCCACTTTTTTTTTTTTTTTTTTTTTTAAGATAAGTAGACAAGGTCTCACTTTGTAACCATGGCTGGCTTGGAACTTGAATGTCTAGACCAGCCTGGCCTTGAACTGGAGACCCACCTGCCTGTCTTCCGAATGCTGCGGTTAAAAGTGTGTGTGTGTCACCATGCTTAGCTCAATCTATCTGAAAAGAAGGAGCAAAGTGGAATCACTTGCCTTAGTGGAAGTGTGACCAGGGGACAAATGTGACCGGTTTTCCAGCTCTCTTCTCCCTACTTCTGTGAGGGCTCTGCCATTTACTCACCCAAGAGAGCTGGGCGAGAGCACCAGGACAGAACTCTAGTTCCATTTCCCCTCGGCTTCTGAAACCTTATCTTGAGCCTAAGCGTCAGACATACCTAGTCACCCGTCTGTTCTATTATCCCACTAGTGAACTAATTCCCAAGAGGAAACAGTCCAGCTGCACCCCACCCTCCTCCTTCTCTACTCCCTCTGCACACATACATGCTTTCACAGAACTTAGTGAGCGTTGGAGGCTTGTCTTGATTCCTCCGATGACGAAACCAACACTGGATTTTTCGGACGTCCCAGTCCAGCTGCTTTGCCAGGCCCTCCAACCTTTTCTCGTCGGGATACTGCAGATGATGACCAGAGTTAGCACACCCCTTCTCCACAAACTCCCAACTCACTAGCGCAGCAGCACAGAGGTGACAGCCACAGAGGATCAAGTGGTATTGTCTTTCCCAGATTTTATACCCAAATCCTTTTTAAAGAAAGCCACTTTATTCTAATTAACTCACAAATAAAAACATCACACAGCTAGTTTAAGAAAGTCAAAATCTGTCCAGTGTCAAACTACACACCTTGATGACTTCTATACAGTTACAATAGCAATTCTAAAGCAACTGAACTGTACTTAGCATTCTGCACTTTCACTATCAATTACATTTTCATTTACCCATCACACACACACACACACACACACACACACACACACACACACACACATATACACACACACAAATTAAAAAAACAAAAACAAAAAACTGAGGCTGGATTGATGGCTCAATGGTTAAGAGCACTTGTTGCTCTTGCAGGGGACCCAAGTTCAATTCCCAGCACCCACATGGCAGCTCACAACCATCTGTAACTCAGGTTCCAGGAGATCCAATGCCCTCTTCTGGCCTCCACCTGCACCAGGCACACACGTAGCACATTATTTACACGCAGGCAAAACATTCAAGTTAAATAAACAAAACGAATCCCCCCAAAAAACAAAACCAAAAATAAAAATTGCAAAGGCCACTAGAACCATCCTCATCTTGATTAGAAGCTGGTGCAAGAAGAGGGAAAACAAGACAGGATGTGTGTTTAGGGTAGAGAAGTTCAGTAGAGGTAGATGCTGAGGAGTAAAACTTCAACGTGTGTGGAGTACAGGCTGAAAGGTGTTTCTCCACAGAGGTAGAGCAGACCACCCAAACATGAAGAACCATCTCTTCCTACCTGGCCGTTCTTACATGCTCTGTTCCCACCTACAGAGCAATCTCCATGTGACTGCCTTTTCTCGTTCTCCGCTTACTCACCTTAGTAATAGACATGAACACCTTTTCAAGGGTGTCATTGGACTCCACCCGATAGAGAACACTGTCTTCGATGCCGGCATGGAGTGCGCAGGGCTTGGCAATAAATCTGTAAAAGAAAATCCAAGATCTGATGACAAATATGGTTTGCTAGGTCATGATCAAGGAGGGATTAATGTGAGAAAAAGTGGAAACACAGGATTAAGACCTAGAAATTTGTCATTTGGATTCTGTTTCACAGATTTTCAGTGACTACACTTGTTTATATTCCCATAAGCCTTTGTCTATATTCTCCCTAGCATTTGCTATTTATTCATTCATTCATTCATTCATTCATTCATTCATTTTTCCAGACAGGGTTTGTCTGTGAAGTCCTGGCTCTCCTGGAACTCGCTCTGTAGACCAGGCTGACCTCGAACTCAGAAATCTGCCTGGCTTTGCCTCCCAAGTGCTGGGATTAAAGGCGTGCGCCACCACCTGGCTGTTATTTGGTTTCATATTCTGCCACTGACACACTTGAAGAGATCTATTTTTAAATGGTGGACTGGACCAGGCATGATGGTGCACACCTTTAATCTCAGCACAGGCAGAAGCAGACTGATCTCTGTGAGTTCCAGGCCAGCCACAGCTACAAAGAGACACACTGTCTCAAAAAGTAACAACGAAAAAGTAAAACAACAACAGAAAAACAGCTGGACGGTGACGGCTACATCTTTAATCCCAGCTCTGGTCCAGGCAGAGTCATGTGGATCTCTGTGAGTTCTAGGACAGCTTAAGGATACTTGGAGAAATGCTGTCTTGAAAAACCGCAAAAAAAAAAAAAAAAGAAAAAAAAAGAAAAAAAAACACCCAAAGAAGTTAGATTGCCAGGTGTGATGGTACACTAGGTGGCTTGCACCTTTAATCCCAGCACTGGGGAGGCTGGCAGTCAGATCTCTGTAAATTCCAGGCCAGCATGGTTACAAAGTAAGATCCTGTCCCCTAGATACAAATAACAACAACAACAGTAATGACAATGTATGTAAAATACTCTGTAACAAGTGAAGTGTTAATAAGGTAATTTTCCTGACATCAGAAGCCGACTAAGCCAGGTGTGGTGGCACAGCCATGTGGTCCCATATTTGGGAGGCTGAGGCAGGAAGATTGAACACTGGAGACCAGCTCACAGTACAAAGAGAAGCCTCCATCTCAATTTAGTTCTTGAGGAGGCAGGGTGGTTTTCTTGATCTTTTTCTTTTTTCTTTAATTTAAAATTTTATGTGTGTGAGTGTTTTGCTCACATGCATGTTGGTGTACCAGGAACATTCAGTGCCTGACAAGGCCAGAAAAGGACCTCAGAGCCCCTGGACCGGGAATTACAGATGGTTCTGAGTTACCACGTGGGTGCTGGGAATCAAACCTGGGTCTTCTGGAAGGGCAGCTAGTGCCCTTAACCACTGGGCCAGCTTTCCAGCTCCCAGGTCATTTTGTTTTGTAGCTCGGGACTGAATCGTCCTCAAATGATTTTCAAGCAGCATCCTGGGTAAGATGTTCTCTTTCTTTTCAGATTTATTTGTTTGAGTGTTTTGCCTGCATGTATGTATGTGCACCATGACTGTGCCTGGTGCCTTCAGAAGTTAGAAGACAAAATCTGGTCTGTTCCCCTGAAACTGGAGTTATGGATGGTTGTGAGCCGCCATGTGGGTGCTGGGAACCAAACCTGGGTTCCTCTTGAGTGCTGAGCTAGCTCTCCTACACCCTGGCCCTTATCTTAGTTGTCAAAGAAGACAGGAGACTGCAATGTTTCTCCTCCTCCTCGTCTCTTTTGTACATGTATGATGCATGTGCATATGTGTGCACACGCACCATGGCACACTTGCGGAGGTCAGAGACAACGTCAGGTGTTTGCTCACCTTCTACCTTGTTTGGGGCAGAGTCCCTTTGCTGTTTGCTACTGTGCATGCACATGGCGGGCCTGTGAGCTCCTCCACCCCACTGCAGGAACATTGGGACCAAAGAAGTATTTGACTGTCCACCGTTATGTGGGCTCTGGGGAGTCAATGCAGGCCCTCAAGGCAAGCCTTTACCCACCATCCTTCTCCTTGGCTCAGAACCAAGTCCCCAGTTGAGCATTTATTATCACTGAGGGTTGAGAATAAGAAACTTTATTATTGGGGCTGGAGAGATAGTTTAGCCTTCTCTTCCAGAGGACTCAAGTTCCATTCCCAGCAACCACATGGCAGTTCATAACTGTCGGTAATTCCAGCTCCAGGGAATTTGACACCCTCACACAGACATACATACAAGTAAAATATCAATGTACATAAAATAAAATAAATCATTATAAAAAGGAAATTTTATTATTTTCTTCTGTAAAGAAGCCCCAGGCAAACACTTTATTTTATGAAAACTCCAGGTAAACACTTATTCAGTGCACAGACTTAGCCACAGCTATGATCTGCTTTCTCAACCTAGGTGGTAGGTACATGCCCACTTCCATAGTTAGTGCTAACTACTATTTGCTAATATTTTTGGTTGTGAGCCTAGCCTTCAACGGCTGAGCCACCTCTCCAGCCCCTATTTGCTAATATTTTAACGCCCAACTTACGTCCAAAGTCCTTGTTAACACAGATAATAGTCAATATTTTTATTTACGAAGGTTCTGTGAGCCAGTAAACAGTACCCCTCTGCTGTGGGATAATCCTTTTGTACAATATGAATATGTATTACTCTCATTTGCTAATAAAAAGCTGACTGGCCGATAGCTGGGCAGAAAGAGATTGAGCACAAGAGCCAGAGCAGGAGAATTCTGGGAAGAGGAAGGGCGGAGTCAGAGAGCTGCCGGCAGCCGCAGAGAGGCAAGATGAGAATGCAGTACTGAGAAAAGGTACCGAACCACATGGCTGAGCATAGTAACAAGCCTGAGATATTGACCAAGCATTTACAATTAATGTAAGCTTCTGTGTGGTAATTTGGGAAGTGGCTGCCAGGTATTTGGGAACAGGGTCAGGACAGGAAACATTCCTTTACCCTTCCATGGCCTCTGCCTTAGCTCCTGCTTCTGGGCTCCTGCTGACTTCCCTCAGCGATGGACTGTGAAGTGGAAGTGGAGCCTGAAGTAAACCTTTTCCTCCCCGAGTTGCTATCGGTCTAGTGTTTCATCACAGCAATAGGAACTCTAACAGTGACATTCAAGACCATGGTGACTGGTCTAGATCTGTCTTGCTCTGCTGGATCTCCGCTTAAATCTGGGGTTACGTAGCATTCAAAAGGATAATCAAGGCAGTCATTTTGTTGTTGTTGAATCCATGCCATATCAGAGACTAAATGTAGCATGAATCTTAAAAGGTCTTATTAATAAAAACAAACCCAGAGCCAGGTATTGGGGTGAACGCTGAAAGATCAGAGAGACAGAACAGGCCACAGCTAACCTCACTTTGCTAATTCCTCGGCCAATCCTATTTCCTCAGACTGGAAGCCTCTGAGTCCTCATCCGAATGAATCTCAGCTGAACTGCTGCTAAAAGCTTAAAAGCTTAATCAGGCGCTAGTTCCTGGTCCTCACTTATATACCTTTCTGCTTCCTGCCATCACTTCCTGGGATTAAAGGTGTGTGCCACCATGCCTAGCTGTTTCCAGTGTGGCTTTGAACTCACAGAGATCTAGACAGATCTCTGTCTTTGAAATGCTAGGATTAAAGGTGTGTGTGCTACCATTTTCTGGCCTCTATATCTAGTGGCTGTTCTGTTCTCTGACCCCAGATAAGCTTATTAGGGTGCACAATATATTGGGGGACACAATATCACCACATTTCCCCCTTTTGTCTAAAATTTAGAAAAAATATATCCAATAAGTATATACAATATATACAGTCAAGAATTACATTAACAATGTCTAGTCCATTAACATTTGATGGATTCAGACAAAAACTCCATTATATATATTAAAAATGTCCAGTTCATTAACATTTGACAAATTCAGACAAAAAATTTCATTACTTATCCTATTTAAAACAAGTAGTTCCTTTTTAAAAGTAGATTTAACAATCTCCCTCTTTTTTTTTTTATCTTATATCCATATTCTCTTTTTTTTTTTGAGTAAATCCAAAAGTCTACCTTTTATCTTATCATTTCTATATCTTCCCTTTTTTCAGAGTAGATTCAACGATCTACCCTTTTCTATATCTTCTTTTTTCTTTTTCTTTTTTTTAAACAAGAACCCTGTATTTAATCTCCTTTGTTTAGCTTTTTTTTTCTTTTTTTTGACCATTAACAATTAACAACTTGTAACCAACCATCATAAACAATAACAATTATCCATAAGCCATTGAATGACCAAAAACCACCCACCCCACCTCTTGGGAATGTGGGCATTGTTTTTCTTAAAATTACTTCCTGCTTTCTGGGGGTAAAGATATCTTTAGGGAATCCTGAAAAGAAAATTTTTGGGTTAATTGTCAAGTCCTGGAGAGTTAGCTGTATCATTTGTTGTCCAGTCTCTGCTTAATGGGAAAATGTTGGGCTTGTTTCAAGTCCTTGCTCGAGTTGTCTGTGAATCTGAATCATCTCAGAAGCCATCTCGAAATTGTCCTGAACAGTTTGTAGTCCAAAGCCGATCTTTCCATGGTGTTAACTAGCTTAATGGCTTTACCATAGTCCATTTGGAATCATTGTTGTGGGGTCCCGGAATCCTTTTGGAGATTTCAAAGTTGCTGTTAGGCGTGGTCATGGTTCTCTGGAGAAATATTTTTTCTTTTCTTTTCTTTTTCTGTGTGTGTGTGTGTGTGTGTGTGTGTGTGTGTGTGTGTGTGTGCGCGCGCGCGCGCCTCCTCTGTGGTTTGGAGCAATCACAGTCTGATAAATGTCTGTCTCTTGGAACCACAAACATTCTTCCCTAGAAGATAATATCTTCATCACAGCAATTTCTTCTCCCCACCATTTGTCTTGCCAAACTTCTCCAAACTGAACAAGCAGTGGTAGACCGTTCGTTCATCCCAGGGAGCAGCATCACTGCCACCAACATGGATGAGAAACAGCCAGCTGTTACTCACTGCTGCCACAGTGTGTGGCCCAGCCCAACCGCAGCCTCTCCTCAGCAAGTCTCCCAGGCTGGCCTCAAACTCGGGATCTTCCTTATCCTCTTAGCCACATAATTGTATGAAGATCCAAAAACAAAAAACAGCCTTTGTGATTCGTACTCTTAGCCCCTTACCCAAGTCCCTTCCTCAACCCAGAGACACTTGAAGGTGAATAAAGCTCAGGCCTGGAATTAGACAGATATTATCAACTGCGAAGCCTCAAGGAAGTCAAATGCCTACAGAAAGGGAGAATATCTATCAATGGTTATTTTATTATTTACTTATTTTAAAATATTTGTTAGCCGGGCAGTGGTGGTGTACCCCTTTAATCCCAGCACTCGGGAGGCAGAGGCAGGCGGATCTCTGTTAGTTGGAGGCCAGCCTGGTCTATAGACTGAGTTCCAGGATAGCCAGGGCTACATTGAAAAATCTTGTCTTGAAAAATCAAAAGAAAAAACAGAAGCCAGATGTGTCAGAAGCTTGTGGAACTGGAGTTGGAAGTGTTAGTGAGTTGCCCTCCACAGACTCTGGGAACCCAGCTGGCTCCTCTGGAAGAGTATAAACACTCTTAAGTACCATAAGTACTCAGCCATCTCTCCACCCCAACAAAGCTTCTGTGGTTGCTGTTTTTGAAGCAGAGGTTTCCCTGACTTGCCTGAAATTATGTAGAGCAGGCTGGCCTCAAAACCTCAGAGATTCACCTGCCTCTGCCTCCCAAGTGTTGGGATTAAAGTCATTTACCCGCCCCCACAACCAGCTCAAAGGGCTTTTAAACATTTTTTTAACATCTCCTTAGTGCGCATCTCTCTCTCTCTCTCTCTCTCTCTCTCTCTCTCTCTCTCTCTCTCTGTGTGTGTGTGTGTGTGTGTGTGTGTGTGTGTTGGGAGGGTACACACCTGTGCTAAAGCACACGTATGAAGGTCAGAAGACAATTTGTGGGAATAGGGGTTCTCTATGCTGTAGTTTCTAGGGACTGAACTCAGGTTGTCAACCTTGGCAGCAAGTGTCCTTGCCCTGTGAGTCACCTCTAGAGTTACAAGTCAAGATGCATGCCCAGTTTGGGACCTGACAGTAAACATCCATTAGAAATGGCCTTTGATGACTCGGGATGTAATGCAGGTGGTCAGATAACCTGCCCACTAAGCAACAAGAACTGGGCTATCCCAGCACATGGGAGGGGGGACAGGAGAATCAGGGTTCAAAGTTCATCCTCAGCTACCCAGCAGGTTTGAGGGCAGCCTTGGCTTACATGAGGCTCTGCTGTGAGTGGTGACATATGCTTGTAATCCCACGAAGACCCTGTCTGTGTTCCAGGCACAGCTATTGTCATCTTCACTAGAAACAGATTGTCTCAGGTGTGGTGCCCACCAACACACTCAGCAGGACCAAGTAAGCCTGTGCCTTCTTCACAGGCACAGCTAAGATTCTCATCACCACTGCCATCTGACCTTGGAATGGACTCAACATCCTAGAGCTAGCACAGACCATTTCTTGCCCTCTTAGTTCAGAGTTCAGTGAAAACCTGTGGGGCCAGCCTGATTTACCTAACAAGTTTCAGGCCAACCAGGACTACATAGTGAGACCTTAAGGAGGGCTGAGGGGGAAGAAAGAAGGAAGAAAGAAAAAGTAATTTTTGTGACAGGGGAGATAATTTAACATAAAGTGTTTGCCTTGTGCTGGGCGGTTGATGGCACACACCTTTCATCCCAGCACTCGGGAGGCAGAGGCAGGTGGATCTCTGTGAGTTTGAGGCCAGCCTGGTCTACAGAGTGAGTTCCAAGACAGCCAAGACTGATTGACAGAGAAACCTCGTCACAAACAAAGTGTTTGCCTTGCAAGTGTGAAGATCCTCTGACCACATTAAAGGGGGAAAGCCAGGCATGGTGACGCACACTATAATCCCAGCACTGGGAAGGCGGAGATGGTCAGATCTCTAGGGCTTTCTTTCTGGCCAGCCAGCCAAGCCTACTGGTCAATTTCCAAATCAGTGAGACCCTGTACCAAAAACAGGAACAAACACCTGAGGTTGTCCCCCTATGCTCTTGGGGACACACACACACACACTATTATTCTCAAATGCTTACCTTATCGTCTATTTGGTTGAGGTAGACTAGTTAACCTAGTGATCCCAAGTTTCCCCAGCCCCAGAGACCATCCTGAGCGCCAACATCCATGTCTCGGTAGAAGTAGCCTATTTGTATTACTTGCCACAAAACATCAGCTAAGAAGCACGGTTCAGACTGTGACTAGTTCACACCCACCATTGATGGTGGAGCAAATCACAAGTGCAGTGGAACTGTTAATACTGCAGAGCAGCACAGTTTCGGATGGACAACCTAAGGGAACAGAGACAAGGCCGAACGAACCGCCCTCCACAGAGCAGGTCCATGCTCCCTTCAGGCTCACCCACTAGATTGAGACCTTGAAGTAGTGAGTGCAAAGGACAGCTTTCAGGCCAGGCATGGTGGCTCACAGCTGTCACCCCAGCACTCGGGACCAACAAGAGAACTGCTGTTAATTCTAGGCCAGCAAGAGCTACACAGCCAGGTCCTGACTCAACCACCTCATCCCCACTCGAAGTAATTTTCAAGCTGAGGAGATAGTTCAGCAGGTAGAGCATTTGCTACACAAGCGAACAACCTGAGTTCAGGTCTCCAGAACTTCCGTAAGAACTGGACCCAGTACCCCTGCATGCTGTGCGTGCCGCAGAAGAGACGGGAGGTGAAACCCAGAGAATCACAGGAAGCTGCTGGGCCAGCCAGCCTGGCTTACACCAGAGTGAGCCAAAGAAGCCCTGTCTCAAACAAGCTGAGCCATCTCTGACAGTCACGCACACAAGTAGTTTTCACAGACTGCCTGCTTCTCTAGACCAATCAGCAAAGAAGTCTCTAACAAATATCTTCAAACTTGGAGCAAATCAATCCAAACCAGTCTGACCCTGTCTCAGCAACAGCAAAAAATCATTAAGGATCTCAAATGAGATTTTATTTATGTGAATAAGATCTACTAACGTATACTGCTGCAGAAATTAAAATTTTTAAAAATTAATATACACTTATTAATTAATTTACAACAATAATGAGCTTGTTCCATGGTAATTTAACATCGTGTGAAAAGTAACTTTTCCAAACTAAAGAGAAAGGAGAGTTCTATAACTTGATAGTTTTATACAGGCTGCAGCTACCTGGCAGGCAGCTCTGTATGTTGGTGCTGCATTCAGTCGACACAATACGGACATGCCATGCAGCTGTGCAGTTTTAATGTACACTTATGAAAGAAAAGAAGTCTTAGAAAACCACGGGAGAATTTATGAAGATAGTCTGGCTTTCCATCCTTCTGAAAGGATGCAGATTCTGGGTCAGTAAGGTGGCTCATCGGATAAAGGCACTTGCTGTCTCTAAGGCCAACACTGAGTTTGATCTCCGGGACCCAAGTGGTCAAAGGAGAAAACCTCCACACACTAATGAAATAAGAAAGGCACTTTTTAAAGGTTTTCATTTTTTGAAACAGGGTCTTTCTATGTAGCCCTGGCTAGTCTCAAACTCAGATCCACCTGCTTCTACCTACTGAGCACTGGGATTAAAGGCGTGCGCCACTACAGCTGGCTGAGAAATATTATATGTATATGTAAGTGTACCTTGTGTGTATGGGGTGCTCATGGAGACCAAAAGACTATGACCATACAACTTTGTGGATTTGCTTCAAGTTGAAACATACACACGCAAATAGTAGATTATGGAAAAGGACAACAAAAAGTTCTTCTCAGGAAAGTCTTACCATCCTTCCTGAGCCCCCGAGCCTGTATTTCAGAACTGGGTCCTACTTTCTCCTGACTCCCTTAGCCCCCCAGGCCTCCTCGAGTCCACCAACACCCTCAAGCAGATCCTCCTGCCTCTACCTCCCTGGTGCTGGGATCATAGGCACGCACCACCACGCTGGGCTAACCACACTAACTAGACTTTAACTGATGGCTTTTTGGCTGTCCCCCTAAAGACTAAAACCAAGGTTTTAGTGGGGGTTTTGTTTGTTTGTGATCAAACTCAGGCCCTTTTTGGATGCTAGGCAAATACTCTAAAGCCAGATTACTTATCATTTTATCCTTGGAACATATATCATAACTGTTAATCTCCCAATAAATAATTGCTGAAGAATGAATAATTTTGGGGCAAGGCTTGGTGGCACAGGCTTGTGTAATCTTAGTTACTCAGAGACTGTGGCAGGAAATGGTCACAAGTTCAAGGCCCAACTGAGCTACAGAGTGAGATCAAAGCCAACCTTTGGGCAACTTAGTGAAACTTTCTCAAAATACAGACACAGCTCAGTAGCAGAAAGACCCTAGGTTCAACATTGAACACTGACAACCAGACAAGCCAAACCAAGCACAGTGGCGGACCTTCTAATCCGCACAGTGATGTGGGACCAGCTTGGAGTATGACAGCAAGTTCTAAGCCAGCCTGGTCTACACAGTGAGACCATGTCTTGGTGAATGAATGAGTCAATGAATGAATTCCTTTAAACAAATCCCTGTTAGGCGGTGAAGCGCCACCTTTAAAGACAAAGCACTTCCTGGGTCAACCTTGTGCTTTGTAAGAGCAGAAGGTCACTGGCTTCTGAGGAACCAGACATTCAAGTTAATCAAATTTTTATTTTATGTGTATGTGTGTTCTTCCTGCATGTATGTCTATGCACCACGTACATGCCTGGTACATGAGGTGAGGAGTGTGT
The DNA here is from genome assembly GCF_004664715.2 of Peromyscus leucopus. NCBI lineage: Eukaryota > Metazoa > Chordata > Mammalia > Rodentia > Cricetidae > Peromyscus > Peromyscus leucopus. The sequence continues at coordinate 4,264,117 of NC_051080.1, read as the reverse complement.
TGGTAGCCCTGGAAATGGAGTTAAGGATGGTTTTGAGTCACCACTGAATCCAGGTCTTCTGCAAGAACAACTAGTATTCTTAACTGATGAGCATCTCTCCAGCCCCAAGTTAGCTAGTTTTGTTTAGTTTTTTTGGTTTTTTGAGACAGGGTTTCTTTGTGTAGCTTTGTGCCTTTCCTGGAACTCATTCTGTAGACCAGGCTGGCCTCGAACTCACAGATCCCGAGTGCTGGGATTAAAGGCATGTGCCACAGACACCTGGCAAGTTAGCTAGTTTTAATCTATGATCAGAGATTTCCCTAGGAAAAATTAAACAACCACAATTTGATTTAATTGGAGACACTCTGTGCCTACGATGGAGACTTCTAAAACAGACACCACCCAGGAGCTAAAATCTACAAGTATCTTTCTTAATCCCCCACCCCCACCTCTGGTGATTGCTTATTTTGGATACAAATCCTCTCTATAGCTGGCCTCAAATCTGTGATCTTGCTTCAGACCTCTGAGTGCTGGGATTATAGACCTGTGTCACCACATTCAACTAGAAATCCGGGATTCACATGACTCAATGTGATTATTTCCTCTTGGGCAGTGCAATATGTCCTTGTGTATATATTATGACTACTTGACAAACTTGTTTACAGATCTGTAGCATGAATCTTAAAGGTCTTATTAATAAAAACAAACCCAGAGCCAGGTATTGGGGTGAATGCTGAAAGATCAGAGAGACAGAACAGGCCACAGCTAACCTCACCTCAATAACTTAGCAGATCCTATTTCCTCAAACTGGAAGCCTCTGTGTCCTCATCCGAATGACTCTCAGCTGAACTGCTGCTAAAAGCCTAAAAGCTTAACCAGCCAAAAGCTTCTAGTTTCTGGTCCTCACGCCTTATATACCTTTCTGCTTCCTGCAATCACTTCCTGGGATTAAAGGTGTGTGCCACCATGCCTGGCTGTTTCCAGTGTGGCTTTGAACTCACAGAGATCCAGACAGATCTCTGTCTTTGAAATGCTAGGATTAAAGGTGTGTGAGTGCCACCATTTTCTGGCCTCTATATCTAGTGGCTGTTCTGTTCTCTGACCCCAGATAAGTTTATTAGGGTGCACAATATATTGGGGGAACACAATATCACCACATAGATCATTAACTACTGAGCAGATTTAGACAGTAAAAATACAGAGCAATGGTTAACTAGACATTACTGTCAATCAAATATTAATTACTGATTACATAAATCACCCAGGGACTAATTAACATATTTAAATCCCCTAGCCCTTGGAGTACCCCACTCATCTTGCCCATTGTTAGGAATTTTTCTTGTCACTGGGCAGTGGTGATGTACACCTTTGATCCTAGCACTTGGGAGGCAGAGGCAGAGGCAGTCTGATCTCTGAGTCCAAGGCCAGCCTGGTCTACAGAATGAGTTCCAGGACAGCCAGGGATATAAAGAGAAACTGTCTCAAAAAACCAAAACAAAACAAAAAAGATTTTGATCTTGTCATTTTTTGATCTGTTCTACTACATGGCACTGAATAGTTCCCTTACTATTTTTTTTTGGCAGTGGTGGGGAGCCCCTCTGTTGATCCTCCTGCCTCCACCCTGAATGATGGGATTACAAGTGTATGCCATCATGCCTAGTTTTGATTGTCGTGTTTTTTCATAATGGAGTCTCTCTGTGCAGCCCTGGCTGTCCTAGAACTAGCTCTGTAGACCAGGCTGGCTTCGAACTCAGAGATCTGCCTGCCTCTGCCTCCTCAGTGTGGGGATTAAAGTCGTGTGTGAGCTACCACCACCTGGCTATGCCTAGTTTTTCATTTGTTTTCTTTTGTTTGAAACAGGGTCTCTCTATAGAGCCCTGGCTGTCCTGGAACTCACTCTGTAGATCAAGCTGGTCTCACTCTGACTCCCAAGTGCTGGGATTAGAAGCATGTGTCACTGTCCCAGCCTGTGAGAATCTACTCTTAAATGTTCTTCTCTGAGCTGGAAGATGGTTCAACAGTAAGGAACAGTGCTTTTCTTTAAGACCCATCTTTGGCTCCCAGAACCCACACAGTAGCTCACAACCTATTAACTCTGGTGCCAAGGGATCTGATGCCCTCTTCTGGCTCCGAGGACACCAGGTCCGCACGGAGTGCACAGACATATGTATGCAGGCAAGACACTCATACACACAAAACAATTCTTAAAAAAAATGTTGTCCTTAGAGCCGGGTGGTGGTAGTGCACATCTTTAATTCCAGCACTCAAAAAAACAAAAACAAACAAACAAAAAAGTTGTCCTCTGCACTGGATGTAGTGGTAAAAGCAGTCAGCTTAGTCTACATCACGAGTTCCAGGACAGCCAGGGCTACATGGAGAGACTGTTTTAAAAGAAACAAAAAGTTGCCAGGTGGTGGTGGCGCACGCCTTTAATCCCAGCACTCGGGAGGCAGAGGCAGGTGGATCTCTGTGAGTTCAAGGCCAGCCTGGGCTACCAAGTGAGTTCCAGGAAAGGCACAAAGCTGCACAAGAGAAACCCTGTCTCGGAAAACAAAAAACAAAAAAAAAAAAAAAAAAAAAAAAAAAAGAAACAAAAAGTTGTTCTCTGTGTGCTTCACAGAGGACTTCATGTGTGCTATGGCATGCACACACCTGCACATGAGCACACAGACACACCCCAAACACAACAGACACATGTACATGACAATAATAAAATAAAATGATAACAAATAAAACCTATGAACCACAGAAGCAATGTTTTAAATAGCCACACTTTATTGTTACTTATTTTGTTTTAATTATGTACATGTGCACATGAATGCAGGTGTTCATGGAGGCCAGGGGTGTTGGATCCCTTGGAGCTGGAGTTACAAGTGCTTGTAAGCCTCCTGATATGGATGCAGTATACCTTCTTAACCACCGAGCCGTCTCTCCAGCGCCTACCAGCCACATTTTAAGAGATCAGAACAGAGCTATGTATAGTATAGCACAAGCTGTACTTCCAGCATTCAGGAGACAGAGGCAGTCAAATTCATTATGAGTTGGAGGCCAAAGTAAGACCTTGTCTCAAACCACCTACAACCAAACTCAAGGCCAGGCAGCTTCCTCTACATAAGGAGTCTGAGGACAGCCTAAGCCACAGAGGACACTGTCGAACAAACAAAGCAGAAGTCATGTCAAGCTACGAATGTAGCTCAGTGGTTAGATCGCTCACCAAGGAATCCCTTGGTTCTATGAACCACAGGCTTAGTCGTCTGAGGCCCTGCCTCATGGACGTAAAAACGGAGATGGCGTTTTGAAAGCCAATGTGTACATGGTATTTACTTTGTATCTCAACTCCGTCCTCACATCGGAAATCCTAAGAGCCATGTGCAGCAAGCAGTGGTTACTACTGGACAGCACAATGCTAATCATTCTGTCTAGGAAACTATCTAGGTTTCATCATTTGTTTTTGGAAAGTTATGAATAAATCCTTTTGCAATAATATCTCAATTTTCCCTAATGATAAAATTGGAACAGATTCAAGTACAAATGGTCAAAACTTGGCAAATTCTTTTGGAGTAAGATTTTATTTGTCTGAAAATATCTCTGGAGAGGAATTCAAAATAGGCAGACCTTCTCTTCACACTCTGTAAGGAAGGTATAGAAGTTATTTCTGCTCTTTCATTAACCTCTTTACCTATTTAGAAAACTATTATTTTGAATCAAGAGGTGGTGCCAGCAAAAACTAAGTCACATGTTTCTTTTCAGTGACAGATACACTGTCTCCGGGATATGTCAGGAACCTGACCTCAGTCATGACAATACTGAGCTGTCTGCAGAACACCACGGCCAACTGTACAGAAAAAGCTGTGGAGCGTTTTCCCTGAGTGAGGAGGGACTGAAAAGGCTTCTGACCATCTGGAACTGGCTGAAAAGTGAGTTTTAGATAAGACGGGGCCATGTGACCATTTTTCCAAACCTCACTCAGCTGATCCGCAAATGTCATTTAATTCTGTGATTTGCAATTCAACAATGCTCAACAAAAATAAGCTTAGGGGCACAGTGGAATAATTGGCTATGTTCTTATAACCTAACCAGCATCTAGGGCTATTCTCTTCAAAGGCTCTGTCCTCTGGAGGACGTGTTAATACTGGCTAAAATGATATGTTCCAGGACAGCCAGAGCTATATGGTGGAAGCCTGTCTGGGGTAGGAGAGAGAGAAAGGCTGAGAAATGTGCCCAGCCAGGTGTGGTGGTGCAGGCTTTTAACCCCAGCACTCTGAAAGCAGCGGTAGGAGATCTCTGGAGTTTGAGGCCAGCTTCTTCATTCTACATATCAAGTTCCAAGCAAGCCAAGGGTACATAACAAGACCCTGTCTTAAAGAACAAATAAACACATAGCAGGCCAGCAAGTGAACTTATTCAGTTCCCAGTGACAGAAAGTGCTATCAGGAAAATTCTTTGGACACCCTAGTGAAGTTGCCTTTGAGTGACAAGAGAGAAGACTGAAATAATGAATAAGCAACAGTGAAAGTGCTCACCCATGTCCTGCATGATTCACAAAATAATTGTCTTCTGGCAACGTGAAGCTCCTGTTGCAAAAACATCCCAAATAAATTAGCCTATACAGATCTGGTGATAACAGTATCTAGTCATCTACTCCTCCTTGATCCCAAGGAACAAGCGCTCAGGAGCTGGGTATCAAGTTTCAAACAATTTTAAATTAGAATTTAGCTTAAAAATCCAGAGGAGTTGCTCATGTCTGTAATCCCAACAATCAGGAGGAAAAGGGAGGGCAGCTTGGGCAAGAGAGATCCTGTCAGTTTCAGAAACAAAACAGACAAAAATCAGATACAATAGATCTACCTTAGACCATTCTCCCAGGTTTTAATTTGCAATATAATATTAAAGAAAAAAACAAACCTGGAAGAATTAGCCCCTTGGTGACAGAGCGTGGGGGCGGGGCTGGGGGTATCACAAGTGTGTATGTGAGGGAGGAAAGAGGCTGCAGAAAGGTTAAGCTCGCATCTCTAACACGGTGAGACTTAACACAGACAACCCTCTCACCTCTCTGATTCAATACAAGTGTCTATTTCATACTGGACATCTCTATGTTCCTGCCAATCCCGCTGAGCACCTTTCCAATCCTTCAGCAAATATTTATTGATCACATGCTACATTGTGCATTGGACAGATCACCCCACTTTTCTTGTTTGATAGGTAATAACTGCTTCTGGAGTTTGTTTGTTTTGCCAGTGCTGGAGATGGAGCCCAGGGCAAGCCCCCTATCTCTGGGCTATATCCTCCAGTCCACACTGCAGTTCTTGAGCAACACAGATAATAATGCTGAGTGTGACAGCTCATGCTTGTAATCCTAGCACTGGGCAGGGGGGGCAGGAAGACCATCAGGAGTTAAAGGCCAGGCTGGGCGACACAGTGACTGAAGCCAGCCTGGACAGAAGGAGATATATTTTATTTATGGTCAGATAGTTTTTCAGGTAATCTCTATTAGAGGAGGCTGCAGTTCTCTAGAGAATATGGAAAGGGAAAAAAAGCATTGTGGTTTATGGGAAGAAAAAGAAAGTAAACTCTACTTTTTGGGAAACATCTGAGACAACACAAGCAGGCTTGACCTGATAGCACCTACCTGTGATTCTATGGGAGGCTAAAGAGAACGGTTTTGAGTTCTGAGCTAGCCCAGACTACATGGTAAGACCTTGTCTGGGAGAGGAAGCTTTTTATTAAGTAGGATAGGGTTAAGACTCCTTAAAACATAAAACTTTACTTTACTCTAGTAGCTGGGAGGCAGAGGCAGGTGGATCTCTTGTGAGTTGGAGGCTAGCCTGGTCTACATAGTAAGCTCCAGAACAACCAGGGCTACATAGAGAAACCCCATCTTAAATATGTCTATATCTATCTATATCTATATATCTTAAGACATACAGTAATAATTCAAGCTTCCCTCCCTTACACACACATTAAATCAAGTACAGGAGTAACATGGATTCCTTCCCCTGCCAAAGTTAACGCCCCCACACACACTTTGGTAGACAGTCTTAATACACAGTCCTGGCTGGCCTGGAACTCACTATATAGCCCAGATTAGGCCTCAAGTTCATGATCTTCCTGCCTCAGCTTCTTGAGTACTGACCAGGTGGGGTAGAAGTTAAATCTTACAGCTAGTATAAGGGTGCACACTTGTTTCCCCAGAACTGGGGGGGGGGGCCCTCAGGAAGGAGAATTTCTATGAGTCCAAGGCCAGCTGGGCTATATAGTATCAGTCAGCTAGCTACATAGTTGGGTTCCTGTCTCAACAAACAAACAAAACACCTGAAGGTGGCTTAAGGGGAACAGAGTCCTGCCACACACTATTAAGAACTCCCAATGTGGGGAAACCGAACTCAGGACACTTCCAGTGAGCAAAACCTCCCGCTCTTGCTACACTTAGTTTATTGTCTGCAAAAGGAAGCTGGCACCTACCAGTCTATGATTTGGTACATCACTTTTTTCTAGAAACTAAATAGTTACGATTTAGAAAATGAGAAAATGCAGGAAAACCTAATTATGTTGGATAGTCTTTTTGTTTTGTTTTGTATTTTTGAGACAGGTCTCACTATGGTTGTCCTGTAACTTACTATGAGACCCATATGGCCTCGAACTCAGAGATCTACCTGTCTCTGTCTCTCTGCTGGGATTAAGGTGTGTGCCACAATGCTCAGCAATTTATGTGATATATATGTATATATATGTATATATATATATATATATACACACATACATATATATGATAAAGTAGGAATTATGATATATACGATAAAGTAGGAATTTTTGAATGTGTGTGTATGCGTGCGTGCGCGCGGCTAACTGCGTGGAAGTCCGTGTGTCGTGTGCATGCCTGATGCCCACGGAGATAGAAGAGTGCCTCCAATCCCCTGGAACTGGAGCTGCGGGTGGTTGTGAGCTGCCATATGGCACTGGGAATCAAACTTGGGTCCTCTGGAAGGCACCGGATTGTTTGGCACAGTTCTTAACGGCTGAGCCTTCTCTCCAGCCCCTTGGACAGGACTTTACTGGACTGTTGTGTACAGTAGCTTCTGTTCTCTTTATGGAAGGCCCGTGCACAAAAGAGTAGCAGTCAGTTCTAAGCACTTTCTGAGATAGTCTTAAAGGGAAACAAAATAGCAAGACTGTTTCTAGGGCCAACTTTTCCTAAGATCACACGTGAGACAAACAAGGTGTTTGTCCCTACCAGAAAAGAACTACCACACACTAGACAGAGTGCCTGTTCATTCCCTGAGGCTGGTGTATCATAGAAACAGGCAGTTAGAATTCTCACAGGGAAAGGATCCTTCCCAGTGACTCCTCCAGGGAACAATCTCCAGCCATCAGGGGGAATCCTTTAGAATCTGAATACATAACTTCATGTAAAATATTTTTTATAAACAAGCTATTTTTATCACTAGCAGGGGGAAGCCTCAAAACTGGTACAGATCTGTGTGAAAAGCAAAGGACATTCCTAAGACAATGAAAAAGACTTTGCATTGGACCGTCTGCTTCCCCTGACAGTCATTACATCTCGTTTTGGGCCCTCACACGCGAAGGGGAAGAGTACCTGGATCCAGTGGACTCCTAAGCCTGCACCCCCACGGCAAGGATAGGTAAATAATGATGATTTCCTTGAAAAACTCTTAAGTTCCTGGGGGCCCCAGAAAAGGCATTTGGACTTTGAGTTTCGTTTACTTTATCTAAAAAGCACATTTATGTACTATATATTTACTTTTTCCTTGAGTATCTGGTGCAACACTTTTACAAGGAACCAACAGTATTAGTAAATACAGGTAAGTGACTGGCGACATACAAGGAAAAAAACAATCAGGCATAGGCAAATCAAAGACGTAATCCAAAACAGGTATTTCTGAGTAGTGGATTATGTTGTCTAAACCACATCTCCACATTAGAAAAGGGCATTCAGGCATTACAGTCGTGTTTGCTCGAGATAAAGGTTTTCACAGAAGACGCCTCTGCCTATGCAGAAACTACTCTCTTGGAGTCTGAGTAAGCTTTATCAAAAACACACACTGCTATAATAAATCCACAGTATAAAATCATAAAACCCTCGCTGAGTAATATCTTTTTGGCAGCAGATAGGACCCACCGTTCGGAGAAAGAGGGAAACTTTAGCTCAGAGCATATGGCTAAGGCAAAGTACGCTGTGACTACTACCACCTTAGAAGCTGGTTCACAAAGCTGTTTTCCAATAAACCCCCAGGGCTCTGCTGTATGACCACACTCCTCCTCGTCGCAGGCCTCCAAGGCCCGCTCAGTAGTTCCTCTTGACACCTTCCCCAAACTTTGGAAGCCTCAGGCTTCACCACACCCTATCCTAGCTAGATGTCGACCGTCTTCCTAACAAGACAGTCCACGCGCTAACAAATCAGGGTTTGGGGCCTAACTGATCCGGTTTCCTTCCACTCCCAGAAGCCGAAGAACCCTCTGGCCAACCTTACATCCCATGCATCCACCCACGTCGCTCGGAAGGTGTCTGGTGCGCCCGCACCGAGCCCACAAGCTTCCACGACCCCAACTAACTCTGCTTCTCCGGGGCCCTTCCTGTTCCTCTGCGCGGGGCGGCTCTGCGCGGGGAGCACGGCTCCCTCTCGGGTTCCTGCAGCCCGAGCGGCGGCCTTGAAGAAGCCCACGCCACTGCGGGGTCCACCCCGCAGGGGACCCCGCGCCCGGCCCGGCCCGGCCCTCCTTCACGTGCCCACACCCCAGCCCCGCGGGCTGCACGCAGGCGCCGGGAGCGCGTCGCCGGGCTCCGAGCATCCCCGCGGCGGGCGGCCCCGGCTCCCCCCACCCCGGGCCGGCTTCCGGGCCCCGGCCTCCCGCCCGCCCGGCTCCCCCCACCCCACCCCGGCCCGGCGTCCCCGGGCCCTGCGCAGCCGCTCTCACCGCTCGAACAGCAGCCTCACGGAGAAGACCCCCGCGGCCAGCGGGAACACCGACAGCATGTGCCGGGCGCGCGGGTAGCCGTAGCCGTCGGCCGGGCCCTCCAGGTCGGCCCAGCTCACGTTCTGCGGCAGCCAGAAGCGCTCGCTCCACAGCCAGCCCCACAGGAGGCCCAGGGCTCCCGCCGCCGCCGTCGCCATCTTACGCCCGCCCGGCGGCCACCGCCGCCACAGCCTCCGCGGCAGCCACGGCCAACGGAACCCGCTGGGAAGCAGCCCCGGGGCGGGGCCCGGCCGACGGCCACCCTCTTCCGTCCCCGGGCCCTCCCAGCCGCCCAGCCCGCCTCTCCCGCAGGCCTGGCCTCCTCCCCGCCCATCTCGCCTTCCCGCCCACTTCCCCGCCGCCGCCCGAGCCCCGGCGCCCTCAGGTGGGGCCTGGCCTCGGCTCGTCCCCCCCCCCCCCCCCCCCCCGGCTCGGCTCGACCACGCCCACCCGTGCTGGCCACGCCCCTTCACCTGCAGCCCCGCCCCGGCTCCTTGCGGCAGGTTTGACACCGCCCGCGGCCACACCCCTACTTCAGGCTAGTCTCTCCCTTCTGGAAGCATTCCTCCCGGTCCAGTAGATTCAAATCCTGCCTGGCTACCAGCCAGGCTATGCAGTTCGGATCTTCACCCACGGTCCCCGGGTCCCAGCCAATCGGCGGCGCCATTCATCCTAGTGGATTCTAGCTGCCGCTCACTTCCACCACAAGCACGTTGGTCAATTCCAATCTCTTCTTGGAGGCACCTCTACGGGTCTCCACCCTTCTTCTTGGCTTTAGGCCTCAAAGTTACCTTCGAAATATCCTTAAGTCACATGCCTGTAATTCCAATACCTGGCTGGTGTGGAGGCTGGAGGATTAGGAGTTCCAGGTCATCCTCTGCTTACACAGCAAATTCAAGGCCAACCTGAGCTACTTGAGACCCACCCATCCCCTAGTCCCTTTTGAATAGGATGGTGAGGGAGGGGAGGTGGTTTTTTTACAACTGTAATCTCGGCACTTGGGTGTCTGAAGCAAGGGAATTGCCATGAGTTTGAAGACCAGTTTGAGTACAGTATAGGACAAAAAGCCCCCCCTCCCCCCATGAGGGGAAAAAAAGCAAAGCAAAAAATAAACAAAATAAATACCGGTTTTTAATGAGCTCTGTCACGGAGCAAGGACTGCCAAGAATATTTCCCACAGGTTCTCTCACTCCTGCATCCTGTGAAATCAGTATTATTATGCGCACTATTTTATGGAGGAATAAACTGAAGTCCAGAGAGGCAGAATAGTTTGCCCAAAGTCATATAGATAAGCAGCCGCAACTAGAAACTCTATACACTGCAGAACCCTGATTTCCTTATCCCACAAACCACCTCGATCCTAAGTGTTCAAAGTGAACATTGAACTCTCGTCTCCATAAACAAGGAGGCAAATCATAGACCAGGCACTTTCAGAAAACTAAATTATCCTTCAATTGCTGGAGAACCCTGAACCCTATCAGTTAAAACCTAGCTGCAAGGTTAATGGCCAGAAACTTAACTAGGAACAGTGGTGATGGGAATTCCAAGGAGTAAATCTCAACTTATGGTCTGAGGACAACAGAATAAAGTAACTTTATAACTAGGAAGGTATGCTTAAGGTCCAAGGTGAGGGGTCCTCATGGAAAAGCCGTTCCAAAGATTACACTGAAAGATTCACCTCACCTTGGTGCTTCTCAAACCTCGATTCAGCCCATGCCCCATATGGAACGTGTGTTCTAAGTTTTTTTGGCCCAACCAGAGATGCTCTGTGGTATGGTCCCATATGACAGGGACCCCCCCAAAAGACCACCACGGAGACCAAATCTCTTATGTAAAAGCAAAGAGCCTTTATTCTCTTCAAGCTCTGAGTTTGGTCCCTCTGTCTGTCTTACGCAGCGATGAGAGCAGAGAGCCCTGAGCTCAGGTGGGGTGGTGTTTTTATCATAGCAGAGGTTGGGGTGAGGAGACTTTTAGGGTTCAGGACCCTGATTGGCTGACAATTGTCTAGGAGTATCTGTAAAACAAAAACAAGTGTATGCCAGACTCAGGGACATCTGGCCACCTTATCTAGTGGTTGAAAGTTTGGGGTGTCAGGTACTTCCTCATCCCTGGGTGGTGTCACTCTGGTTGAAGGAGGCTGTGGAACAGAATCCATCCCCTGCAGTTGTACCCACATTTTTTTCTTTTTTGGTGTTGGGAATTCAACTACGGGCCTTGTACAAGCGAGGCATATGCTCTTCAGCTGAGCTATATCCCTAGCTCTGCGTTTCTCATTTCTAACAAATTCATAAGTGACATCATTGCCCTCTGAATTGCTTGAAGCCATGTTCATCTAAACTCAGGACTAGTATTATGGCAACTACGTGTGTGTGTGTGTGTGTATTAATTATATAAATGTTTTGCTCAAATGTATAAGTACTACAGTTGTGCCTGATGCCTGTGGGGGTCAGAAGAAGGCACCAGATCCCCTGGAACTGGAGTTACAAATGGTTGTAAACCACCATGTGAGTGCTGGGAACCAAACCTGGGTCCTCTGCAAGAAAGAGCACCGACTGCTCCTAACCACTGAGCCATCCCTCCAGCCCCCAGCTACCTTGTGATTTTCATAGACTTTATAAAAAACAGTTACTATTCTTCTCTTTCCAACACCAATAAAACTTTTGTTTCTAACAAGAAAAAAAAAGTGTAGAAGATGCTCTATATTCTAAAGTACTGTCTTAATCGGGTTTTTATTGCTGTGAAGAGATACCATGACCACAGCAACTCTAAATTACGAAGGAAAACATTTGAGGTGGCAGCTTACAATTCAGAGGTTCGGCCCCTTATCACCATGGCAGGGAGCACGGTGGTGTGCAGACAGACATGGTGCTGGCTCCATCCTGGTCAGACGGCAACAGGAAGTGGACTGAGTATCACACTGAATAAACCCTGGGCAAAGGAGACCTCAAAGCCCTCCCCCACAGTGACACACTGCCTTCAACAAAGCCACCTTCTCCAGCCTCCTAATAGTGCCAATCCCTACAGACTTATGGGAGTCAGTTACGTTCAAACTACCACATAGACCAAAGATTAAGATTTAATACGCAGGGGCTGGAGAGATGGCTTAGTGGTTTAGAACACTTGTTGCTGCTAAAGGCGCAGATTTCATTCCTAGAACCCACGGGGTGGTTCACAAGCATTCATAACTCAAGTTCCAGGGATCATAAGCCCTCTGCTGACCTCTAGGACATGAGGCACTCATGTGGTGCACATATATGCATGTAGGCAAAACATTCATACACATATGTAAATAAATCTAAAAGATTTAATGTGCAAATATTAATGATTTAATTCTTTATGTAAAAATAAACAAGAAATTCATTTGATTAGTATGCAAATGTACTTTCTTCTCTCATAAAGGGTCAAATTATATGTATACCAAAGGATTATTTTAAAATCAATGTTTTGTGCTGGGAAAATGGTACAGGGGAGCACTGACTGCTCTTCCAGAGGACCCAAATTCAATTCCCAGCACCCACATAACAGATCACAGCCATCTGTAATTCTGTAATTCTAGTTGCAAGGAATCAGTCCCCTCTTCTGGCCTCCATGGGCACCAGCCACACATGTGATGAACAGATACACATACAGGCAAAATACTCATACACATGAAAATAAAAATTCAGGAGAATGTGGTGGCACACACCTTTAATCCCAGCACTCGAAAGGCAGAGGCAGGTGGACTTCATGAGTTTGAGGCCAGCCTGAGCTACAGAGGGAGTTCCAGGACAGCCAGACTGAATCGTGTCTCAACCCTCCACCTCCTTCAAAAGAAAATGCACACACACACACACACACATGTATATATATTTCACAATTTATTATCAGCAAATGTTTTGTTTGAATATTTACTTTATAATCTATATACCTGAAATCACATAAAAGCTTAAATGCTCATGACTGGAAGGGAAAACTGCTGTGGGATGATCCTTCTGTGCACTGTGAATGTGTATCACTCTCATTGGTTATAATAAAGGTGTTTGGCCTATAGCAAGGCAGGATAAGGTTGAGGCGGGACAATCAAACTGAGGACTGGGATAAAGAAGGGCAGAATCGCAGGGCAGTGGTGGCACAAGCCTTTAATCCCAGCACTCAGGAGGCAGAGCCAGGCAGATCTCTGTGAGTTTGAGGTCAGCCTGGTCTACAGAAATAGTTCCAGGAAAGACTCCAAAACTACACAAAGAAACCCTGTTTTGAAAAACAAAACAAAACAAAAACAAAAACAAACAAACAAAAAGAAGGGCAGAATGGAGCCAGCCACCCAAGAAACAAGATGCCAGAGGACTGGTAAAGTCATAGACCACATGGCAATACATAGATTAATAGAAATGGATTAATTTAAATGTAAGAGTTAGTTAATAATAAGCCTGAGCTAATGGCCAAGCATTTTATAATCAATATAAGCTTCTAAGTGATAATTTGGGAAATGGCTGCTGGGTATTTGGGAGCAAGTGGTTGGGACAGAAAACTCTGTCTCTATTTACATATGGTTCCCAACGTGGGGGCACATACATCCACATAAAGCCTGAGAAAGCTTAAAAAAAGAAAAGGTTCTAGATACACAAAAACAGAGCCAAGAGCAGCTTCACAGTTCATGTCTCTTATGCAGGCCACTGTACACAGATGTGTGCCCTGGCTGCAGCGTGTGGGCTGGAGCTGAAACACGGCAGATTCCCACAGTTACAAATGGTTATTAGTCACAGCCAATCTCTTTCTAAAAGAAGAAAGGGGGATATGATATAGAAGTAGGATAAAAGGGTAGATTATTGAACCTACTTTAATCCAAAAAAAACTGTTAAATCTCAAGATACTTTACATTGATATGGATTTTAGTTTATTAATATAAATTTAAAGTTAAATTTTGTTATGCTGTATGTACATTTCTACTCTTGTTTAAGGTATTGTGTTTATGGTCAATTAAAAATGTAATGTATAATTAAGAAATACAGGTTAATAGTCATCTATAAAAGTCAAACCTATAGTCAGGTATGTTTTCAAGGTCATGCACATATATTTAGATAGATGGTCTTCAAATACTTCAAAGACCTACAGTATGACATTTAATATGTTTAGTAACCTAAGGAGGCTTTTGTATGTCCTGCCCGGTCCCACAGCTGCTTATAAAAATATTCACTCAAAGGCTTATATTAGTTATAATTGTTTGGCTGATGGCTCAGGCTTATTAGTGGCTAGCTCATACATTTAAATTAACCCATTTCTACTAATCTGTGTATCGCCATGTGGCCTGGGGCTTACCGGTAATGCTCCGGCATCTTACTTCTCTGGTGGCTGCTGGCATCTCTCTCGACCAGCCCCTTCTTTCTCCCTGTCTCTCTGCTTGGATTTCCCATCTGGCTCTTATCCTGCCTTGCCATAGACCAAAACAACTTTATTTATTATTAACCAATAGGAGTAACACATATTCACAGCACACAGAAAGATATCCCACATCATTCCCCCTTTTTTGTCTAATCAAAAAGGAAGGTTTTTTGTTTGTTTGTTTGGGTTTTTTTTTTTTTTTTTTTTTTTTTTTTTTGGAGACAGGGTTTCGCTGTGTAGTTTTGGTGTCTGTCCTGGATCTCGCTCTGTAGACAGGCTGGCCTCAAACTCACAGAGATCTGCCTGGCTCTGCCTCCCGAGTGCTGGGATTAAAGGCATGTGCCACCATTGCCCAGATTGGAAGGTTTTAACTTTACCATAGTAAAATTACATATAACAAAACAGTTATCAAGCAAGAATTATAGTTACAATATTTAGTCTATTTGTATTTGACAAAATTAAAGAAAATACTCTATCATCTACCCTATCTTTGTGAATCTAAAGTTTCATATCTAATTTATCTTTTATCATAACTAAGGAAAATTATAATTATCTAGTCTTCCACTGCATCAAAGACCCCAGAAAGATACAATATTACCTAAGTAAACATGAAGTGCATCGTAAGCAACTTCCAAAATTCTAGAAATGACAGAGACATCTGGTTGCCTGGACAGTCACCCAAAGTTCTTTTGTAACATTGGGGCATCCATGTTCAGCCTACAGGCCTACAGTATCTGGCAGACTTTTCAGTGAAGAAGGACATTTGAAGGACTGTCCCACCCATTTTGGCAAAATTCATCAGTTGCTTTCCTCTGTGTCCTGCAGAATGTCTGGCAGACTCTTCTATGAAGCAGGACCCTAAAGGGGTGTCTACCTTGTTTTAGCAAGTTCAGCAGTCATTTTCCTGTGGGTCCTGCATGTCCAGTTTATGTAGCATATTGTTAAGCAATCCAGGCAACAGCAGTTTCTTGCCCAAATGGCTAGTCTTGCCATAATGAAAGCAAAGTCCCGCTGGGCAGTGGTGGCACATAATTTTAATCCCAGCACTCACCTCTGTGAGTGTGAGGCCAGCCTGGTCTGCAGAGCGAGTTCCAGGAAAGGTACAAAGCTACACAGAGAAAACCCTGTCTCAAAAAAACAAAAAAACAAAAAAACAAAAAAAAAGAAAAAGAAAGAAAGAAAGAAAAGTTCTATGGAGCTTCTTCAATGCCCATCATCCTTTTATGAAGTAAATTGGTTCTGCCAGGAGCAGATGTGTCTCATTGTCATGAAAAGTCCAAGTTATTAAAACATTTTAAATGCCATATTCTGTATCTCGATTTCAAAATTAATGTCTAAGGATATGTTGCTTTGGAAAAGAGGTTCTGCTTTTGTTTCCACCAAAAATGAGAACCTGTGGATTGCTTCTAGGCTAATATGGTTTGATCAAGGAAGACCCCCTGAGAGGCCCAGATGATCCAATATCCAAACAGCTTCAAGGCAACTGGCTCAGAGAGTACTGCTGTGGATATCGCTCTGTATAAATAAAATGCTGATTGGCCAGTAGCCAGGCAAGAAGTATAGGCGGGACAAGCAGAGAAGAGAATTCTGGGAACAGGAAGGCTGAGTAAGAAGATGCTGCCAGCCACTGCCATGAGAACCAACATGTAAGATACTGGTAAGCCACGAGCCATGTGGCAAGGTATAGATTTATAGAAATGGGTTAATTTAAGATGTAAGAACTAGATAGCTAGAAGCCTGAGCCATTTGGCCAAATGGTTTAAATAATATAAGAGTCTGTGTGTTTATTTTATAAGTGGGCTCCAGGACTGCTGGGGCTTGGTGAGAGCTGGAGAAAAACTCTCCAGCTACAGAGTACAGCATCACAGACTATTCCAGTCAGGACTTGACCATAATTCTGAATTTTCTCAGGATCCCCATAAGAATACAGTGCCCTTTATCAGCAGGAAGTAGCCTAGAAAACTCTGCCTACATTCCCCAAAAAATGGATTATGAATGTTTGTCTTTGTTTAGGTTGTTGGCTACAAATTATCATTGGTCATAGTCAATATCTTTCTAAAAGAAGAAAGGGGGGTATGATACAGAAATATAGGCTATAGATATGATAGGATAAAAGGGTGGATTGTTGAACCTACTTTTAAAGAGCAACTTGTTTAAAATGTTTTACATTGGTATAGATTTTAGTTTATTGATACAAATTTAGAGTTCATTTTGTTATACTACATATATATATATACATACATATATACACACTCTGGTTTAAGGTATTATATTTAACTCATTTAAATTGTAATGAATAATTAAGAAATACAGATTAATAATTAGTCTTCTATAGTAGTCAAACTTATAATCATGTTAGTTTTCTAGGTATACATAGATATAATTCAATTAGGTAGATAATCTTCAAACACTTCAAAGACCTACAGAATATGGCATTTAAAATGTTTTAAAAACTTAGACTTTCTGGACAGTGAGACACATCTGCTCCTGGCAGCACCGATTTACTTCAGAGAGAAAGATAGTTATTGAAGACACTCTATATGGAATTTATCTTCTTCTTGGCAAAAATAGCCATTTGGGCAAGAGTCTGTTCTTGCCTGGACTGCTTGACAAAATGTTGTATCAACTAGACATGCAGGACCCACAGGAAGATGACCACTGAACTTTGCAAGGCAAGATGGTTCTTCAGGTTCCTGTTTTGCAGAAGAAACTTCCAGACATTCTACAGGACACAGAGAGAAGCATCTGAGAGACTCTAGGCCTGTAGGCTAAAAAAGTGGATGCCCCAATGTTACAGAGGAACTTGGGGTGACTGTCTAGGCAGCCAGCTGTCTCTGTCATTCTAGATTTCTGGAAGTTGCTTACAATGCTCTTCCTGTTTACTTGGGTAACATTATATCCTTTTGGGGTCTTTGATTTAGTTGAAGACTAGATAGTTATAATTATCATTTTCCTTGGTTATGATAAAAGATAAATTAGATATGAAACTTCAGACTCACAAATATAGGATAGATATAATATTTTCTTTAATTTTTCCAAATACAAATAGACTAGATATTGTAACTGTAATTCTTGCTTGATAACTGTTTTGTCATATGTAATTTTATTATGTTGAAGTTAAAACTTTCCTTCTGAATAGAAAGAAAAGGGGAAATGATGGGGATGTTCTGCAGTACTGTGAATATGTGTTGCTTTGATTGGTTGATAAATAAAGCTGTTTGGCCAATGGTGAGGCAGAATAAGGTTAGGCAGGACATTCTAACTACAGAGATAGGAGAGAAGAAAAAGAGAGTAGAGGGGACCTCTGCTAGTCACGGCCAGAAGAAGCAAGATGTAAAGTACCCGTAAGCCATGAGCCCCGTGGCAAAGAACAGATTTATAGAGATGGGTTAATTTAAGATGTAAGAGCTAGCTGGCGAGAAGCCTGAGCCAGTAGGCCACACAGTTCATAAGTAATATAAGCCTCTGTGTGTTTATGTGGGTCTGAGTGGCTGTGGGACCGCAGGGCCTCGAGAGCCAGGCAGGACCAGGAAAACCTCCAACTACAGGTCTTTGAAGTGTTTAAAGATTATCTATCTACCTGAAATATATCTCTGTGTGACCTAGAAAACCTAACATGGCTATAAGTTTGACTATTAAAGATGACTATCAATCTGTATTTTTTAATTACATATTACATTTTAAAATAAGTTACATAAACATATCTTAAGAGTAGAAATATAGATACAGTATATTCAACAAAATTGAATTTAAATTTGTATCAATAAACTAAAAATCCATATTAATGTAAAATATGTAAGATTAATAGTTGTTTTTTTTGATTAAAGTAGATTCAATAATCTAACATTTTATCCTATCATTTCTGTATCATACATTTCTATATCATATCCCCCTTTCTTCTTTAGAAAGAGATTGACTATGACCATTAACCATTTATAACCAACCCCCTTTAAATGAAAACAAACATTCATAAACAATATTTTGGGAATTTGGTCATAGTTTTTTATATTACTTCCTGCTGACTGGGGGTGCTGGTAATCTTATGTGGATCTTGAGAAAATTTAAAATAACAGTCAAGTCCTAACTGGGGTATTGTGCATAGTTGGTCCATCTCAGCCAGCAGCCTTGAAGCTGTTATGGATGTTGGATCACTTGGGCCATTTTTCCCATCAGAGACCTTTTAAGGGGTCTTGCTTAATCAAACCATATTAACCTGGAAGCAATTCACAGCTTCTCATCTTCTGTGGAAACAAAAGCAGAACCTCTCTCCCAAAGCAACATATCCTTAGACCCAAATTTTGAAGTCAAGATACCTTTAAATATATATATATATATATATATATATATATATATATATATATATATATATATATGTATGTATATATGTGTGTGTGTGTGTGTGTGTGTGTGTGTGTGTGTGTGTATGTTGGTTTAGCTTAGCAGCCCCCACAATCAAATGTTTCTCTGCAGTTAGCTCATTAACAGTCAAAAAATTTTAAAAAAACCACTGTAATACACATAATCCAGACTCTGTATATTTTCCATCTTTACATGGCTGACTTGTTTTGTATTACTTTTACTGTCTCTTTAAAGACTTTATTTTTTAAAACTATTTGTTCTTTTTATAACTGCCTATACTATTTTTCCCCTCTCTCTCTCTCAAGCCTACATATATTTTTTAAACACACTGTGACCTTTTCAGAGGAGTTTTTTTGGTTGGGATTTTTTTTTTCTTCTGAATCTGTCTTTATTTTGTATCTGTAATCCTTTCCTGATCATTGCTTTAAAATGCTAGGCGGGCATGGCTAGGACCAAAGTGGTGGTTTTGGCTGCTGGCTCCACCCCATTTGGCTTCCCAACATAGCGCAGTTACCCAGGAGAGTCACGTTACCCTCCCAACTCAGGGGTCCATCTGCCATCAGGTAAGGTTCAGCTGGCCCACAAACCTTCTTGTCTGTATGAGTAAAAGCTAACACTGTCCCGCATGTAGCATGCTGTGCAGCTAGGAGACATCTCTGTGTACTGCTGCAGGGTGAACCCACCATGCTGTGCTCAAGCCCAAATGCTGTGGTGTCTCTACCGTGGGGCACATGAGACACAACTAGAAAGCTGTTTTTGGCCCCATTTATGTGTTTTAGAACCCTTTAAAAAAAAAAAAACTTTCTCAGGTCTTATGTGGAAATTCCTGCCCCACATTGGACACCAAATGTAGCTGAAGGCTTTTCTGTGTCCTGCCTGGGTCCACAGCCGCTTATGAAATATTCACTCAGAGGCTTATGTTATAATTGTTTGGGCTGAAGAGATGACTCAGCAGTTAAGAGCACTGACTGCTCTTTCAGAGGACCCGGGTTCAATTCCCAGCACCCACATGGCAGCTCACAACTGTCTGTAACTCCAGGTCCAGGGGATCTGATACCTTCACACCAATGCACATAATATAAAGTTAAATAAATTATTAAAAAAAATAATTGTTTGGCTGATGGCTCAGGCTTATAAGTGGCTAGCTCATACATTTAAATTAACCCATTTCTACTGATCTGTGTATTGCCATGTGGCCTGAGGCATACCAGTAATGCTCCGGCATCTTACTCCTCTGGTGGCTGCTGGCATCTCTCTTGACCTGCCCCTTCTTTCTCCCTATCTCTCTGCTTGGATTTCCCACCTGGCTCTTATCCTGCCTTGCCATAGGCCAAAACAACTTTATTTATTAACCAATGGGAGCAACACATATTCACAGCATACAGGCATCTCACATCACTTTTCATGACAGTGAGATATGTCTCCTCCTGGAAGCACGGATCTATTTCAGAGATGATGAGCATCAAAGAAACTCTGTATGGAGTTTGTTTTCTTTATGGCAAAAGCTAGCCATGTGGGCAAAGAAACTGCCCTTGCCTCAACTGCTGACAGTTACTGCCCAAACTGGACCAGCAGGACACAAGAAAGATGACTGTTGAATTTTGCTAAAACAAGGTGGGACAGTCCTTCAAAATTTCCTGCTTCACAGGAAAGTCTGTCAGATATGCTAGGCTGTAGGCCAAAGGTTGATGCCCCAACGTTGCAGAGAAACATTGGGTCACTGTCCAGCCAGTCTGATATCCCTGTCATTAGGTAACATTAGGTAATTCTGGAGTCTTTGATAGAATTGAAGACTATACAGTCATAGTTAAAATTTTTCTTAGTTATGATGAAAGGGTAAATTAGATATAAAACTTTGGACTCACCAAGATAGGATGGATAATTGAGTGTTTGCTCTGATTTTGTCAAATGCAAATAGACTGGATATTGTAACTGTAATTCTTGCTTGATAACTGTTTTGTTATGTAATTTTACTATGTTAAAGTTAAAACCTTCCTTTTGATTAGACAAAATGGGAGAGATGCTGTGGGATGATGATCCTTCTGTATGCTGTGAATATGTATTACTTTCATTGGTTAATAATAAAGCTGTTTGGCCTATAGCAAGGCAGGATAAAGTTAACTGGGACAAATCAAACTGAGGACTGGGATGAAGAGGGGGGGATTTGAGAGAGGTGCCAGCCAGCCACCCAAGATGCAAGATGCCAGAGGACTGGTAAAGTCATATACCAGGTGGCAATACATAGATTAATAGAAGTGGGTTAATTTAAATGTAAGAGTTAGTCAATAATAAGCCTGACCTAATGGCCAAGCATTTTATAATTAATATAAGCCTCTGTGTGATAATTTGGGTAGTGGCTTCTGGGTATTTGGGAGCAGATGGTCAGGACAGAAAACTCTGCCTCTGTTTACATAAAAGTCCCGATCTAGGGCAGATTGTGAGAAGTCATGAGCAGAGGTAGAAGCATCTAGAAGATGAGCAATGATAGCGGAACTGAGACTGTAGTTGAGAGACTTGGAAATTATAAGCCCTAGCTGATGGTAGAATTTCAGAAGTGCCAATCTAAATCCTGGGCAATGGCTTCTAGCTGATGCCCTGGAGAGTGTTAGAAGCCCAGCTTATGAACCTCTCTGGAAGTAGGAGCTGCCCCTTTGCCTCACGATGACATCTACCCTGAACAGGTAACCCAGCTAGCTGTTTCTGACAGAGATCTCACTTTATGCAGTGTTCACTTTGGCCTGGTGTAGTCTAAACAGCAGGCTGCCGGTTGGATCTGCAGTAGACAGGAACAGTCTTCCGAACCCTGTGAAGTCCAAAGACGGTTCCTTTCCCTGCATTCTCCCACAGAATGTCGCCCCTCCTTTTTGTTTGGTTCTGTTTTCTAAGGATGTTTGTGTTACTGGGTCATTCTCATGACAAAGACATTATTGTATCAAACCTGGAGTGACTTTGTTTCTATTCTCTGTACCTTCATAGTAACTTCTGAAGGGCACAGAAAACAGCAATCTCAGTCCCCGAAGCCCTTGACACATGGTGACATCTTCAATGGCTATCTGCAGGCACTCCGCTGCTTTGTACAAAGTCAGCATATATAGCTTGTGCAATGTGGGCAGGTCAAAAGGGAAGGTACACAGTCTGGGTAGTGGGGCTCAAGCCAGGATTGGATATTTCCTATGTCCGTGAGGTTGATGGGTTAACTCTTCACTGGGTGTTGATTCCTAATACATTTCAGCAGGGGATGGAGGCCAGAGCAGGAGAACTCTGCCATATATTCATAAGACTGGAGAAGATGTCAGGTGTGGTGTATTCCTTTAGTCCCAGCATTCAGAAGGCAGAGGCAGGCAGATTTGAGTTCGAGGCCAGCCTGGTCTACAGAATGAGTTTCAGGACAGGCACCAAAACTACACAGAGAAACCCTGTCTCAAAACAAAACAAACCTAAAAAACAAAACAAAATTTCTAAAATTTATTTATTTATTTATTTATTTATTTATTTTTTGGTTTTTCCAGACAGGGTTTCTCTGTGTAGCTTTGCACCTTTCCTGGAACTCGCTTTGGAGACCAGGCTGGCCTCGAACTCACAGAGATCCGCCTGCCTCTGCCTCCCAAGTGCTGGGATTAAAGGCGTGTGCCACCACCGCCCGGCTAAAATTAATCTTTTTGGACAATATCTTCCTTGTAGTCCAAACTGGCCTTGAACTTCTGGCCACCCACTTGCCTCAGCCTCTTGCATGTTGAGATTACAGATGATTCCAGCTCGTTTTGTCCTTTATTTTTCATTTATGTATATATTTTGCTTGCATGTTTATCTGTGTATGTCAGTAGAGGGTGTCAGACCCTTGAGAACTGGAATTAGAATGGTTGTGAGCCACTGTGTGGGTGCTGGGAACCAAACCTGAGTCCTTTGCAAGAACAGCAAGTGCTCTAAAATGCTGAGCCATCTCTCCAGCCTCTTGGTTTTGCTTTGATTTGTTGAGACAAGCTTCCAACTCACAGTAATCCTCCTGCCTCAGCCTTCTGAGTACTGGGATCACAGGCATGGGCCACCACATCTGGCTTTACAGGCTATTATTAAAACAACAAATCAATAACAGCATCAAATGCCTGGAACAGTTGATTCTACAGAAGAAATCAACAACCAAGCCTGCTCATACCCGGAGTGGAAAACATGCATTTTCAGCAGGGATGGTTAGAAGTTCTATTTTGCATGTTAGGCATAATTGTAAGGTGAATTACTAAATGTTGAATACAATAAGCAGTAAGAACCACCACTGGAATTTGAATTGGTAAAACAAACAGCTCATTTTGAACACACATACTAATTCTCTTGCCAAATTACTTGCAATTTTCCAGAAAAATTTTGTCTTCCTCCAGGGTGGATGAAAATCCACAATTCAGCTCAACATCACCATCTAGTGGTGAAATGAATTCATAGCACATCCCCCCCCACCCAAACTGCTTAAGTAAAGGATCCCGAGAGACCCTAACAGTGTAAAGGAACGACGGAGAAGGATCGGTGGAAAGTTGAAATGTAAATTAAAAGCTTTATTGGATAAAAATGTTTAAGGCTAAACAAGACTATAAGCAATCATTATTTTACATCTCTAAGACAGAGCTAAATCTCTAGAAATGCAAAAAGGCCTCTACCTTAAAAACAGCCCCCGCCCCCAATACATATGATTTGGGATAGCCGTCACGTACAGCAAATGTACCCTGTACTCGTTTATAATGCTCTAGAGCCCTAACACTAGAGAGAACCACCTGTGCTGGGTTTTGCCAATTTGACAAACAGAATTGCCTGGGAATCTGAACTGAGGAACTGCCTCTGACAGGTTAGTCTGTGGGCATTGACTAACAGGTTAGTCTGTGGGCATTGACTAACAGGTTAGTCTGTGGGGCCACCCCTGGGCAGGCGGCAAGAAAGCTAGCTGAGTAAACATGGAAATGGAGCCAGTGAGCAGCGTTTCTGTCTCCAAGTTCCTTCGTGGCTTCCCTTGACAACGGACTATGCCCTGTAGGTGGAGATGAACTTCCTCCTCTCGGCCGATTTCTGCCCAGTCTTCTAACACACCAACACCTACAGAGAACCACACTAGGACACCATCCAAGAAGACAGACCTAAAACTGATTTAACTTAACCCTGGAAATAGCATCTGCCATAAAAACCAACACATTTCAGAGCTGATCGGTATTAACAAGATTTGCCTCAGGGTGTCTGTGGAGATCTGAGCTCCGGCTGTCCCTCTTGTTATCTCTCCTTTGGAGTCTTCATTTTGCTCCACAGGGAGCATGGGAAACCCTGATCCAAAAGGTCTTATGAAAACACTGCAGCTTTCAGTAAAGTGTGAGAAGCCACCAAAAAGAGGAGGTGCTCACCTAGAGGTCAGATAAACACATCGGTAAGTGCTGCGGTTTATTTGGCTACAGCGGGTCTCTCCAAGCACCAGAGCATACAGGCTGGCCCTTTGTCCCAAAGGTATTTCTGAAGGGTGGCTTATTCTTTATTGTTGATTATTATTTTTGGTGGGTGGGCATGTGTGCCACAGAGCACATTTGTTAGAGAATAACTTTGTGGACTGGATTCTCTCACCTTTATGCGAGCTCTGGAATCGAACCCAGGCCATCAGGTTCGTGTGGCAATCGCCTTTACTGGGTGAGCCGCCTTACTGGGCCAAAGGTTGCTGTATTATACCTCAATTATTAAAAATGCATAGACTATGTGGGATGCAAAGCAGGAAGTTTCCCATATCTACTAGAGGGAGAAAATTCGTAAAAAAATTTTTGAAAGACTAAAAATATTTGATTTAACAGTTGAGTACTAAAAAATGAAATTGGTAAAAATATCTATGCTGTGCCCTTTATACTAAAGTGCTTCTGGCTGTGATATGTAGGCACCTAAATACGTTTTGTTTGTTTCCAATTCCACAATGGTATTTGTAGTGTGAAAATGTGCCACTGTCTAGACACTTTAATATTGACTTTTGGGAACACAGTGGACGCTGGCTACATCACTGAGAAAATCCCCTGCTTAGCACTTAGGCATATCTTCACTGCTAAAATGGAGTTTCTCTCTCTTTCTTTTTCTTTTTTGGTTTTTCGAGACAGGGTTTCTCTGTGTAGCCCTGGCTGTCCTGGAACTCACTCTGTAGACCAGGCTGGCCTCGAACTCAGAGATCTGCTGTCTCTGCCTCCCGAGTGCTGGGATTAAAGGTGTGGGCCACCACACCAGGCTTAAAATGGAGTTTCAATAATGCACTTAGAATTGATTCTTTTTTGCTTGTTTTCTGTTTTGGTAGCAGGAATTCATTTCTAATGTTGCTCCCACATGAATGACAGTTGGCGCCAAGGTGCCTGTCTTTGGGCACCACTTGATAAAGGGCAGTGACAAGCTAGCATTGACAGGAGTAGATGGCCCGCACCACGGCGGCCGTCTGTCACTCTTCATCCTCGTCCTCATCGTAGTACCGGTTTCTCTTGATCTGTTCCTCTACAGACAGCTCTCTGACCACGTCCCCCTCCCAGAACCCGACCTCTTGAGACTTTTGATTCGGGGTGGTGAATTCTTTAGTAGGAGCGGTGTCTACAAAGCCGGACCAGCTTGGAGACTTGGGTTCTCGTGGAGACGGCTGCGCGAGGTCATTGCTCTCATCCTCATCTGTGTTCGCTCCATTTTCTATGGAATTCTCGCTCTCCGGCTCCAAACTGTGACTGTCCTCGCTCCTCCGCACGGCTTCGTCGCTGGTGGAACCCTTGCTCTGCCTGCGTGGTTTTCCCACACTCCCGTTCTTCCCAGAGGCTTTGGCATCCTCCATTAGTTTTCTTTCTGTCACCACCCCTCCTCCAAACTCCTCGCTCTGCTCCGACGCGCTCCACCCTTTCCTAAGAGGTGACGTCATCTTGGGGCTCTTGATGGAAGAGGTTCGAAATGAAGCCGCTACAGTGAACGGGCGGCTCCTCTCCTTCAGCGAAGAAGACCGCCTCAGCTTCTTCAGGTCCAGATCTACATCCTCGGGAGCCTCTGTCTTGCTGGTTTCGTCCTCAGGGGGCCACTTGGGCTTGGAGACCTTGAACCCTTCCTCCATGGCACTTCCCGGACTGCCAAGCTCGGCGGGGGGCGGCCAGGCGATCCTCAGCTTCTTGGTCTCAGCGGGCTTATCTTCCTTCTCCCGCTGAGAAGAGGCCTTGGCTTCCATACTTGCCGCCAGGACACCCACCTTGGCGATGGGGGCATCTTCTACCCCAGGGCTGTGGGGGGTCTCCCCTGCATTTGGAGGCTGGGCTGGTCTCTCTAGGGTTTCTTCATTTTCATTCTTGCTGGCCCAAAGATCCTTATGTGGTCTGTGGCCAAAGCCCTCGTCGTAATTGCCCTTCGACTTAAAGAGTTGATTGAAGTGAGGCTTACAATAGATTCTTCCATGTAACGATGCATATGTTCCTAGACTGTCATCAAAAGAGGAAACAAAGTCAGGGAATCTTCCTTTATACTCCCCTTTATATCCGAAGGCTTCAATCTAGTAATTCCAGTATTTTCCAAATATGGTGAGAAACTCTCCTCCCCCATTTTGGGTGAGCTATATCCCCAGTCCTAGGAAAATATCTTTAAAAGCACATAAATGACTTATCATAATACCTCTCTCTCCTCTCTCTTCTGCTCTTCCTCTCTCTCTCTCCTTCCCAAGAAAGACAGGGTTTCTCTGTGTAGCCCAGGCTGTCCTGGAACTCACTCTGTAGACCAGGCTGTGTTGCAGAATATTATTTCAAGGTGTATTGCTTTTGTTTATGCTCTGGAATGTTTGTTTAATGATGCAAAGATGTGTCTGATGAAATAAAATTCACCTGCGGTCAGGAGGCTGCGTCAGCAATAGCAGACAGGAAGTGGTGGGGAGGAGCCAGGTGAGAAGGGCTTGTAAGGAGGGGTGAGGAGAAGCAGGAGAAAGGAGAGGAGGTGAGCGACTTGCTATTCAGCCTCTGAAAAGCAGAATTCCACCTTAACCTTTGAACCTGAGTTCTTTAGAGGGACAGAGGTCTAGTTAGGTTCCCTTTGTAGCTTCGTGAGAGTTGGAGCGGAGGGAACAGATTTCCCTCAGGCTACGGTCCTTGCGGCCTAAACCACTGCTGGTAGCAGCCGAGATGCAGTTGCTGATTCGGACAGAAACCATTTAAAAAAAGGACAAGGCTGGCCTTGAACTCACAGAGATCCACCTGCCTCTGATCTTGAGTGCTGGGATTAAAGCTCAGCCCACTGTAATGGCCTTTAAAGGATCCTAACAGGGGCTGGAGAGGTTAAACACTGGGTGCTCTTCCGGAGGACCCAGCACCCACACGGCAGTCAGCAACCATCTGTAACCCCAGTTCCAGGGGATCTGATGCCACCTTTTAACCTTTGCAGACATACCTGCAGGCAAAACACTCAGATACATATCAAAAAAATTAAACGGCCACAGCAATGACAGCATTCCCCCCAAAGAGATACATGTTTTGTTGAAAAAAATTAATTCAAAGCCAGTCGGTGGTGGCGTGCACCTTTAATCCCAGCATTCTGGAGGCAGAAGCCGGTAGATCTCTGAGTTCGAGGCCAGCCTGGTCTATAGAATGAGTTTCAGAATAGCCAGGGCTACACAGAGAAACTCTGTCTTGAAAAACCAATCAATAAATAAATTAATTAAAAAAATTAATTCAGGAGATACACTGCAGCCACCGCCATGAGAAGCAGCATATGAAGACGCTGGTAAGCCACCAGCCACGTGGCAAGGTATAGATTTATAAAAATGGGTTAATTTAAGATAAAAGAACAGTTAGCAGGAAGCCTGCCACGGCCATACAGTTTATAAGTGATATAAGCATCTGAGTGATTATTTTATAAGTGGATTGTGGGACTGCGGGGCTTGGGGAACCTGGAGAGAAGCCCTCCAGCTACAAATGGCGCCCAACGGCTCGAGTTTCCACCTTAAACCTGAGAATATTTAATAACCAATTCTAAACAGAGCCAAAAACAGGTTCCTGCTTCTTGTCTCATACCGGCAGCTAGATGCTGCAAAACGCAGGTTTGAACACTGGCGGGTTCCTGGCGGGTGCGTTTGACCGGCAGTATGGCGGAAATGAGGCGTCTGCCAGTGGCACATTACGCTGTGTAGTAGATTTAGTCTTTACTAGTATTAAAATAAAAAAAAAAAGAGGTTTCTGGGCTACACACTGCTTTGATAAAAGCTTAGACCCACTATTTCTGAGACTTAATGACTCACAGAACTGGCACAAAACGTACAGCCGCCGTGTTCGAAAGCTGAAATGGGCGGAGCCAGCAGCCACAGCGCTGTTTCAGTCTTAAAATACTACAGTTTAAAGCAATAGATTCACAATATGTAGGCTTAAAAGAGACAAAAAAAGATAAATTAATATAAATAAGCCACGTAAAGATGGCTACCACACAGAGAATCTGGATTATGTTGTCTTTGATATTTGTAACTGAAGAAAAACATTTGATTACAAAAGCTGTTGAGTTATGCCAAAATGTATATTTTAAAGGTACCTTGACTTCAAAATTTGGATTTAAGGATATGTTGCTTTGGAAAAGAGATTCTGCTTTTGTTTCCACAGAAAGCCAAAGGCTGTGGATTTGTTCCAGATTAAGATGCATCAGGTTTCACCAGCCAAGACCCCCTGAAAGGTCTCCGATGACACCATGGCCCAGATGATCCAACATCCAGAGCGGTTTCAAGGCAACTGGTTCATACAATACAGCCTCAAGGACTACCCCATAGGCCTAAAATTTTCTTTGTATCCCCATAAGATACAGCGCCCCCCTCCAGCAGGAAGTAGTAAGAGATGCTACGCCCAAATTCCCAAATATACCAAGCTGGCTTTAGAGGTGGAATTGGCTCACTCCCCCTCTAAACCCAGACATATTAAAAAAATAAATGGTTAAGAGATTCTTGCGTCCCAAATCAAAAGAGCCCTCTGGTGTGGGACAGAGAAAAACCAATATTTTTATTTAAAACAGGTTGATTATAAATGTGATCTCTTTCTAAAAAAGAAAAGGGGATATGATATAAATATATAGGAAGATATAGAGATGATAAGATAAAAGGGTAGATTAATGAATCTACTTTTAAAGAACAACTTGTTTAAAATGTTTTACATTGGTATAGATTTTAGTTTATTGATACAAACTTGAAGTTAATTTTGTTATACTGTATATATGTATTTCTATTCTTGTTTGAGGTATTATGTTTATGTAACTCATTTAAAATTGTAATGGATAATTTAAAAATAGATTAATAATCAGTCATCTATGATAATCATATTTGTAGCCATGTTAGTTAAGTCTTCTAGGTATACATAGATATATTTCAGATAGATAGGTAATCTTCAAACACTTCATAGACCTAGAGAATATGGCATTTAAATAACTTAAAATTCTGTTGATATGAGACACAATTGCTCCTGGCTGCACCAATTGATCCAGAGAGAATGTTGGGCTTCTAAGACATTTCCATTTGGAAGTTTGTCTTTTTGGCACAAAATGGCCTACTGGGCAAAGAACTGCCTTGCCTTGATGGCTGACAGTACAAATGCAATGCTGTCCTTTCTGGACAAGCGGGACACAAGGAAAGCGACCACTGTACTCTGCCAAGACAGGGTAAGATGGTCTTTCAGAATCCTGCTTCTGAAAATGGTCTGTCAGATACTCTAGGCCTGTAGCCAATTTAAATGCACCAACAATGCTGAGAAACATTAGGTGACTGTCCAGGCTGCCAGCTGTCTTGGTCTACTCTTGCAAGATTCCCGAAAGTTGCTTGCATCCATCTACCATTTCTCAGGTACCATTATGTTCCTTCTCAGGTCTTTGATGTGGTTGAAAACTAGATAGTTGTAATTTCCTTAGTTATGATAAAAGATAAGTTAGATATAAAACCTTAAACTCACAAATATAAGATAGATAGGACATCTTTAATATTGTAACTGTAATTCTTGCTCGATAATTGTTTTGTTATATGTAATTTTACCATGTTAAAGTTAAAACCTTACTTTTTAAAAAAAAGAAAAAAAGGGGAAATGCTGTGGATATCATTCTATATAAATAAAACACTGATGGCCAGTGATCAGGCAGGAAGTAGGTTGCCAGGCAGGAAGTAGGTGGGACAAGGAGAGAGGAGAATATTGGGAAGCGGAAGGCTGAGGGGAGATACACTGCAGCCACCGCCATGAGAAGCAGCATATGAAGACGCTGGTAAGCCACCAGCCACGTGGCAAGGTATAGATTTATAAAAATGGGTTAATTTAAGATAAAAGAACAGTTAGCAGGAAGCCTGCCACGGCCATACAGTTTATAAGTGAAAAAAAAAAAAAAAAAAAAAAAAATTAATTCCGTGGGCAGAAAAAGAAGTAAAGAGTGGAGACCCCAGAGGCCGGTGTCCGTGCAGTGTGAGGAGTGTTCCCCAGATGGAGCTGCCACTGGGTCCAGCTGTGGTCAGGTACAAACCCCATAAGTACCCTGTAGATGCCAGGATGTCTTTCAAGAGTACTCTAGGATACTTTCTTGGGAAGGAAAGATGGAGAAAGTAACATCTTGGATACTCCCTTCTCCAAAACTATGCAATGAAAATTAATGTGAAACACTTCCCCAATCTGCCATATGGGTAGTTTTGAGTCCTTCCCTTTCTTCCCACCTCTCTTCAGCATGGGGATTGAACCCAGGGATTTATGTATGCTAGACATTCTACCCCTGTGATACAACCGTGGCCCTCTTTTTCACTTTGGGTGACATGGTTTCAGTAAGCGGCTCAGGCAGGCCATGATCTTGAGGTCTTCCTGCCTCAATACCCCACTGTAGCTGGGATGCCATGCCCATGGCATGCCTTGGGGGTGTAAGTTTATGCTTCTAAGACACCACAGGAAAGCATTCTGCTGAAGTTGGTGATGGGTGAGGGGCCTCAGTAGCAGTTCACAGTATTTTAGGGTTCAGTTCTAACACACCAGAGCATCAAGAAGTCCCCAACACCATCATCATTCTGTATGACGGAGCTGACACTAAACAGAGCCTTTTACTCTACCAGGAGCCCCAGGACCAACAACACCTTTCGTGCTCATGTGCTAAAAGCCGGGGCCCCTCTGAGCTCTCACTATGCAGACAGACAGAGGGCCGCCTGGGACTGACTGACTCACCTAAGTCTGTTGTTGCAGTAGGAGCAGCGGAAACAGCTGATGTGAAACACCTGCTGGTTGGCCAGGAGTCGTTCCATGGGGTACACGGTCTTCTGACATTCCACACAGATCTCTTTGGCGGGTGCCTGAAACTTCTAGAGAAGGAAGCGGACAATTTCAGCATCCGAAGCGATGGCTTGCTACTCTGCTGAGATGGGCCTAGGATTTAATTTATCTAAGGGCCATTCTCCTGGGAACCACGCCTGCT
The DNA here is from genome assembly GCF_004664715.2 of Peromyscus leucopus. Classification (NCBI taxonomy): domain Eukaryota; kingdom Metazoa; phylum Chordata; class Mammalia; order Rodentia; family Cricetidae; genus Peromyscus; species Peromyscus leucopus. Next base: position 4,233,040 of record NC_051080.1, on the reverse strand, counting down.
CAGGTTCCACCAGCTGACTTGTTAGAACTGGGAGGCTCTCTTGAATTTCTGTACCAAACTGTGTGGCTGCCCTGAGTGTAGAAGCCTTTCTTTGCGGTCAGGTGGGTTTGGGCTGTGTTGCAGAGCAAGGTGTACACAAGCTCTCTCTCTCTCACACACACACACCCTACAGAAAACATTAAAGATGGAGATCTGTAGTTAGAAGGGCAGGGAGTAGGAGAAAATGAAATCATAACACAAGAAAGAAGTTCAATCCATGTGGCAAGTATAAGGAGACAATGATATCAGCCTGGGGGTTGGGGACCCTAACACTCATGCAGAAGAAAAGCATTAAGCTTTGGGAACTAGGTGAAGGCATTCCAATTTCAGCAGAACATCTTTTGTTACTCTCTGGATGGGTTTTATTCTAGTTTTTTCTTTTCTTTTCTTTTCTTTTTTTTTGGTTTTTCAAGACAGGGTTTCTCTGTGTAGCTTTGAGCCTTTCCTGGAACTCGCTTTGGAGACCAGGCTGGCCTCCAACTCACAGAGATCCGCCTACCTCTGCCTCCCGAGTGCTGGGGTTAAAGGCGTGTGCCACCACCAGCTTATTCTAGTTTTTTTAGACAGATTTGTGTGCTGCCCAAGCTACCCTCAAACTCATCATATTTTCATGACTTTTATTCTCCTGCCTCTACTTCCTCAGTGCCAAGAATATATGTACAAGCCACTAATCTAAATATGGCATATTTAAACAGCTTTTTACATTTATTCTTCTTTTATTTTATTAGTGCATAAGCGCACACACATCATGGTGCCTATGTGGAGGTCTGAGGTCAACTCTGGGAAGTTGGGTCTCTCCTCCTTCTGTATGGGTTCTGGGGATCTGACTCAGGTACTCAGGTTGGCACCAAGTACCTCTACCTGCTAAGCCATATTGCCTGGCCCCAAGTTAGGCATATTTTTAAACAAGCCTAAACTGACACACGAATGCAATAATTTGTAAGAAAAACAAACCACATCATTAGGATTCCAGAAGGAAGCATTGCCTACCAAATTGCCTATAACACGTCTGAAAACCAACAGAACAAAAGCAAGCCCCGGGAAATGTTATAGTTAATGACTACAAATTTATGAACTACTTGCAAACTGTGGAATAAGAGCTGTCACGTTGTTCAACACAATGATTCAATTTCTAAAAATATAAGAGCTGGGGACTGGGGATGTTGCTCAATTGGAGAGAGCTTGCCTAGCTTTTGTATGAAGCTCTGGGTTCATTGCTCAACACAGAATAAAGCTGGGCATGGTTGCACGCGCCTGTAAACCCAGCACTTGGAACTTAGAAGCAGGAGGGTCATAAATTCAAGGTCATCCTTAGCTACACATCAAGTCTGAGGCAAGCCTACACCTCAAGAGACCCTAACCCCCACCTCAAAGCTTGCTGTGGTAGCCTTGACAAAGGCCAGAATCTAAAAATATTATGAGCATTTACATGATGAAAAGCCTCACGTGGCTACTGAGAGTGGCCAGCCCGCTCCTCTAGAGGGTCATGTCCCTGACTTGACAAACATCTCAGTCAATAGAGGAAGACCACAATTGAGGTGGCCAGGCAACTCTCACAGGCACCTAGGTGTCCCCCATGGGATTAGATGAGCTTGGGTTCTCAGCAGAAAACATACGATGGTAAATAATGCAGATTAATCCCTAGGCCCAGGACCAGAATTTAGTTAAGCCCAAAAGGACCACGTTATAGGCAGAACAGACTTAATTACCCTGAAGATGGGTCCATAAAAAAACAAACAAACATACCAATTGTTCATTTGCCACAGGAACAAAATAAAAAAAAAGAAACGGGTACTGTTTTCCAAGTAGACTTGATAGGAAACGGAAGTAGAAAACAAACGTAAAATGAAAGTGAAGACTATAAAACGGAATTTAATAAAATGAGTGGGAATCCAAAGAACTTAAGAATAAAAAATTCAAAGGACTTAAGAATAAAAGAGCAAGCCGGGTGTGGTGACTCACACCTTTAATCCCAGCACTCGGGAGGCAGAGGCAGGCGGATCTCTGTGAGTTCGAGGCCAGCTTGGTCTATAGAAGGAGATCTAGGACAGGCTCTAAAGCTACAGAGAGAAACCCTGTTTTGAAAAAAACAAAACAAAACCCCCAAAACAATCCCTTTCACTGTAGGGGCAGTCCTAAGAAGAAAAAAAGGTTAAACAATAAAAGACCAGCGGTTACCTTAGTTAACCAGTCATAGGAAAGTATTAAAGGTGACCTGAGTGACTGCAGTGAGTGCCATGGGAACCACTAAGGCATTATTTGAAGAACAGATTTTTTTTTTCTTTTACAGACATTCTAACAGGATTGGATTTAAAGGGAGATACTGTTACCTCATTTTAATAAGGTTTTCTCTATAAGGACTAAGTGTTTTCTTACTCAGTTAGCAGGACTAGATTAAAACGCAGAATAAAATTTGAGAATAACGGTACCATTGCAGCTACTAGAGAGAACCTGTCTGAATCATAAGTCAAATTGTGTAAGTAATAGGATAAATGTGTTTATCAGATTGAGAATCTTTTTCAGTTGCAAAGAGAGGATCCTGTATTTTAACAGTTGAAATAGATTTGGGAGAACAGGATACAGAGGAAAGGATACAGAGCATGCTTTTACACACACACACACACACACACACACACACACACACACACCACACAGACACATACACACCATGCACACATTCACACATACACCACACACTCAATACACACACATATACCACACATACACACACACACACTTATCACAAACACACACCACACACACACACTCATACTCACCACACACACAAACATCACACACACACACACACACACACACACACACACACACACAGAAAGAACACACCACGGAAGGATGCAGCCCAGGGGATAGAAGGGAGAACCTGAGACACAGTGAAGGTTTTGCTCACATCAGGAGGAAAGTGGAAAGCAGGAGCAGAAATTAGGTGTGCCAGGAGCAGGACGCAGAAGCTGGAAGAGACGAACAGGAACCTTTAATGAATACACAGCATTGGTGTGCCCGGGAGCACTTGCCTGCAGCCGAGCTGAAACTCAGACTCTGATCCAAGAGTAAGACCACATTCCCTTTCAAGTAACTGTTCCAGGAGGCAGAACCCAGCCCCTCAGATCTACCTGGAACACATTGAGCCTCAGGAGAGAGAAGGCTTTTATGAGACTTCACCCACAAAAGGAGTGTCTCGATAATAATTCTCCAGCCTTTTATTGCCTCCCACACCTGACCCACACCTGCTCTCTTCAATAAAGCTTCACTCACACACACAACTGGAAAGTCACCCCCCTCCTTGACATCAACTTGACAGACTGCTGCCTCAAACAACCGACCGGCCACAGGTTCTGGTTGGCCAGACCCACCAGGTTTCATGTCTCACAGTCTCTCTTGCTATTAGTTCAGGCTGTGCAGCAGCTGCCCAAGGGACCTTCATTGTCACGAGAACAACAGAAGAGACTCCCAGCACGGTAATGTGCCAGATCATAGTGGCTGTGCTGTGTCTTCCCGTTAATTCTCCGTCCTGGGCTCTCAGCCACTTTTCTGTAATTTCCCCCATGTCTATTCAGGCAACAGGAAGCTGTCAGTGTGAAAACTCCCATTATCGGAGGGCTGGCACGCATCCTGCCCATGCCGCCAGGGTAGGTTCAGACTCGGCACAGCCGTGCCCAGAACTCTGCCAACATGGGAATGTTAGACATGTCTTATCTCTACAATCTATTTTCTCATTGAGTAAGTGAAGACGTCTGTTCTCATTTCTCCTCCTCTATCCCCTTTCTCCCACGTAGATACTGAAGCATGAGGGGCGTCAGATGCCTGACCAAGGTTACGCACAGTCAGGAACAGAATCAGAATCATAACCCAGAACTCCTAACTCAGACCGACAGTGTTTTCCACACTGGGCGAGGCTGTTGTTCGGTTTCCGTGACTAAAGGCAGCTCTTTGGAGAGAAAGCAGATGCTAGCCTAGCCCTTACACACTCAACAAGCTGGAGTCCTCACTTGATTTCAAATTAAACCGTGTAGCTATTATCTTCACGATATTCTGGAATGAATGGGGTAACATATAAATAATTAATATTCATCAACACAGCCTTTCCCGTATGAGGAATATTACAGACCTTCTGTTGATGGGCATCTATCTACTTAAAGCTATTTTCCAATGAATCTCCATGGCTTCATCTATATTCTTTTGACACTTTGTCTTACACGTATTTTTCAGTCTATTGAAGGCTCAGCGGTGGTGCATCTGTGAATGAAGGGGGGAAAGGGAAGCAGCTGGCCATGGGCAGTGAAACTAAGCCTTTAGACATAATGAAATTGGGAAAAAATTCTGCACCGATGCCAGACCTCCATTCATCAGATGAATACCACAAATGCCGTTCATTCTTTCCTTCCAGTTTGTGCAAAACAGCTAGGTAATAAAAGTGAAATTCTTCACCACGCAGTAAATGGTTGAGCCGGCTCTGTGTAGCCCGCAGCTTCTCTGAGAAGAACTCTCTGTGAACTCATTCTCGGGACCATTCAGACCCCAGATAGATGGCCTCCAACAGACTGTCTACAGGAGAGGGGCGGTGACAGGATGCTAGCGACCCTCAATCAGAATTCTAACAGCTTTGTAAAAGGGCATACACCCGGGCTGGGGGAGGGCAGCCCAGTGGAAAGAGCTGGCTTAGCATGCTCGAGGCTCGACATCCTGACACCATACAGCAAAGCCCATACAACATCTCACCTCTGTCAGCAAGACCATCCGAGGAAGGAAACCTGGGCCTGGGCTGCCTTGGCACAATGAGGACAAGTGTGTAACCCTCAGGGCTGGTCACATCCTCCTGCCTTCTCCTCCCTTCTGGGTCTTGATCTCTCCCCATCCCCCCACTGACAACTGAACACCCCGGAAGCCAGGTATGGTGGTAAATGTCTGTAATCTTTGTACTTGGGAGGCAGACACAGGAGATCACAGGACTGAGGCTAACCTGAGCTATAACAGTGAACTGAGGCCAGCCTGGGCTGAATAGTGAAACCCTGTCTCCAACCATTTTTGAAAAGTTGTTAAAAATCCCCAGAGTTGGGGCTGGAGAGATGACGCTGGGTAAGAGCACTGGCTGCTCTAGCAGAGGACTTGGGTTTGATTCCCGGCACCTATACAGCGGCTCATAGCCACCTGTAACTCCTGTTCCAGAGGATCCCTTCTGACCGTCACAGGGACCGGGCGCACACACATGGCAAACATACATGCAGGTAAAACATTCACACCATAAAAGTAATAAAGACATAAAAATTTAAAAAGTCTCCAGAGTTTCCCGAAGCAGAATAGGCCTTTGTCCCAGCCCACCAGGTTCTGATGTCGACACTCTCTCCTTTGAGAACGAACTTCATAGCATCACAATTCACCTAGTGAGCTCTCCGGCCAGTGTTCAAACTGTACCACATTCTTGCTCTCTCCACACATATATTTTAAAAATATTTATTCAGTTATTTATTTTGAGACAGGATCTCTCTAGGTAGACATGGCTGTCCTGGAACTCACCCTGCAGACCCACAGAAATCCTCCTTCCTCTGCCTCCAGAGTGCTGGGACTACAGGAGTACGACACCCTGCCTGCCGATATTTATTTTCATTTTATGTTTGTTAGTATTTGGTCTACATGTGTGTTGTATGCCCTGCATGGGTGCCTGGTGCTCCAGGAGGACAGAGGCCGCTGGACGCCCTGCAGCTGGAGTTACAGACAGCTGTGAGCCGCCACGTGGGTGCTGCTGCTTTGCAGGAACAGCCAGTGCTCTGAGCCATCCCTCCCGCCACCTGCAGTTTTTACTTTAAGAAACTAAACTTTGAAACTGTTTGAGTTCCCTGCCTAGGATGCCCTATTTTTCAGCGACAGCCACTAAGAGCAGATCTTTTTTTCCCCTCAGGATGCGTGGGACTCAAACATCTATTCTGAGTGAACAAATGTATTCTTAGCTGCATGTAATTTCCCAAAGTAGAGAAACAGCTTCTGTTGCCAAGTCCAGGGCCACGGGACCAGTGATGCCAGCAGGTCTTTGTGTGCATGTGAAGTATGTATCCTGCTTGTGGACTTGGGGGGGGGGGTACTTGGAGCGAGAGAAAACAAACAGATCTTAAATACAGAGGAGATGAATTTAGGTCTCATGCCAGGCTCCGCACACCATGATCTTTTGAGCTTTGGACTACTAACACACAGGGAGCTGGGCGGGCGATGGGCTCTAGTCTTCACACAGGTTTTCAATCCTGAGGGGTGTGTGTGTGTAAAGGCAGGCCGTGAGTGCTCCTGCTGAGTGACCATGGACAAGGCCCACACAGGTCTGAGATAAGCATGAAGAGATCTACCCTATGTATTTTCTCTCTGACTAGCTCAGGAAGACCTGTGTGATGTGTCCTTTTACAGAGCACTCATTGGCTCAGGGCCTGGAGGACCTCGATCCAGCATTGGGTCAGCACAACCACGCCTTACGTCATCTGGCCAAACAGGCAGAGGAGGGGACCAGAGCCACGTTGAGAAAGCAATTGTTCTCAGTACCAGATGTTCGTTCTTAGATTAACCAGGGCTCAGATTCTTCAGTTACGCAGAATCCATAACCAGGTCAGATAGTCTAGTCACTGGGTTTTCTTGTTTGTTTTGTTTGTTTGTTTAGGTAGGGTCAGTCTCAATGCATAGTCCAGGCTAGCCTAGAATTTGCTATCCTCCTGCCTCAGCCTCACCATGCACCACTATGCCTGGCTTGTGTGTGCGTGTTCGTGTGTGTGTGTGTGTGTGTGTCTGTGTAAGTGCATGTGAAGGTCAGAGGCCAATGCCAGGTGTCTTCCTCAGTCACTTTTTTAAAACATCTTACATTGTTATTCATCAATTAGTTCTATATGCAAATTACTAAGTGTGAGGGAAAAAAAGTTCATAGCTTCCATCCTTTACACTAGGAAAATAAATTATTATTATTTTTTTGTTTGTTTTTCAAGACAGGGTTTCCCTATGTAACAGTCCTGGCTGTCCTGGAACTCACTCTGTAAACCAGGCTGGTCTCAACCTCACAAAGATCCTCCCTGCCTCTGCCCCCACCCCCAAGTGCTGGGATCAAAGGCGTGCACCACCACCACCACCACCACCACCACCACCACCACCACCACCACCCAGCCTGAAAGTGACTCTTAAGTACACCCTTACTGGCATTATGTCTAGGACAGCCAACTGGTAATGCTGAACAGAATAATAAAAATTGCAGCATGTAGAACTGGAAACAAGAGTCTAGGACTCAGGGAACAAATGCCACCATACCTTCACTGTTTTGGAAGGAGAACTTTCTGGAAGACTGGAGGTTCTGGCATCAGGACTCAGTGGCTTTGGGTGCACAGGCTGCTGGGCCTCACTCTTCACCGGGGGGTCACCTGATGGAGTCACAAAGGCAGGCATTTTAGAGTAGCTCATGGCAAGGTTCTTTCCAAAAGCAAAACACGGGTACTTCCCACCACTGGTCCTTGTAGTGTCGGGGAGAGTACCGCTTTCCTGTGAGGAGGGCTCTAAACCGAAAGTGTCCTGGGCTCCCCCAGGAGTCAGGCTGTCAGTTAGAGACGTTCTCACTCTGCGGCACACGCCTGGGACCCAGACCACCCATATACCCAAACATTCTGCTCTGAAGCATGTGCCATTTCTTTTTTTTTTTTTTTTTTTTTTTTTGGTTTTTCGAGACAGGGTTTCTCTGCGTAGCTTTGCGCCTTTCCTGGAGCTCACTTGGTAGCCCAGGCTAGCCTCGAACTCACAGAAATCCGCCTGGCTCTGCCTCCCGAGTGCTGGGATTAAAGGCGTGCGCCACCACCGCCCGGCGCATGTGCCATTTCTTAAGGCTGTGGATGGACCTGGTGTTTTTGGTAGTTGGCACGCCCAGTAACTTCCTCTGGGGAGCTTCAGCTGAAGCTGGGGAAAAGGAAGGAATGTGTGTTGAGTCTTTGTGGATCATTCTTTAAAAAAAAAAAAAAATTAGACACAGGGTCTTGCTCTGGCTGGCCTCGAACTCACAGAGATCCACCTTGCTTCCTCCTCTTGAGGGACAGTTTGCCTTTTCTGGATTATTATTATTTTTTAAAGATTTATTTATTTATTATGTATACAGAAGAGGGCACCAGATCTCATTATAGATGGTTGTGAGCCACCATGTGGGTGTTGGGAATTGAACTCAGGACCTCTGGTCCTCTGGACCAGCAGTCAGTGCTCTTAACCTCTGAGCCATCTCTCCAGCCCTTCTGGATTATTTTTAAAGCAGATATCAATAATGAAAATGCCACATAAAGGTTTTCTTCCTAATTATTTAAGTAACGCCGTATGAAGGAAGTTCCTGCCAGTGTATGTACCTCACGATGAAACTCAGAAGGTACAGAAGAGCCGTTCACCCAGCTGCTAAGAGACCATTTAACCAAAATTCCTGGGTCTAGAGTTGGGCTGGCAAGACAGCTCTGCGGGTAAAGGCACCTGCCGACAAGCCTGAAGACCTGAGTTCAATCCCCAGCATCCACACAGTGAAGGAGAGCACAGACCCCTGCAAGCCGTCCTGAGTCCACATGCAAATAAATGGATAAAAATATAATCTAAATGTTCTTAAAGCCTAGAGGCAACAAAGCACTAAAAGGTGATGTCTTGTTTCTGGAGAAAAGACAAAGAAAGAAGAAATGTATTGCAAACCTAATAAAAAAATCTTTTAGTTCGAGCAAATGAATGCAGAAAGGTGCTTTTGATTTCAGCCTTGAGCTTTTCTGGGCAATCTGAAGCATAAATCTTGATTAATGCTCTTACCTCAGTTTTGAGGATTTCTGTGTCCAGATTTGTTGTGTGTGGGAAGCTAGGAATCTAGACATATTTAAAAATAATTCCCCGAGCTGGGCAAAGTGGCACAAGTCTTTAATCCCCACTTGGAGGCAAAGGAAGGTGGATCTCTGTGAGTTCAAGGCTAGCCTGGTCTACATAGGGAGTTCCAGGACAGCCAGGGCTACACAGAGAAACCTTGTCTTAAAAAAAAAAAAAAAAAAGAAAAACCAAAAAAGCAAACCAAAACAACGGTACAGTGAAAATCAGACGTGGTCACGGTATCGCATGCATTGTGAAACACGTCTCATATCTCTAATCACAGCGCCTAGGAGGCAGGCAGAAGCAGGAGAGTCCGGTCTCTTCTACACTGTAAGTTCTAGGCTAGTCAGTGAACAGCAAGACTGTGTCAGAAAAATAAATACATAAAAATAAAGATGGTAAAAATAAAACCCAAATCTTCATCTTTCAGAAACCAGGCTTACAACTACTCCAAACAGGGTCAAATTATGTCAAAATTTAGCACTTTGAGGAAAACGCTCTCCAATCATTAATACAGTCCTTCTTGAACACCTCTGTTGAAGTAAGACTTCAAGATCAGTTTATACAGCTTCGGGCCTGGCAGAGTTTAGTGCCGAAGGTAGGATTAAGTTCAATGAGAGAAGTGTTGTTAAAAGTTATTCCTTTAGTAAGGGCTGGAAGGATGGCTCAGAAGTTAAGAGCACTGGCTGCTCTTTCAGAGGACCCAGGTTCAATTCCCAGCACCTGTGGTAACTCCAGTCCCAGGGGATCTGATGCCATTGTCTTGACAGGCACTACAGACACATAGTATACAGACAACATTCAGGCAAACACCTATATACATACATTAAAAATAAATAACAATCTCAAAAATTAAAAAAAAAAAAAATCTGTATTCCATGTTAGCCGTATGTAATACAGCTTCTCCCTGAGCTATGAAAAGTGTGACAGGTGTCCGGCAGCAGTCCCTAAGCCCAGTGGAGACTCCAATGAGCTCGGCGGCTGGGTGTGTGGTGTCCCTTCCTCTACAGACTGGAGCAGGGACCCTGCCATGCAGAGCTAAGAGCAAACGCTTACATGCATCGTCTTCCGCGGGGCTAGAATGGGCCACCAGGCTATTCTCAGCTGCAGAAACCTACGAGAAAAAAACAAAAAAGATTAAGGGGGATTAAGAAGAGCATTAAAAATAGAAGAGCATCTGCTGCCAGCGCCATAAAGACCCGCTGACTCCAGTTAGTCACTGGCTGCCTGGGGCGGATAACGGCCCGGAACAGCGGAGCATTTAAACGAGAGGCAGCGATTGCCTTTTACGAGGATATTAACGCGCCTCTCAATTACAGAGGCGCACTAGAACAGACTGCACTCAGCTGCCAAGTGCGCATCATCTCCCTCATAAAGAACGTTCAAGCCGTATCTCAGGAAGCAAAAACCAAACCAAACCCCCTTGTCAAGGAGAGCAAGCCCCACAGCAGGGGAAAGGAACATAGTTAATCACAGGAGTTATTCTTACTCTGATTTTCCTGGTTTTCTGTTTGGGTGTTTCGGGTGGAGAGGTTGAGACTTGGAAGGTGAAGGGAGAGGTTAAAGATAAGCCCCTGCTAGACTGTGAGTTTGATATATAAAAAAAGAAAGGATGGAGGGAAGGAAGGAGAAAGAGGCGGAGAGCTGGCTCATTTGTTAAGGGCACTTGTTGTTCTTGTGAAGGACCCAGGTTCAATTCCCAGCACCCACATGGTAGCTCACAACCACCTAACTCTAGTCCCAGGGAATTTAACACCCTCTTTCGGCCACTTCAGACACCAGGCACCAACATGGTGCACAGACATACATGCAGGCAAAACTCATACACATAAAATAATAGTAACAGTAGTAATAATAATAAAAATGTGTCTCTAAGAAAAATATTCAAGACAAAACAAAAAAAGCACACTGCCACACCTGGGGGGTGGGGGAGACCAAAAACCAACAAAAATATTCTAGTCTCAAAATGGCAATTTTTTGTTTGTTTGTTTGTTTGTTTTAACAAGAAGCAGACCCTAAGCGTAGGCATATATTTTTGGTTCAGAAGCCATCAAACTTGAAAAAAGAACTGCCTCCCTCCCTCCTTTATACACGCCCTAGTCCTTCCTGGTGTACATCTTCTATAAAGATCATGATGCTGGTTTAACGGGTGATACCAAGGGCCTATGGCAAGATGTCTGAAGAACCGAACTATGCTGGAGACTAAGTTGTTGGCGGACCACACCTGAATGCCAGTGTTCCCCTACTCTCTTTCACTACAGGGATTCCACCTTGGCAAAGAATAAGCTAGAATGACCACAGCTGACATTTACTGAGTGTTTACTATGTACCAGGTATTGAACCGATCGCCTCCGATGCAGTATTTCATCTAATGGTATGAAATACATTTTTTGAAAGTTGTGTTTGGTTATAAAAAGACCTTCACTGCTGGCTGGTTGGCACATGCCTACAATCTCAGTACTCAAGAAACAGGCAGGAGGGGCCAGTAATTCAGGGTCATCCTTGCCGACACAGTAAATTAGAGGCTAGCCTATGCTACATGAGACCCTATCACCAAAAAAACCAAAACCAAACAAAAAAGACCCTCAACTCTTGTGAATTTGTAGGTGCACCCATCCTGGGATGTTCTTCCCTTACCTCTGACCTAGTCCCCTGGAACACTTAGTGCTGACATCATGACATAACATGTGGGTGGACAGATGCCATCACTGCAGGGACTTCCAGGCAGGAGCACCAGAGACCATGCTCAGACATCTCATTATAGGAAAAGCAACTGCCTGACAAAGCATGGCATTTCAAGAAAGTTACTTAGGGCTGGAGAGATGGCTCAGTGGTTAAGAGCACTGGCTGCTTTTGCAGAGGACCTGGGCTCAATTCCCAGCACCCACATGGTGGCTCACAACTGCCTGTAACTTTAGTTCCGGGGGATCCAGTGCCCTCTTACATTCTCAAAGGATAAATAAAAACATATGGGTTGAGCAGTGGTGGTGCACATCTTTAATCCCAGCACTTGGGAGACAGAAGCAGGTGGATCTCTGAGTTTGAGGCCAGCCTGGTCTACAGAGAGAGACCCAGGACAGCCAGGGCTACACAGAGAAACCCTGCCTAAAAAAAAAAAAAAAAAAAAAGTGTGTGTGCATTTGTTTTGTTTTGAAAAGAATGTTTCCTGTAGCATTAACATCTTTTTGTAGCAGACCAAAGTTCAAGCAGAGCTTAGGTACTGGCTAGGGAAGGCAGTCAGGCCGTCCTGGGAGAGCCAGGCTCTGGAAAGCCTACAGACTTTGAGGACTCGCTTGACTGGTATTTACTGTCTTTCCCCCCCTTCCCCACCCTCCCTGATTGATGATTCTCTTGCTGCTCTGCTCTCTTGCACTGTAATTAAAATGTTCCAATCCTGCAGTTCAGCCCAGAGTTCTAATTTCACATCAAATCGGCACAAAAACAGAATTTAGAACACCAGGAGCATCCTTTTCCAGATAAGTATTTCCTCAGTTATGATCTTTAGGTAAAGATGGGGAGATTTCAATGCTGGGATTTTTTTTTTTTAATTTATAAACCATAAGGAAAATTCCAAACATATTTATTTGTTATATTTGAGAAACAACTTTCACTAGCCAGGCATGGTGACCCACATCTTTAGTTCTAGCACTCAAGAAGCAGAGACAGGCAGATCTCTGTGAGTTCTAGGCTAGCCTGGTCTACAGGGTCTGTCTCAAAAAAAAAAAAGTCTATAATTTATACAATTTATTATTACTTTTAAGATTTTTGAAAGATTTTCTATGTATGAGTTCTTTGCCTGCATGTATTATGTGTACACCTAGTATGCATGGGAGGCTCAGAAAATCATGTAAGATCCCTGGAATTTTAGTTACAGACAATTGTGAGCTGCTATGTGGGTGCTGGGAATTGAACCTGGATCTTCTGAAGAACAGCCAGTGCTCATAATTGCTAAGCCCAGTATAGAGCTTAGTTGATGAGTCTATGACCGGCAAGTCTGCTGTCTCCATGAAGTTGTTCCGTGCTGCAACTATGCCGTCCATCTCATGGTTAAGACGCGCGTCACAAATGTGATTTTTCTGGGACTCTTTCCGTGGCTTCCCACTGGCGTCTGATTATATCCAAGCCCTTGAGGACGGCCTAGAAGGCTTTTCCAGACCCCTCACCTGTCTCTCATCATTGCCTATCTACTACCACTACCTTGCCAATCAATCAAACGTCAACCTCAGGCTTCCGCACTCTGCCATGCCTGTGTGTCGAGACCTTTCTCCACTCACCTGGCCCGTTCCCGCACATTCCTCAAGACTGGCTCAGACATCGTCTTCCTGAAGAAGTCTTTCTGAACTCCCATGGCCCCACTTTCTCCAGCACCCACCATAACGATTTTTAATAGCTACCATGTCAGAAGGCAATGGTTTGTTAGTTTTCTTGCACATGAAGGCCACGTGGGAAAGAGATGGGGAGAGAGATGAGAGGGAGGGATGGAGTGGGGGGGGTGGCTATGAAAGAGGGTGAATGTGTATGTGCTTTTCTTTGCTTTCAAACAGGGTCTTGCTGGCCTCAAACTTTCTGCGTGCACCATCCGGGCCTCAAACTCACAGCCCTCCTGCTTTGGCTTCCTGCACTGTTCTGCAATTGTTGGCATTTGCTAGTATGCCTGGTTCCGCCTTTCGTTTACTCCGCCCCCATTAGTTAGTTATGATATGTGTGGGGGTGAGGATATGCCACAGCACAGGTGTGGAATTCAGGGGGCAGCTTGCAGGTTGGTTCTCCCCTTCCGCCACGGGAGTCCTGGAGACTGAGCTCAGGGCCTCAGCTTTGCCTGCAAGTGCCTTTTCCTGCTGAGCCATCTTGTTGGCCCAGGCCTCGGTTTCTAAGCTTAGCATTTCTTATGCTTAACACATACGACTTGCATTCTAACATGCTTTGAGTGAGGGCTGGAGCTGTAACTCAGCGGGAGAACACTTGCCCAGTGCATGCAAGGCCTTGGGTGAATCGCTAGCAGAGCAAAACCAAAACCGAGCAAATAACCTTGAGAAAAAGAATAACTTTTTTTTAAGCAGCCAGCCAACCAAATAAAAAGCTGTATTAAGCCAGAGTGGTGTCAGGAGTCTGCAGTCTCAGTTACTTAAGAGGCTGAGGCGAGAGGACTGCTTGAACGTGGAAGTTCAAGACGGGCCTGAGACACAGAGACCTCATCTCAAAACAAAATTAAGACAAAACAAGCAAACGAAAGACAATCTTAAAATAACATATTGAGTATATATTTAAGAAGAAGACCGTGCATGATTTAAAGACAGTATCTTGGGGCTGGGGAAATGGTTCAGCAGTTTCGAGCATGCACAGTTCTTACAGGGGATCTGGGTTCAACTCCCAGCACCCGAATGGTGGCTCCCAACTGTCAGTACCTTGAGTTCCAGGGGATCCAACACCCTCTTCTGACTCTGAGGGCACCAGCCACGTACGCAGTGCACACACCTTGCGCTCAGGCAAAACATTTATACACATACAAGAAAACCTTAAAAAAGTTTTTAAAAATAAGAATTTTATCTCTGACCAAGCAGGTTTTTATAGGTGACTTGAGCTTTATGCCTTCTGGGTATTTGCTGAACAAAAGAATTTTCCAGTGAAGGCTCATTATTTGGTCAGCTGTAAATTACAAAGCTTCCTAACTGAAATTTATGCGACCTGCAAAAATGACAATCTGCTCTGGCAGCTGCCACCAAATTCCCAGACACTGCAGCCCAGAGCCAGAGCCCTTTCTAATTTTAAGCGCCTAATTTAGAACACATGCTTCCCTGGCAACTGGATGTGGACTTTCAACCTACCTTTCTTCCTTCCTGATGGGAGATGCAGACCTCAGGTCCTGGGGGCACATTCTCCTTTTGTTCCAATTTATGAGTTTTGATCTCACCACCACTGGCTTTCAACTCATTCTACAAAATAAAAATAACCCGTGAACTCAAAATGCTTACCATTCCATTCTCTTCACGGCTCATCTTTCAAATAAACTTGGAATGCTTTAAAAAAAATTCTTCTTCTCACAGACCTCAGGCCAAGTCAACCCCCGGTCACAAGCAGAACCCCGACTGGTGAGACAACACAAGCAGCCGTGTGGACACACACCTCCGAGTTAGAGATCTGCACGCCTGTGTCACAGTGGATGCCCGTTAGGATACAGACGTATCAGCGGGGCCACCCCCGCCCGGGCCACCCCCAGCACGCGCATTCTGTGAACCCACTCTTCTAGCTTGTGAGGTGCAAAGCTTGTGAATTTACAGAAAAGACCATTTGGGAGCAAGGAAAGGTGATGCCAAGTGCCAGCAATTAAGGAAA
Source organism: Peromyscus leucopus (assembly GCF_004664715.2). Lineage (NCBI taxonomy): Eukaryota > Metazoa > Chordata > Mammalia > Rodentia > Cricetidae > Peromyscus > Peromyscus leucopus. The sequence continues at coordinate 4,217,818 of NC_051080.1, read as the reverse complement.
TATACTGACCATCCATCTAAATGCCCGGCCTGGAAAGAAAGACAGGGAGGATGGACACATATAAAAACTGAAATCATACTGAATGATACCATAAACAATCTTCTCCTATCAAACTTTCAAAAAAAAAAAAAAGCTTTTCACATAAAATTTGCAAAGATATACCTTATTCTATATTTCATAACCGAGTCTCAACGTTGGAGAAAACATGTATTGGTACCGCCATAAGGAGGACTAAGGAGAACAATCCTATCTTTTTTTTCCTCATACAGGACACTGGGAGCAGAAAGTTAAAATGAACTGATCTACTAGATCTAAAAATCAACAAAGAGGGAGCTTTCCCATCTTTACTGTGACCTTTCCTATGACCCCTCCCCTTCCTCCTCGCTCTTTCTGACAGGCTCCCATGTAGTCCAGGCTAGCCTCAAACTGACTAGATAGCCAAGGCTAACCTTGAACTTTTGATGCCCCTGCCTCCACTTCTCAAGTGCTGGAGCTGCTGGTGTGTGTCACCACACTCAGGTGTCATGGCACTGGTGGTTAAACTCAAGACTGTGCACTAGAAAGCTGGCTCTCAGCTCGGCTACCTTCCCGGTCCCATCTGCGCTTCTTCAGGCTTGGGGAGAAACAAGCCATCTGAGGCCACAGGGCCAGTGAAGCGGATGTGAGGAATCTGCTAAGGTCAGCGATTTCAGAGTGGGCCGTCCCTGCTGCACGTGCAGCTATGAGGAGGAGGCGGTCCCCAGCCCTGCCGGGCACGCCATGACACCCATTAATTTATTGTCTGTCTGTCTCCGAGCTCCTCCTAAGAAGCTGCCCAGGATGTGCCCTGTTACAATCATGTGCTGTAAGGAATTTCAGACATTCTTGGAGGGTGAGACGAAACGTACTTTTCCCCAGAAGTTTTAAAGACTTCTCAACTCTTGAAATCTCCAGAGCAGAACTTTAATGACGAACCTCCTCCACTAGGAGAATTCATTTAGAGATGACAGGATCTCTGTAGCCCGGCAGTCCTGGAAATGGCTTCTAACTCCAGCCATCCTGTGCTGCTACACCCCTCGAGGTTTGGTTTTGTTTTTAGAGGGGAGCTAAGGATGTAGCTCAGTTGGTACAGAGCTTTCCTAGCATGCATAAAGCCCTGGGTTCTACCTGCCAGCACCAAATAAAACTGTGTGTGGTGGCGATGTAATCCCGGTTCTTAGGAGTTGGAGGCAGGAGGACCAGAGTTCGAGATCAGCCTCGGCTACATAGACAGTTTGAGGTCAGTCTGGGATACACCAGACCGTTTCAAAATGAAGAGCAAAATAACCAGCCAGCAGGAGGGTGCTTTGTCACGGTCATACCTGCTGCTCTTATAAAAAAAAAAAAAAGACAAACAAACAAACGAGGTCACGGAACAGGTTTTCCCACCCGAGGAGTCATCTGGGTGGAATGCTTGCACAGACAGACAGACAGACACCTCTAGTATCAGGCAAGAAGTAAGCCTTGCCTCTCACCCGTCTCTGCATCTCCTGATCTACGTTCTAAGGAGAGTCTTATTCTATCCCTGTTTCACACTCAGTAAACTCTTCTGTTCCATTCTCTTGATTTATATACATCATCTCTTATTAAAACTACTGTGGAAAAAAAAAACTGGAGTAAGGGATGATAGTGTAGCTCAGGGGTTGAGTATGTGTCTAAACTAAACATGTATAAAGCTGTGATTTCAATCCCCAGGACTGAAAGGAAGAGAGAGAGAAAGAGAGAGAGAGAGAAAGAGACAGAGAGAGAGAGAAAGGAAGGAAGGAAGGAAGGAAGAGAGAAAGAAAGAAAGAAAGAAAGAAAGGAGGGAGGGAGGGAGGGAGGGAGGGAGGGAGGGAGGGAGGGAGGGAGGGAAGGAAGGAAGGAAGGAAGGAAGGAAGGAAGGAAGGAAGGAAGGAAGGAAGGAAGGAAGGAAAAAATAAACAAACAAACAACTGTGTTTCAGAGAATGGGTCCATTAGTACTACTGAGGAATGCATAATTCTGTAGGGGGAAATGTTTTTACTTCTGGAATAGACATTGTGATCTTGAATCTGCACAGTTTTGATCTGTCCAGGAATAAATAAAACAATATTGTTTTCCCAACATGGTTAAGACCTTTGGCAATGAATAGATCTTGTATTCTGAAATCACAGAAGGAACAAACTTCTGCATCCACTCAAAATGAGAAGCTGGACTAGGGATGCCCCTGACAGGGCTAGGGATGCCCCTGACAGGGCTAGGGATGCCCCTGACAGGACTAGGGATGCCCCGACAGGACTAGGGATGCCCCTGACAGGACTAGGGATGCCCCTGACAGGACTAGGGATGCCCCTGACAGGACTAGGGATGCCCCTTACAGGACTAGGGATGCCCCTGACAGGACTAGGGATGCCCCTTACAGGGCTAGGGATGCCCCTGACAGGACTAGGGATGCCCCTGACAGGGCTAAGGATGCCCTGACAGCACTGCACTTCTCCAGCATGCTTGAGGTAGGTCCTGGCTTCAGTTTCCAGCACTATGGTAAACAGACAAATGAGCAGATTTTTGTTTGTTTGTTTGTCTTTGTTTTTTTTTGAGACAGGGTTTCTCTGTGTAGACAAGGTTTCTCTGTGTAGACAAGGTTTCTCTGTGTAGACAAGGTTTCTCTGTGTAGCTTTGGCGCCTTTCCTGGAACTCACAGAGATCCGCCTGCCTCTGCCTCCTGAGTGCTGGGATTAAAGGTGCGTGCCACCACTGCCCGGCACAAATGAGTAGATTTTAAGACGACAAAGAGAGGATGTGATGACATCCTGTGCTCCTGTCACCTGAGTACTCGGGAGGGAGACTGAGGCAAGAGGAGCCCTGTGACTTTAAAGCTAGGTTACAGAGTAAAATCCTATCTCAAGCTGGGCAGTGGTGGCGCATGACTTTAATCTCAGGAGGCAGAGCCAGGAGTATCTCTGTGAGTTCCAGGCCAGCCTGGTCTACAGAGTGAGTTCCAGGACAGCTAAGGCCACATGCTGAGACCCTGTGCTGTGGGATGGTCTGTATGTCAAATTGTTCTGATTGGTCAATAAATAAAACACTGATTGGCCAGTGGCCAGGCAGGAAGTAGGTGGGACAAGGAAAGAGGAGAATTCTGGGAAGCGGAAAGCTGAGGCGGAGAGACACCGCCAGCCGCTGCCATGACCAGCAGCATGTGAAGACGCCGGTAAGCCACCAGCCACGTGGCAAGGTATAGATTTATAAAAATGGGTTAATTTAAGATAAAAGAACAGTTAGCAAGAAGCCTGCCACAGCCATACAGTTTGTAAGCAATATAAGTCTCTGTGTTTACTTGGTTGGGTCTGAGCGGCTGTGGGTGACAGAGATTTGTCCTAACTGTGGGCAAGGCAGGAAAACTCTAGCTACAACCCTGTCTCAAAACAACAAGAAAAAAAGAACAACAGGTTTTGGGGCTGGGGATGTGGCTGAGTGTTTACCCGGCATATGTGACATTCTGGTTTGATTCTTAGCACTATGGGGGTGCGTGTGCAGAATACCAAATCTTTCCGTTCATTAAGCATGTGATCTTCCTGTCATTCCCCACCCCCTCCTTTCGAATACATGACTCTTTCTCTGCAGGAAATCATTACATCATATGGGTTAAAGATTGAGAAGCCATATAGAGCTCCTCTTATATTGGGAACTAAATCCTGAGCCTCAGGCATGCTAGGCATGTGCTGTACCATCCCCAGATCCAGCCCTCACAGAAGTCCTTTGAATGAAATGTCCAGGACTGCAGATTCATAGGCGGGAAGCGGATGAGTGCTTTAGTGAGTGACTAAACAGGGAATTTCTCTGAGGGCTGACAGAATGGTTCTAGAATTAAGACAGAGTTAAGGTTGTACAACCTTGTAAATATACTTAAAAAAAAATCCCCTAAGTGTGTTTTTGGTCTGCTTTTCCCTTTAGAGCCTGGAATCAGAGCCAGGGTCTCACGCAAGCTAGGCAAAGGCTCTTCCGCTGAGCTACATCCTCAGCCAGTGTGTGCTTCCACAGAATGGTGATTTTATGTTATGTGAGCAATATATCAATGAAAAACCTAACAGAACTACATCAGTGTTCAATGCACTTCATGTTTTTTATATTTCCCATGATTCTCTTGAAAAAGGAAATCTGGGTTGAAGATATAACCCAGTGTAGCACGCTTGCCTAGCGTGTGCAAAGGCCTGAGTTCAACCCTAAGCACCCACCACGAAACTGAAAAGAAACTCACAATAGATGTTCCTATTAAAGCTAGTAAGATTCCGATTTTTTTTTTTTTATCAGTGACAGTGCAAAAGTTCAGTAGACGAGCCAGGAAAAGTCTTGATATCACTGCTGCTAACATCACAGAAAGCCAGTGAGGTGTGAATATGTATGCATCCGCTGGGGGAGCAAAATCAAGACTGGAAAACACATGTTAACAAAGGGAGGAGGAGCGGGAACTGGCCAGGGTCAGAGGTCAGGGCCCAGGAGACATTTCCTGGTTGCAGCGCTCATGCCGGCTGTCCGGAGGAGCAAATAAGAATGGTGTAGCCAGGTGGTGGTGGCACACACCTTTAATCCCAGCAGAGCCAGGTGGGTCTCTGTGAGTTCGAGGCCAGCCTGGTCTACAGAGCAAGATCCAGGACAGGCACCAAAACTTCACAGAAAAACCCTGTCTCCAAAAAAAAAAAAAAAAAAAGAATGGTGTAAGTGCACACCTTTAGTCCCAGCACTTGGGAGGCAGAGGTAGGTGGATCTCTGTGAGTTTGAGGCCAGCCTGGTCTACAGAGCAAGTTCCAGGACAACCAGAGCTACACGAAGAAACCCTGTCTCGAAAAACAAAACATAACAAAACAAAAACAAAAACACCCAAACAGCACAGGACACATACCGCGTGGCTGGCTGAGCCGCTCTGCTTGGACACGGCAGCCTGGTACTTGGCCATGCGATCCTTTATGGAGGTTTCCGAGAGGCGTGGGAGTTCCACACTCCGCTTACTCTCATTCTTCTCCAGGTTGAATGGGGGGGATGACACATGACCTGGAGGTGTGGAGAGAAACACTTCGTTAGAGGATACGGGGGTCCCAAGTCTCGGGTGACTGTGATCTAACGCTTAACGTTTTCTATGAGAAGTACAAGAGAGGTCAGGCGTGGGCCTTGTCCGTAATCCCAGCACCGGGGTGGGTGAGGGACTAGCCCCACACATTCAAGGTCAACGGGGACTACAGAGAGAGACCCTGTTTAAAAAAAAAAAAAAAAAAAAACAAAAACCCAAAAGCAACAACCAAAAGCATACACACACAAAAAGAAAATCAGAAATAGAAGTGTCTTTCATAGGTAATTTTAACTCACTTTCCTAACAGAGTGCCTTTACCATTAATGTACATTTATACACACACACATTCAATCACACACACAATTTTAGTATTTTTGTTCACTTATTTTCTGTGCTGTGAATGAATTTTTTTGTTTTGTTTATAATAAGCACCCGGACTACCTCGAAGCTACCCCCCCCCCCTGCTCTGGGACAAATAATCTTGGTCAGGGATTCCGTCCGTCTACGGAAGTCCTCCCGTTCCTGATAACTGTGGAGTCAAAGTGTCTGTAGCACGTCACACCCCTCAGATGTACCCAAGGATGGATTAAAAATGCAACAAAAGGGGGCGGGAGAGATGGCTCAGAGGTTAAGAGCACTGGCTGCTCTTCCAGAGGTCCTGAGTTCAATTCTCAGCACCCACATGGCGGCTCATTCAGGTGCCTTCATCTGGTCTGCACTGCAGGCTGAAACACCAGATACATAATAAGTAAATCTTTAAAAAAAGAAAAAAGGCTTGAAAAATGCAGCGAGAGCACACTGGGCAAGCATGGCATGCTCATGTCTGCAATCCCAGAACTGGGGAATCAGACTGGAGGGTCAGAAGTTCAAGGTCAATTTTGGCTACATAGGGAGCGCTAGGCCAGCCTGGGCTAGAGACATTGTTTCAAACAAATGACAAAAACAAAAACCAGGAAAGCTAACAGCAGAACAGGGGTTGGGGATTTAGCTCAGTGGTGGAGCACAAGGCTCTGGGTTGGGTCCTCCGCTCCAGGGGTGGGGGGAAGAGCAGAACAGTTGGGAGCCGCTTGTAGCTGACACACAGACTTCTGTCTGCCATGGCCGTTCTTCCTTTAGCAGCACAGGTTTTGACTGCAAAACGTTCGCGGTGACTTAGTTGCTTCTTGGAGGGCTTTTCCACACACTCTGTGCTTACTTATTTCCAAGTCATCCAGGGAACAGCTGTTTTCAGAGGTCCGCCTTCCACCTGCATTGCGGCTTTGGGTCCAGAGACTCTGTTCAGAAGATGGGAAATACTGATGTAACACTCGAAACTCCTTCATTAACAAAATCCAGAAGGTCGGCACATTTTAAATGTCAAGCAGTATATGTTCACAGATGCTCAGGGACAAATAAGTGACTTTATATAAGCGAAGCTCATGGCTACTGACCAGCGGTGCCCAGCCAGCTTACACATCAGCACTGAAATGTAAACAATCGCTGGAGGGGAGTCCCTATCCATATCTTAGGTGACAATGACATGTCCCTTAAACCTGCAGCACCCCTCCGCCTCACTGCACCCCACTGTCGCTGCCTTGGCAGTCTTCATCATTGACTCCTTAACATCCCATTCTCTGCTTAACTGGTTCTTTTCCCACATTCTAATCCAGTCTTGGCAAGACTGCCAATATCTCAACCAATAAAAAGTAATTATTCAGCCGGGCATTGGTGGCGCACGCCTTTAATCCCAGCACTCGGGAGGCAGAGCCAGGCGGATCTCTGTGAGTTCGAGGCCAGCCTGGGCTACCAAGTGAGCTCCAGGAAAGGCGCAAAGCTACACAGAGAAACCCTGTCTTGAAAAACCAAAAAAAAAAAAAAAAAAAAAAAAGTAATTATTCTAAAATCTCCATCTCCCTGAACTCTCCTGTTCAAAATTCTTTCAGAATTCCCAGTTACCCTTGAATATCACTGCAAGTGTTCAGTGTGATCCAGATGACCTCCTGGGTAAATCAGTGCCCACCCAGCCTCCTCCGGGTATTCTGTGACACATCCTTTATCCTTCAGGGAACTCACACTGCTCTGAGGACCATGGCATAATAAATGAGGCTCCCTCTACCCATATTATGCTTGTCCTTCTTTCTAGCAAATACTATTCCTTCAAGACTTAGTGTCAGCCAGGTGGTAGCACATACCTTTAATCCCAGCACTCGGGAGGCAGAGGCAGGCAGATCTCTGAATTCAAGGCCAGCCTGGTCTACAGAGTGAGTTCCAGGACAGGCCCCAAAAGCTACAGAGAACCCCTGTCTCAACAACAACAACAACAAAGCCCCAAGACTGTCACTTTCTTCTATACACATATAGCTACTCCTTCCCAAAGTCTGAGGTGCCCAGCCACATTTTGTTACAATGCTTGGTAGAGAGTGTGGTAACTGTCCTCCCACTGACGCAGAAGCCCTCTGAGAGAAACGATGCCTTTGTACTCACACCCTTCCAGGATTTGTAGATTGTAGCATCATTCATTCATTCATTCATTCATTTTTGAGACAGGGTTTCTTTGTGTAACAGCCCTGGCTGTCCTGGAACTCGATCTGTAGCCCAGGCTGGCCTAGAACTCAGAGATCCACCTGCATCTGCTTCCCGAGTGATGGGATTAACAGCAGCAGCACTGCCTGGAGACTGTAGCATAATTTGTTTCTTCGGTGCCAGGGACTGAACCTGGGGACTTGGACACGCCAGGCAAGTGCCGTACACTGAGCTATGCTGCAGACACTGGGAACAGATTTTGTTTTGAATACAGTATTTTGTGATTCTTGAAATCCTAACACTTGGTGTCTTATATTTTGGATAGACCTTTAGTTATAGTTACAAATTAGGTTAAGTGTAGTGGCACACACCTGTAATTAATCCTAGAGTGGAGGAGAGACAGGGATCAGGAATTCAAGGCCAGACTGTGCAAATATATGAGGCTATAGGAGATCCTGCTTCATAAAAACCAAAATATATAAAGTTTTAAATTACAATTTTAGGACTAGAAATATACTCAAGAAAAAGCCACTTAGTTTTACAGAATATTCCCAAACACAGTAGATGAGGAATATCTCATTCTGTAATAACAGCCTCCAGCCAGAACCTCTCATTCAAATATGTTTCCAGACAACTAGAAGTAGGAATTAGGTGAAAGCCAGTGTGTCAGGAGGTAAGAGACATTTCTTTCTTCCCTCTCTCCCTTCCCCCATCCCCTCCATCCTCCATCCTCCACCCCACCCCCCACCTTTCTTCCAGGATGAGGATCAAATGCAGGGTCTCAAATATCCTAGGTAAGTGCTTTGCTGCTGAACACTTTGAGTTCAATACTTGAGAAACTTCTTTCTTAAATATCAAAAGTAGTTAGCCAGGCAAGGGCCACCAGTTAGCCAGTCCCGGCTGCCTGTGAGGTTGCGTTCCCGCCAATGGTATGAGACGCCCTCACCACCCAGCACAGGGATAAAGGACAGGAGCCATCTTGGCCTGGTGTGTTAGCTCCAATGCACCCTTTTTACAAAAGCATTGCCGTGCTGATTTCTCTGTGTGCTCCTTCGTATGAACAGGGATTTCATCATTTGTTTGTTTCTGATTAATAATCCCTAATAAAAGTTATTAAACTCTTAAACACAATGAGCTAACTGACTTCAAAAATTTACTATGTCGTTAAAACAATTTATTCCTTTCTACCCCTAATTATCCTGTAATAATATATTTCAAATAAAAACCAAAATAAAGTTGAGAGGGGTGACTCATGCCTGTAATCCCAGCGCCCGGGAGACTATGGGAGAAGGGCTGCCCTGGGTTCCGGGTCAGAATGGGCTATGAAGGAAGACCTTGTTTCATAAAACCAAACGAATAAAACCCTAATGTCGTCACATCTTACTCGGTCAGGTCCACTCACATCAGCTACATCTGTATGACTTATGTGGCTCACTATTTCTGGCTCTGGGAGAGTGGAAAGCTGACAGCCGAGGCGGGAGTCAGGGTCTGGACACGCTCCATCCATATTCCTCGTCCTGAAAAGGCCAAGTGTTGCTGCTGCGACCCAGCCTGGTGCTGGAGGAGGGGGTCTAAGTGGGAGAGCCAAAATAAACTAGCATTTATTTGGGACCGTGGCAGGAAATTAACAGTGATTGCTCAAATTCCAAGAGTTCAAGTGTTACTATACTATAAGATCAATTCAGAAATTGGTATTTTGGGGACTCAAAAAGGAGAGATCCTGGAAATTACAAACACATCTCAAACTAAAAGAAAATGAGCTCCGTGGCCTTTCTCCCTCCCTCCCTCCTTCCTCTCTCCCTCCTGCCCTCCTCCATTTATATTCAGGTACCTAGAGGATGAGATAGGGTCTCACATGTAGACCAGGCTGAGCTTGGACTTGTGATCCTCCTGCCTGAATTGTGGGTTATATATTCTTCTTTAAATATAAAACAAAACAAAACAAAATCCCTATTTTATAGTGTATGTGAGGCCGGGCGGTGGTGGCGCACGCCTTTAATCCCAGCACTGAGGCAGAGGCAGGCGGATCTCTGTGAGTTCGAGGCCAGCCTGGTCTTCAAAGCGAGTTCCAGGAAAGGTGCAAAGCAACACAGAGAAACCCTGCCTCTAAAAACAAACAAATAAATTAAAAATATAATGTGTGTGTGTGTGTGTGTGTGTCCACGCGAGTGTGTGCAGCACATGCACACATGTCCTACGGTGTACATGTGGAGGTCAGGTCAACTCTCAGGAGTTGTTTCTCGTGGTGGTTTGAAAGAAAATGGCCCCCCTAGGCCCAAAGGGAGCGGCACTAATAGGGAGGGGGTGTGGCCTCGATGGAGTGGGTGTGTCACCAGGGGTGGGCTGTGAGGTCTCAGGAGCCCAAGCCAGGCTTACCGCCTCTTCCTGCTACCTGACGATCCAGATGTAGAACTCTCAGCTCCTCCTGCACGCTGCCGTGACGATAATGGACTAAACCTCTGAACTGTAAGCCAGCCCCAGTTCAATGTTTCCCTTTGTAAGAGTTGCCGTGGTCGTGGGGTCTCTACAGCAATAGAACCCTGACTAAGACAGTTCTGCCACCGTGGATTCCAGGGATCTGAACTTATCATCAGGTCGGCAGCTGATGCTTTCTCCTGTGGTGCCATCGTGACCCCCTACATATTACATATTTAGTGTTTTAAAGCAAGTGTTTTCTAACACACACACACACACACACACACACACACACACACACGTATACATATATAGAATACAATGTGATCAAGCTCTACTTTCTTTTATCTTTTTCTTTTTTCTTTCTTTTTTTTTTTTTTTTTTTTTTTTTGAGACAGGGTTTCTCTGTGTAGCCCTGGCTGTCCTGGAACCAGACTGGCCCCAAACTCACAGAGATCCACCTGCCTCTGCCTCCTGAGTGCTGGGATTAAAGGCGTGTGCCGCCACCGCCCAGTTTAAGTTCTTCTTAACAGAGGAATTCACACTCTGCCAAAGATAAAAGCCAAGTACTAACCCAAGAGTACATGCTGCAGCCCTCAAGCTCACCTCTGGTCCTAGTTCCACGCTCTGCCCTGCATTAGGTTCCACAGGATGAACAGGAACGAAACCTGCAGAAGCTTTCTTTGTCATTTCCCGAGAATAAGGCTTCCCATCTTGGCTAGCTTTTCATTTAAGCACTTGAAATAATAGTGGGTGTGTTGTACCCGTAACCTCAGCACTCTAGAGGTGAAGGCTTGAGGAACATCCAAAGTTTGAGGTCATCCGCTTCTACATAGCCAGGTTCAGGCCAGGGCATCATAGTGAGACCCCAAAATATGGGTATAGCAGCACAGGCCTCTATTTTCAGCACATGCGAAGTGAAGGCCGGAGGGTTGGGAGTTCAAGGTCATCCTCAGCCACATAGCAAATCTGAGGCCAGCCTGGGCTAGGCAACATTGAACAGTTGAGGATGATAACTCAGCTAGTAGTGTGTCTGCTTTACAGACAAGAAGGCCTGAGCTCCCCAGAATCCAATTTTTTTTAAAACTATATATGGGGATATACACTTGAAATCCCAGTCCCGGGGTGGTGGAGACAGGTGGTTCCCGGAAGCTCACCAGGCAGCCCCAGAAGCGGTGAGATGGCTCCAGAGATAAAGGCACATGCCACCAGGCCCAGTGATGAGTTGGGTCAATTTGGAAGAAGGGAACTGGCTGGTGTGATCATTCCCTGACTTCCACACAGGTGCTATGGTTCGTGCCCCACCCCCACCCCACCCCAGAGTATTATATGAAAACCATAAAGTAAACAAACAATGAAGCAAGACAGACAGCTCCTGAAGAATGAGGGGCCGTCCTCTGAGGCAGGAGGATCCAGCTGGCCAAGACAAGGAGTAGGATGACCGAATCTCACAACAAAACCCAAACCAAAACAACACCTGCTACCAAACAGCCAAACCTAAAACACAACAAAACAAAACTCTGGGAGCCTTAGAAATACGGTCTGGTGGAATAGGATTAGAATCCAGATCCTTGGGAATGTGAGGCAGGAGTTCAAGGCTAGCCTGGGTCGTGGGAAACTGGGAATCAGTTGTAAGGAAGAATGTGGCTCTGAGGAGGCAGCCGCCCCAGGGCCCAGGTAGGGCTCAGGTTATCACTTTCACCTTCAGACCAGAATGCGAGATCTAGAGCCCATTTCAGGGCAGGGAGAAGCAGCATTTCTCCAGGATGTAAGGGAGAATAAAAGTCCAAACAGAACAAAACAACACACACACACACACACACACACACACACCCCTCTGCAACAGATTTATATATCATTCCAAAATTTTTTCCTTGGACACACGGACACTCCAGGAATGTTCCACCCTGCCAAGCACAGAAAAGCCAAGACAGTTGATTTGAAGGCTTTGTGGAATTTCCCGAGGCTTGGCTCACCCCACCCTGCAAGTTCTTCCCTGTTAGCTGACTTGTGACCTGCCTCGTGTGAATGCCTCTTAAGTCCTTTCTGTGAATTCATCAATCAAATGTACCAACAATAAGAGAGTAGGCACTTGAGGCTTTTAGCCAGGAGTCTGTAGAATATTTTTCCTAGAATTAAAAATAAAAAAAAAAAGAAAAGAAAAGAAAGAAAGAAAAGGAAAGGAAAGGAAAAGGAAATTAGGTTTTAAATGATTAACAAGGCAGATTTCCTATCTCATCAACCCTTATTTTCAGGAAAATTCTTTTCTCTCCAAGGCTCAGGTGTGCCTGAACTCATGGCAATCCTCCTGCCTCAGCCTCTTGATTACTGGGGTTATAGGCGTGAGTCACCACGTTCAGTCAGATGGAAGTATTTGCTGTACAAGTGTAAAGGCCTGAGTTGGGATCCCTAGCACCTATGATAAGCCGAGTATGACAATGCATGGTATAACCCGAGTGCTAGCGTGGACAGATGATAGGTGGATCACTGGACCTGCTGACCAGCCAGCCTGGCAATTGGTTAACCGAGCTCCAGGTCCAGTGAGATCAGTGAGAGACCTGGTCTCAAAACAAAGCACCAAAAAGGTTGATGAGATGGGGTTTCTCTGTGTAGCCCTGGCTGTCTCGGAACTTGCTCTGTAGACCAGGTTGGCCTCAAACTCATGGAGAAGTCACCTGCCTCTGCCTCCTGAGTCCTGAGATCAAAGCATGCACTACCACGCCCAGTTTCCTTTTTTTTTTTTTTTCAAGAGAGGGTCTCACTGTCCTGGAACTAACTATGCGGACCAGGCTGGTCTTGAACTCACAAAGACTTGCCTGCCTCCACCTCCAGAGTGCTAGGATGAAAAGCATGTGCCATGGCAAATGGTGATTCTCAGGCCAGGTATTGTGGTGCATGCCGGTGACCCTAGCTTCTGGGCAGTGGAGTAGGAGGATCAGGAGTTGAAGCACAGATTTTGAGACCAGCCTGGGCGGCATGAGATCCTGTCTCCCCTCCCAAAAGCAGAGACTCTCGGCGTTTATGCAGAGTTCCTTATCTGACTGATTCCCTGCCTCCCACCCTCTCACTTGGACTCTTCCTACAGACGCGCTCTCATTTCCTAAAAATCAAGGATGGAGGAAGGGTTTTAGGGAGAAATTGGACTTTTGTAGAACTATGTATAGAAACTGTGGGGTATAAATGAAATCTCTTAATTTCTCAAAGTATTAAGTGATAAAAAATTTTTCTTTGGCAGGGCATTCATTGGTGGCGCATGCCTTTAATCCCAGCACTTGGGAGGTAGAGCCAGGCGGATCTCTGTGAGTTCAAGGCCAGCCTGGTCTATAGAGCGAGGTCCAGGACAGGCACTAAAACTACATAGAGAAACCCTGTCTTGAAAAGAAAAAAACATTTTTTTCTACTTCAGTGACTCTGAACAAAATGGTTCGTTCATATAAAAAATGCACATAGGAGGATGTGCTGGCCAGTTTTATGGCAACTTGACACAGACTAGAGTCATTTGAGAAAAGGGACTCTCAACTGAGAAACTGCCCCAATCGACTGACCTGTGGGAAAGCCTGTGGAGGGCCCAGTTCATGGTGGGTGGGGCCACCCCTGGGCTGGTGGTTCTGGGTTCTATAAGAAAGCAGGCTGAGCAAGCCATGAAGAGCAAGCCAGTAAGCAGCATCCCTCTGTGGCCTCTGCACCAGCTCCTGCCTCCAGGATCCTGCCCTGCTTGAGTTCCTGCCCTGACTTCCTTCAGTCATGGACTGTTACCCGGAAGTGTGAGTGAAATAAACCCTTTCCTCTCCAAGCTGCCTTTGGTCCCGGTGTTTATCACAGCAATAGAAACCCTAACTAAGAGAAGCATTTATCAACAAATACAGAATGTCTCTACATTTTCTGTATTTCTAAGTGTTCCATAAAAATTGTTAGCCTTACCATAAGCCAAAAAAGAAAAAGAAAAAGAAAAAAGAAAGAAAAAGAAAAAAAGTGGTATTTCATATCTAGTAGGCTAATTCAGTAGTTAAAACTGGGGGCTGGAGAGCTGGCTCAGCAGCTAGGAGCACTGGCTGCCCTTCCAGAGGACCCGGGTTCCGTGGCCAGCAGCCACATGGTGGCTCACAATCATATGTAACTCCAGGTCCAGGGATTCTGACACCCTCGTCTGGCCTCCACGGATACCAGGCACCCATGTGGTACACATACATGCAGGCACACACGGACACACAGAAGACGAAGAATAGTTCAGAATCCTACAAAGGCAGCCGCGGCTGATGGAGCTTGCGGGGTTATGTGCTCAGACAGTGGTAGTTCTGACATAGCACAGCCCTCCAGGACACGCTGAAAACACCCAGAAAAGCATGTCCTCAAAAGACGGCACATACCACAGAAATGATTTAAAACAAAATATTTTTGCCAAGATGCTCAGAGATAGAATCTAATTATTGGGAAGTGATTACGCAGCACAATGAAATAGACCCCATAAAAGGGGAAGTGCGGGGACTAGGAAGATTCACACTCAGGTCTATGTAACAAAGATGAAACTAAAATAAGATAAAGGCCACAAAACAGGGAGTTATGTAGTGACTAAAGCTACACAAAATCCAATTATACGCAGGGCGGTGGTGGCGCATCCCTTTAATCCCAGCACTGGGAGGCAGGGGCAGGCGGATCTCTGTGAGTTCGAGTCCAGCCTAGTCTACAGAGTGAGATCCAGGACAGCCAGGGCTACACAAAGAAACCCTGTCTCGGGGGCAGGGGAAGGGGAGGAATAAGGAATAGAGAGCGTATGTGAGGATACCACTATTGTACGATCTTCAGTTCACTCCAATTTCCACAGACGTCAGAGTCAGGCAGGGCTACAGCCATCTGTCTGAACAGTAACCAGTTCTAATATCCACGGAGCTCGCGTCGTACGATAGGATGCTCCTACACAAGTTCAGTCCTTGCTCTGAGGTTAGTCACATGACGTCAGGCATACCCACTAACTTCTCCAACTTCAGCTGTCTCCATGTGTAAAGCTGGGGTTATGACCTCCCAACCGAGGGCAGGAAACCGGACAAAATAACCCTCGAGGTTCCTGAGCAGTTCTACGGTCTCCATGGCAACATCTGGAGGCCAGTGGAGACGGGCATCTCTGCGCATCCACTGTCCGGTCAGGAGTGAGCCCTACGCAGGAAGCAGAGACCCCGGTCCCTGGCTCGCACGTGGTGTGTCTTTGCCTCACAAAGGCTTATGTAACGTTCCAGTCTTGACGCTGAGTTTCAACATGTCTGACTGAAATCAGACTGGCTGGAGCAGGAAGCAGTTAGTCGGCACAAAACAGATTAGAAGATGACAGATCGCTGATACACCGACAACGGCCATTCGGGAAGAAACAGTGAGAAGTATCAGAATTGCGCAAGGGGCACCTTTATATCTAGATCCATCAAAATCTCACCACAAAAGACTGAAGGGTTACGTGAGCCATTAATCACCAAATTTAATTTATACAAATGTGTCTTTTACAAGAAACGTTCAGCTACAGTGAGAAACCAGTTACAACAGCCCTACACTTTCAAACTATATATAAGCTATAAGCTACGGGTGACGTAGTAACTCAGTAAAGAGATTAATTAGGTGCATGAAAGCAGGGGTGGTGATAGACCAATAATCCCAGCACTTGGAAGGAAGCAGGAGGATAAAAAGCCAGCCTGGGCTACATAAGACCCAGCCTCAAAACAACACAAAACAGCAACAACAAGGAGGCTGGAGAGATGGCTCAGAGGTTAAGAGCACTGGCTGCTCCTCCAGGGGTCCTGAGTTCAATTCCCAGCACCCACAGGGTGGCTCGCAACCATCTGTAATGAGATTTGGTGCCCTCTTCTGGCATGAAGGCATACATGCAGACAGAACATTGTATACATAATAAGTAAATACTAAAAAAAAAAAAAAAAAAAAAAAAGCAACAACAAAACTCTTGGGTTTGATTCCTAGCATCCATATAATGGTTCACACCATCTAAAACTCCAGTTCCAGGGGAGATCTGGACCTGGTGTTTTCTTCTGACCTCCATGGCCATGCACAGATACACAGACATATATTCAGGCAAAACACTACACACAAAATAAATCAGCCCACCATCATCCACAAGAAGCCATGTATAAACTGTTTCTTTTTTCTTTTTCTTTTTTTCCCCGAGACGAGACAGGGTTTCTCTGTGTCATTTTGGTGCCTGTCCTGGAACTCACTTTGTAGACCAAGCTGGCCTCGAACTCACAGAGATCCACTTGCCTCTGTGTTGGCATTAAGGGCGTGTGCCACCTCTGCCCAGCTCAACTGTTTCTTTAGTGCGGGCTGTAGAGTTGGTACAGGTAAAGTCAGGCTTTAGTCTGGTGCTCTGTTCTCTCAAAGGGCCATACCACTGCGGCACATATATGCTATTACATGTCACTGTTATGTGAAACTAAAAAAAAAACATAGTCATCATTTCTAGGATTTGGCTTAGTTTAAGACTGGGTCTCAGCTGGGCAGTGGTGGTACACACCTTTAATTCTAGCACTCAGCGGTGAATCTCTGTGAGTCTGAGGTCATCCTGATCTATCTCAAAAAAAAAAAAAAAAAAAAAAAAAAAAAGACTGGGTTTCACTATATAGTCCAGGCTGTAGGCAGGCCTCAGATTCACTCTGTAGCCTAGGCTGGCCTAAAACTCTTGAGTGCTGGACTTGCAGGACAGACGTATCACAACTTCATCTGTCACATGTTGTTATTAATTGGCAGGTTCTGAGCGATACTTCAATAGTCTTCCTCCTGAAGGGGGTCTAGTGTGCTTCTCAGACTTCCAAGCCCCCAGACACGGAGCTTGCTGACCCAGACCTTCTGCAGGTGACACTGTGCCAGCATAAGCACCTTCTAATTGCAGGCAGGTTGGTTATTCTTCTACCTAAAAACAGACGAAGCTTTCCTAACAGTCTGATTGAAATATTGGACTAAACAGCCAAGCACAGGGCTGTGAGCCTTGGATCCTAGCCCTAGGGAGGCAGAGGCAGGGGGCTCTCTGTGAGTTTGAGGCCAGTTTAGTGTACAAAGTGAGTTCCAGAGCCAGCTAGGGCTACACAATGAGACCCTCTCTCAAACACACAAGCACACACACACACACACACCAAAACATTTTGAGTGTGTGTGTGTGTGTGTGTGTGTGTGTGTGTGTGTGTGTGTGTAGGGGAGTGAGTGGTTCATTTGGGTGTGTATATGTGTGAGTGTGTGTGTGTGTGTGTGTAAGTGTGTGTGTGTGTAGGGGAGTGAGTGGTTCATTTGGGTGTGTATATGTGTGTGTGTGTGAATGTGTGTGTGTGTGTGTGTGTGAATGTGTGTGTGTGTGTACAGGGAGGGAGTAGTTCCAGAGACTGAATCCAGGGGCCTTGTGAATGCTAGGCAAACACATGCGCTGAGCTATAGTCTCAGTCCTGGACAAAACTTTTTAAAGTAGCTGATGTTTCCTATATGGATAATTACACTTATTCTGAAACAGTTATAAAACCAAGGAACAAAGGACTATTTCATTTAGGAAGTAAGAAAGGCACACACACAAATACCCAGACCTAAAAAAGCCCAGGGAACTAACTCTCACCACCATTCTCCAGTGAGCTCAGCTGCAGGGCCGTGCAATATCAACACCCACCCCCCCCTGCCCTGCCCTTCTTAGGAAGAGTCAGGGGAACGACACAGGGTACCTAGCCCGGCTTGCCTCAGCCTCCCAGAGTGCTAAGATGAGTCATGGGTCACCATGCTTAGCTAAGGGTCATCCCTTGTAGAGCGGTTTCCTCTCTGCTTGGACTATTTCTTTGAACAGACTTGTCTTGACCCATCTCTCCCTAGACATTTACGAGAGAAAACTCTCTCCAGAGTCTTCCACATAATCAGCATTTTTGTTTGCTGCTGCCCCAATCGCTTCCTACCTTGGGCCAGTTCCGACACGCGCAAGCCCTTTCCACTGAACCCGCATTGTGTGTGCCGCATGACATCAGACGTCCCACCCCGGCAGGGTCTGGGAGAAGACTTACAATGGAGCTTTGAGTCACAACAAAGCCCCTTCCTCTCCACTTAAGATGTCTTACATTTTTTCCCCTTCCATTTAAAATTCTTCTTCCCATTTAAATAAAAAACATTTTTTTTTTTATTAAGACCATAAAGGGGAAAGAAGGAGTTGGCAGGCCCAGGGAACTGAAAAAGTTGAGAGGGGAGTTTAAGAAATGTCATAAAACTGCTTTGTGGTTACAGCTCTTGCCAACTGTTCCAGTGTTAAAGCAGAGTTAAAGTGAGCACACAGAAAAGGATTCTAGCTAAAAAACAAACCCCAAAACCTTAAAAATTCTTCCTAGCATTCCAAGATGGTCTCCAGTCAAGACCTCTCCTGGGCCGGGAGGCGGCAGTTGCAGGGTTACTGGAAGGAACTGACAGTACCACCCCAGACCCAACCCAGGACTAGAGGATGAGCTATCATTTTCTTCATCTCAGAAGGAATGCCTTCCACTATTACTTCACCAACACAGGGATTCGGGCCAGCTCTCTGCTTAAGACAGCTTTTCCACATAGTTGAAATCTAGAGTATGTGATGGCTTTGCTACCTGTCAGATATGTTTATTTCATTATGAGGACTGTTATAAAAAAAAAACACAAACCATCCCGTATACAATGCCAGCTATGCAGGAAAGTATGAGAAAACTGGAAAAACTGACCAGCTCTGCAGCCCCTGGATCACACTGAAGGCACCAGCATATGCAACTCATTTTCTAGTTAAGTAATTCCCTCTGGGGACTTGTGTGCAATCCACATGAAGGATCAAATTTCATTAGCAGATGCAGGAAAATGCAACCCTGTGCATTTGCAAGTCAAAACTCCCAAAAGCTACACGAGCTGGGCTCTTAGCACTGATTTTCCCTGGGAGAGGAGTTGAGCTGATAAAAAACATTTGTTGGGAGGCAGAGATGAGGAAGTTGAGAAGAGAAGGGATTCAGTTAGCACCGAGACAACCAAGCCTCAGTCTAAACGCTAAACTCAGGCCTCAACGCTCAGGCTGCAGCTGCGTCCGCGCAGACGGCGGCGATTCAGGCAGCAGTTTCACCCCCAAGGCTACAAATGACAAAAGACACAGGAAGACAAATAAAAAGGGCGAGTGTAGGAGAGCACACAATCCTATCAGTATCCAACTCTCTTCATTTTTAGGTCCCAACCTGAATCCCAGACTGAGCTAGATCTAGCATGAAACTAGACCGGGGACTCTCAAATCTCAGCACCCGTGTTCATTTGAGACTTTTACTAACGCAACTCGAATCAAAAGACAGACTGAGCACACATTCTACTCCAGCTGACCAGACAATCGGCCTCCGTTAGTAGAACGGTCAGTACTCCAGGTTTTCCGCAGAGAGCTTATCTAAGCCCTCCCGGCTCTTACCTTGGTTTGAGTGTGTTCGCCTTTCTCAAACATCATCTTTAGTCTGTTCAGTGGAACATTGTATTTCTCTATTTTGCCCGAAGCTTCAGTGTTTTCACTCATTTCAGATTTCTCCACTTCATGCCTGGAATCTCCCAGACAATTTTCCATGTTTTGATTTTCGGTGGCCTGGGCTCTAAGATCCAGGCTGTCCTCTGAGCGGGGAGACCGACACTGAGTAACGGCTTCCTGACGAGATCCAAATCTAGGTTTGGGCTGGGTTTGCTCTTCCTGGTCTGCTCTGGGTCCAGAAGCAGAGCCCTCCGTCACTTGGGTGGGAGGGTGGTCCACACTGTGCCCGGCCTCACGGCTGCTGTTTGGCAGGGTGTCTATGTGGGACTCTGCCCCGACCGCCGGGTTCTCCCACTTCTTCTTCAACACAGACAGGGTCCCTCTTCTGAAGTGCTGGGGGAGATTCTCCGTGTTCTAGAGGAACGAGAAATAAGTGCCAGTTATAACTTGCCTGTTACAGCAGCCAAACATGCTTCTTTGTAAAATGAAAGTTAAAACTCCAGGCTGCGCCTGGTCCACCGCCTGTTCAGACAGCTGTGAACAGTTACTGCCCGGCCACAGGAGCGAGCATCCACCCAGGGCCCGGAGGGGGAAGAGGGAAAAGTCAGGAGCTGAAGCAGGAAGTGGTAAAACAGGATAACCTTATAAGGACAAAGTGAGCAGCAAGGACAGCCTAGATCTCATGGTCGTTGCATTGGAGAGACTTTTTTCCTCCCAAGACTCACCCGGAAAGCAAAAAGAAGAAACAAATCGCTACGTACCGTCAACATTGTAACTATATTGAATAAAATTCAACATTGTAACTGTATTGAATAAAAGTTCACCGGTATGCCACAGAAGTACAGGAGGAAGTACGCTGGGAATTTTTTCTTACAAAAGAAACCAAGATGCTGTACCTGTGCGACTCCAATTCTAATTCTGGGAAGCAACATGGAAGACTGGATCTATCTATGACATCTAGAGATTTACAGTTTTTTTTTTTTAATGGGTGGTATTACTATATAGCTGACAGAATTTACACACATATAAATATTTTCTTTCCAGGCTCCTGTGTCAGTCAGAGGGACCTTGCGCATGGCTAGCAAATGCTCTACCACTGAGCTGCACTCCTAGCTCTCGGAGTTTATTTCTGCATGATAATCTAATCTTTCTCTTCTCCACTGCTTATCTATATCTACTCTGTAGCCATCTTGGAAAATTCACTATTTTACAGGTCCTGTGGTTGAGAAACACATGGGCCCCATAAGAAAAGAGAACCGCTACCCTCTGGTACTCAAAGGACACACTCATTTACACACGTACCTAAGAGGGTTCACTTTCACTCGGGTCAAAAATGATAGAAAAGATTGGAAGATAATCTGTAAATTGTAGGTGATGCAATAGAATAATAGTGGAAACATGTCTTAAGCATCGTGTGCCTTGAGAATCCTAAATGAACCAAATACCACCAACCTCCAGGACCTTCTTACTCTCCATTCTTCTGCCTGGGACACCTCAGGATTTCAACTAGGAGAGAAAGGACAATCGACGTAGGCCGGAAAGACGTCAGGGAATTAGTGGGATTAGCAGCTATATTGGGAATTAGGTCTAGCGCTCTTCTGATCACTGAGGGCCACACTTCACCGAGGAGCAGATGGACAGACAGAGTTACAGAAGAACTGCTGATTTAAACCCTGGCTGGAGGCTGCAGGCAGGGAGCAGAGGCAGAGGAAACACAAAAGGCTTAAGTTGAGAGAGAAAAGCCAGCTCCTGTCAGGTATGATGGCACAAATCCCACTCTCCCAGTTACTTGTTTGGAAGGCTGAGGCAGGGGAATAATTGCTTGGGTCCAGGAGTTTAAGATTTGCCTGCACAGCACAGACCCTGCGGCAAAGGATAAAAACAAATGGAAAATGTCCGCCAAAGCTAGCGCTTCACCTGCTAGCGGCATTCTCGGAGTTATTTCCCCCTGCCACAGACGAGATGAGTCTTCACGGTCCCTGCCTGCACCTGCCCTACAGACCTTCGTGGGAGCCCTGCGACATAGAGCTGCATCTCCTTTGGTGACTGGACACTACCTTTTTCAGATGCGTATCATGGATCATTGTATTTTTTCTGACATAGAAAGATGCTTTTCAATTTAAAAAAAAAAGCAAATTGTAAGTCATGAAGATTCCATTTTACAATATGACTGAATATTATAATTATGAGCATAGAAAAGTAGTCTAGGGCTGGAGAGATGGCTCAGAGGTTAAGAACACTGCCTGCTTGCTCTTCCAGAGGTCCTGAGTTCAATTTTCAGCAACCACATGGTGGCTCACAACCATCTGTAATCAGATCTGGTGCCCTCTTCTGGCCTGCAGGGATACATGTGGGCAGAGCACTGTATACGTAATAGAGAAATAAATCTTAAAAAAAAAAAAAGGAAAGAAAAGTAGTCTAGGAGTTATCAAGGTGTTACAGCTTATTTACTTATGTGCACGCATGTTTGTGTGCACACATGTGTCTGTTCATGTGTAGACCAGAAGAGTCATTCCTCAGCTACTGTCTAGCTTTTTTCTAAAGAGTCTCTCCCTGCCCTGGAACTCACAAGTAGGCTAGGCTGGCCAGCTGGACACTGAACCCCAGGAATCCTCCTGCCTCCACCTCCCCAGAGCTGAGATTACATGAGTGCTAGCTACTATCTCCTGCTGATGTTTTAAACATGGGGTCTGGAGACTGAATTCAGATCCCCGGGTCTGCAGGGCAAGCACCTCGCCCTCTCCCCAGAGAAGGATTTATGACATTTGTGCTCTCCTTTTATAATAAATATGTGGAACATGCTTTTCCAGCATGTGTGAGGCCCGGGATCAATCCCCAGGACACACATGTAAACACAGTAATAAATAAAGAGAAAAGTTACCGTGGCTCTCTACACTTACAAACAACCGCAGTGACCAGCCATCCCTGGGATCCTGAGCCTGGGCTGCAGCATTATTCTTTCTGCTCACTCTCTGAGGCGGGCTAAGTGGCACAGATTAAGACCATGTCCTGCTGCCATTCCTATCAAAGCACCACACAGTCGCAGAGGCTCCAGTTTTCAAGAGCCACAATGGTTGCTACGCTTCCACAGCCTCCTTTCTCCAAACAGCCCCCTGCACCGGATCCGTTCCCCTCGGCAAGCTTGAGACTCGGATAATAAATCACACAGAGGTATGACAGAGGGTCCCTCCTGCGAGACCACCTGACTTTAAAAATGAGCCAGAACTCAGTCCCTTCCAAATATATAACCATGGATAAAGCTCTCTCCCCCTCCTATCTGTAAGATGAAGAGGTGGGTCGATGAGCCATCGTGTGGAAATCTCCTCAGGGAGGTCATTTTGAAAGACAGAGGGTTGAGTGTAGTGCCGTACACCTGTAACACCAGCACTTGGCAGAGGCTGAGGCTGAGGCAGGGGGATTGGGAGAGTTTGAGATCATCTTCAGCTACTTAGGGAGTCTAAGGCCAGCCTTGGCTACATGGAACATAGTTTCAAAAACAAACAAACAAGCAAGCAAGCCAAGCAGGATGAAGCTGGGCATGGTGGTTAAGGCTTGAAATCCCGGAATTTGGGAGGCTGAGGAGAGCTGAGTCTGTGAGTCAAAGCCAGCCAGGAACCTATATCTTAAAAAACAGTAAATAAATGAGATAACTGGATGATTCGGGGGAGGAGCCAGGCACAGTGGTTACGCCCAGTGATTCTAGCATCTGGAAGGCTGAAGCAAAAGCAAAGCCAGGAGTTTGGGCCACCGAGCAAGCAAGACCCTGTCAGAAACAAGGTAACACAAAGTCGGCCAGGACTGTTTGGTAAACCTCCCCGGTGAATGAAGAAAGGAAATACAAGGTGCTTGTGACTGCTTCTCAGGGGCTGATGTAAGGGAGAGCACAGGCAAAGGCAGAGCCGTGGGGAAGAGACCAGACTGAACAGGACTGACCAACTGAACCAGTGCGGGGAGCAGAGAAGGGAGAGCCAGAAGCCAAGAGGCCAGGAGAGCAGGAACCAAGACAGGTGGCCAGGAGGCCAGGGGAGCAGGGACCAAGAGAGGTGGCCAGGAGGCCAGGAGAGCAGGGACCAAGAGAGGTGGCCAGGAGGCCAGGAGAGCAGGAACCAAGAGAGGTGGCCAGGAGGCCAGGAGGCAGGTACAGCCAAAATGGCTGGGTTATAAAGGAATCGGAGAAGCTAGGGGAAGGAAAAGCCAGTGCAGACCCTGGGCTGCAGAGCATAGGGTAGGAGGGGGGGCGTATGGCAGGCACTGGTCGCGCTGAGAGACCTGCAGGCAGTGTTGGCATTGATATGTTTATAGGCACCTCTGCCATTTGTCCCGGGTTTGAGACCTAACACACATCAAATGAAAAAAAAAAAAAAAAAAAAAAAAAAAAAAAAAAAAAGGCTAGGCTGACAGGTTCCAGAAAAGCAGGAACTGGAATCTGGGTGCCTGGCTGGGTGTCCACATGGCTGGGTGCCCATGGCATACATCTCAAGAAGGTACAGTCTGAGCTCGAGAAGGACCTGAGAATGTAAGCAATGGAGGGGTTACCAGTCTGCGCTCCCAAGTCTTGGGTAGAGAAACAGTAAGCACATTTCTGGGATACTGGGCTATCATGCAGCCAATCTCACTATGGTTACGGGGGGGGGGGGACGCATTGACTTCTCTTCATGGTAAAGTGTAGGGACTTGCTAAGCAAGGGCAGTCACCTCACATGCGTACGTCAACATTTCTCTCTGTGCTGAGAGAGGAAAAGCAGCTATCTGTCATTAGTGAAAAACTGGTAAATATGAATAAATATTTTATGAATGAATGAATATAAATATGAGTAGTTTACTTCATAACACTCCATGGCTTTGAGGTTTTTTGTTTGCTTGGTTTTTTTTTTTTTTTTTTTTTTTTTTTTGTTTTTTTTGAGACAGGATTTCTCTGTGTAGTTTTGGTGCCTGTCCTGGAACTCACTCTGTAGACCAGGCTGGCCTTGAACTCACAGAGATCCGCCTGGCTCTGCCTCCTGAGTGCTGGGATTAAAGGTGAGAATTTTTTTTTTATGTGCATTGGTATTTTGCCTGCATGTATCTGTGTTAGGGTGTCTAAACCCCTGGAGCTGGAGTTACAGACAGTTGTGAGCTGCTATGTGGGTGTTGGGAACTGAACCTGGGTCCTCTGAAGGAGCAGCCATAACCATTCTTAACTGCTGAGCCATCTGACCAGCCCCCAGCTTTAAGAAATGTTTTCAGAGCTCTGTGTGACATGAAATCAGAAGCTTGATAAAGGGAGCATGTGCATGTGTATACTAGTTATTATTTTTAGTTATGTATATGTGTGTGGTCTGAGTATAGTTGTGGGAATGTGAGTACTAGTGCCCTCAGAGACCAGAGGTCTTGGATCTGAAGTCAGAGGTAATTGTGAACTGCCCGGTGTGGGTGCTGGCAATCCAACCCAGTCCTCTACAAGAGCAATACATACTCTTAACTGCTCGCCCATCTTTCCAGCTGGACTTTTTGTTTTGAGACAATGTCTCACTTTGTAAACAGGCCTCCAATCCCGGCTCCTTCTGCCACAGCCTCCTAAATGCTGTACTCACCACACTCGCTTAGACAAGGAACAGGAGAGCATCATCTTAATTAATTAATTCAAGAACAATTTCAAAACTAAGACAGCTACAAAATGGCCGCTTTTATTTACTGTTATCTTACATGCTGTCTCTTGCATTGCATAGCGAAAGGTCCCCGAAGCACAGGGTGCAGTTACAATGTCCATTTCCTCACATTTCGGTCATTTTTCTTCCTTTTTTTAAAGATAGGTCTTTCTATGCAGCCCAGACCTCTTCTTGCTTCTGCCTAAATGCTGAGATTACAGGCATATGACATGTATATGTCACACATACAAAATCTTTTTTTTTTTTTTTTTTTTTTTTTTTTGGTTTTTCGAGACAGGGTTTCTCTGTGTAGCTTTGCACCTTTCCTGGAACTCACTTTGGAGACCAGAACCATAGAGAACAAATATTATATGGCACGATTGTACCATGCTTCCCCTTCCCCACTAATGAATACCTATATTTTCAAATTTATAAGCTGATTGTATCACAGCGCACAGCTCACTGGTTTATTTGTGCTTCTCTGACCCTCAGGGAGGCAAACCTCGGGCTGACATGGTTGGTCCATCTCCTTCCTTAACTACGATTCACATTCGCCGACCTCAACTGCCAAACAGGTTCCAATGGACTCTCGTCGCCTCTGCCGTCTGCTGTGACAGACCACCGCTTCCATCCTTTTCTGTTTGTTTGTGAGACAGGGTCTCCCACAGCCCAGCTTGACTGGCCTTGAACTTGTTAGGTAGCCAGGTCCTCCTGACTCTACCTCCCAGGTGTTGGGACTGCAGGCCTGTGCCAGAACCCTTCCTTCTCTCCCCAAAGCCCCTCCCCTTTTTATAGGTGTTTATGTGTCTCTTTGTGTGTGTGTCTGTGTGTTTGTATGTACATGTGCATGAGTAGCCATAGAGGCCAGAAGAGGGCACCAGATCCCCCTTAGCTAGAATTACAGGAGGTTGTAAGCTGTCAGGTGGGTGTTGGGAGCCTGACTCTGGTCCTCTGCAAGATCAGCAGGTGCTCTGTGCCACTGAGACATCTCTCTAGAACCCTATTTTGAGGCAAGGCCTCCCTCTTTAGCCAAGAGCTGCCCAGAATTCACTATGTAGCCCAGGCTGGTTTCAAACTCACAGCACTGTTTTTGCCTCAGCCTCAAGAGCCACCACAGTGCCTAGCTCTGTTTGGAGCCTAGGGCCATCGGGCCTCGTCCCCCGCACTTCCAAATAGCACTAGGTCTGCCTATCACTCTATGTCCAGTCCCTTCCAAAGGATACAAGGTGACCACTGACTTCCCTGTTGCCAACACCGCGGTCAGCTCTCAACTTATCTCTGCCTGACTCTGTCTCTCTTCCCAGAGATGCTCTCTTCAAGCCCAGGGCAACCCATCCCCCGTCAGCACTTGGGATGCTGAGACAGGAAGATAACAAAAGAATCACTTTCTTCTCTTGACCTCTGCTGTCCGGTTCTTTTGGGGTTAAAGGCATGGCCCATCACGCCTGCCCGGCACTCATTATCATTCTTTCCTAAATCATTACATTGTTTCATTTTTTAAGACCGTCGCAATACATAGCCCAGGCAGGCCTCGAACTCCTCACCATGTAGCTGTCCTCAGCCCCCCAGCAGTGCTGAGATGTGTGAGTCCTACCACACTCACCTCACAATTGAGTAACTGACTCCTTTCTTTCCTCCCTGCCTTCCTTCCTTTCTTTTGAGACAGGGTCTCATGTAGCCCAGGTTGGCCTTGAACTCATTATGTAGCTGAGAATCACCTTGAATTTCTCATCCTCCTGTTTCCCCCTTCCTGGTGCTGGGATTGCACGTGGGCACTGGGGACGGAACCCAGGGCCTCATCACGCTAGGTGAGTATTCTGCCGACCAGCGACATCTCCAGGCCCAGAATCGTTCCCCATGCTTCTGCCTTTGCTCCTCAACAGTTTAAGCTGGGTCACGCCTGTCCTTTGCACATTTCTCCAAAGTTCTTTCTCTTCAGTGCTAAAGCTCAAACCTTCCTCGGGACTCTGCAGAACTTCCTCTTTCTAGACCTGAAACATAACAACACCGCTTTTCCTCAGGACCTTTGTATATACTGTTCTTGCTGACCAAATCTTTCCTCTCCTTGGCTCATGATCTCAGACGTGGGTTACTTAACAAGTACCAGATGAGAGGACCACACCTAAACTACTATTTGTATCTTCTTTGTGCTGGTTTAAACCGACAACCGCTACCTGACTCTTTTTTTTTTGGTCATTATTTCCTCTGCCAGAATGAAAATTCCCAAGAAGATGTGTTTCTTTTTTCTTTTTCTTTTTTTGGTTTTTTTCAAGACAGGGTTTCTCCATGTAATTTTGGTGCCTGTCCTGGATCTCGCTCTGTGGACCAGGCTGGCCTCGAACTCACAAAGATCCGCCTGGCTCTGCCTCCCGAGTGCTGGGATTAAAGGCGTGCGCCACCCCCGCCCGGCAGTGTTCCATATTCCCAGTGTCTAAACCACTCCTTAGCACCCAGTAGGTGTCCTCAAAAACTTAACTAACTTTAACCAAGTAAAAGGAGAAAATGGGAGAAGCGGGAAACGGAGGAGAGAGAGAGAGCAGCAGCTGAGTGGACAATGGTGGCTGTTGGTTCTTTTCTTTTGTCTTTGCTTTTTTGACAGGCTTTACATTGCAGGCGAGGCTGGTCTCAACCTCACCATGTAGCCCAGACTGGTCTCAGACTTGCAGCAATCCTCCTGCTTCAGCTTTCTGAGTGCTAGGGTTACTGGTGTGAATCACCAGGACCAAATGCTTTTTTTCTGTTACTGTACCAGGGCGCTCGATTTTCATGTCTCAAGAAAATTAAGCTCAAGACCCAGTTAATATCATCGCTCCCCTGGAGAGAACAAGCCAACAGGTAAATGTTATACACCCACTGAAGACATGTTCCTTATGACACGAAATCCTTCAGAAGTTACAGCAGATGGATTTCTCTCGCCTGTGAGTTCAAAATCAGCCTGGGCACCTAGTGAGAGCAACTTCCACCCTAAAAAGGGGAAAATGATCTGGCCCAGCAGGGAGAGGAGAGAACGGCCTGGCAGGGTGCTGGAGGGCCCACAGCTGTCAAAGGCACTAATCAGCCCCGGTCTAGGAGCCAGCTTCCAGCAAAGAACCCAGCGGGGGAGCGCAGCTGGTACTTCCTTTGAAATGTGGATTGTTCGTTTGGAGAAAGGCATGGTGGCCCAGGAAACCTGCTCTCACTGGAGCTGATGGGGTGGTCATTTTATTAACTTTAGTAGCATTCGGTCTGCCATCCTTTACTCAGTACAGAAAAAAAAAAGGGGGGGGGGACCTCAAAAGGAAAGAAACCGAACTGGGATTCCCTGCACCTAAGCCAACTTCTCCCAGCAAATGGCCCACATCAGACCAGCTGGCACAAATGTCCAGCTCAGCTGACTCGGAGTCCAGGCTCCACAGAGGGGCAGGTGGCGTGGCCACACAGACTGCTGAGGTTCCTCCTGCCCTGGGGCCTCTGGGTACTTACATTTCTCCTCTTCTCCGTGTTTGACTCCTCAGCTGCTTTCTGGTACCTTCGGAGAAGGGAGAAAAAGATGTCTTCAAATAAGAGTTACTTTTCCTCTCCCCATTTATAGAAAGCTATCTGCGCACCAATTTCTGCCAGCATTTGTCCTTAACCAAGTCTCCCAGAAGGGGCAGAGAATCAAAGCAGCCCACACTTCATGGGGCCCATCCAGTCAGTCACGTGCTCTGATAGAAACCGATGATTGTTCACGAGGATGAGGCCAAATGTGAGAAACAGCTGCACAGGCCAGGGGCCGGGGGCCGAGCTCAGCCGCTGGAGTGCTTACTCAACATCCACGAAGCTCGGGACTCCCCCGGCAGCACTATACAAACTGGATATACACTGCATGTCCTGACAGGAGCATGGAGTGTTCGAGGCCATCCTCAGCTACTTAGGAGTCTGAGGTCGGCCGGGGCTATATGAGACCTTATCTCAAAACAAAAACAAAGCAGGAACCTTTGGAATTAGTCAACTAAAAACAACACTCCATGAATTCTAAGATGCACGGGCCTCCGTTCCCCACACACATACAGTAACGTCTCTGAAACTGTAGCCGCTGTCAGAGGCGTCTGTGAGGTAGTCTCACTACGTGTAATGCCTGAGTTTGGACCAAGCTAAGGTACTGATATGAAGGATACAGTTACTCCAGCTCACTCATACAAACTTGATGGCATGGGGTTATTCTTGTCTGTTTCATTTGAGAGAGACAGACAGACACACACACAAACACAGACAGACACACACAAACACAAACAGACACACACACACACAAACACAGACAGACACACAGACACACACATACACACACACAAACAGACACACACAAACACAGACACACAGACACAGACACACACATACACAGACAGACAAACACACAGACGCACACACACATACACAGACACACACACACAAACACAGACAGACACACACACACACAAACACAGACAGACACACACACACAAACACAGACAGACACACACACAGATAGACACACACACAAACACAGACACACAGACACAGACACACACATACACAAACACACAGACACACACACATACACAGACACACACACACACAAACACAGACAGACACACACAGATAGACACACACACATACACACACAAACACAGACACACACAAACACAGACAGACACACACACACACACACACACACACACACACACACACACACACGGCGGTGGTGTATGCACATGTTCGGAGGTGCGCTCACCTGAGACAGCGTGTACAGAGGACAGAAAAGGTCACCGACTGATGTCTTCCTCTAATGCTTTCTGACAAGCCATCTTCTTAGTTCTGGGGTTACAGGTATATGGGATCATGCCTGGTTTGTTTGTTTGTTTGTTTGTTCGAGACAGGGTCTCTCTATGTAGCTCTGGCTGGCCCAGAACTCTATTTGGACCAGGCTGGCCTCGAACTCACAGAGCTTCACTATCTCTGCTTCCCCAGCGCTCGGATTAAAGGCGTGAACCACCCTGCCCACCCGACATGCTCAGCTTTTTATGTGGTGCTGGGGATCCCAGGAGGTCCTCATGCAGCAAGAGCTCTTAACCAATAAGCTCCCTCCCTGACCCTGTCTTGGTTCTTCCTTTCCCCCGCCCTCTGTCTCTCTCTTTTTAAAGACATGATCTCACCTGTCTAATCTGGCCCTGAATTTGTAATCCTGCCTCCACCCCCACAAGCACTGGGATCCAGATGTGCACCACTGCACCTGTTTTTATGTGGTGCTGGGCATGCTAGACTCTACCAAGTGAGTTACATCTCCAGCAAAACATATTTTACCTATCAGGTAGAGATTTTTTCAAAAGCTAACACACTACACTGGGAGGGGTGGGGAACGAATTCTAACATGGCTGGTGGAGAGGTAAAACCTCTTTGGAAGGCATTTGTCACTGTCTTGCCAAAACTATAAACACACAAATGTTAAGTTTTATTCTCAGAATGCATCCTACAGATACCCTCACGTAAGAAAAATGATTATTTTCTTCTTCTTCTTCTTCTTCTTCTTCTTCTTCTTCTTCTTCTTCTTCTTCTTCTTCTTCTTCTTCTTCTTCTTCTTCTTGTTTGGGAGACAGGGTTTCTCTGTGTAGCCCTGGCTGTCCTGGAACTTGATTTGTAGACCAGGCTGGTCTTGAACTCACAGAGATCCCCCTGCCTCTGCCTCCAGAATGCTGGGATTAAAGGCGTGTGTCGTCACCACCTGGCCAAAAATGACTTCTAAAGTTACTTCATTTATGGTGGCATTAACTAACAGCTGAAGAATGAAAATAAGCTGGCTGTCCCTTAGCAGAGGGCAGGAAATGGATGGCAGTGTATCATACAGAGCGACGTTCTGAGGCTGTAACATGGACAAAAGTGTGAGGATATGATTGTCCTTCCTGCCGCTCAGCCACACACTTAAAAATAGTAAATTTCATGTTATACATTTTACCACAAGGAAATAGAGGCGTATAGGCATGAAAATGGATGTATAGAATAATAGAATAGAATAATCCAGAAACAAACCCTTACACATATGGGCAAATGATTTCTGACAAGCACGCCACAATCATCCAAAGGGGCAGTACAGTTATTTCCACAACATTGTCTCAGGAAAACCAGATACCCATATGCAAAAAAATAAAGCTGGATCCTCACAGAATTCCATGTATAAAACAGGTCAGAAGCTATAAAACTTAGAAAAAGACACACAGAGAAAAGATTTAGGATTGGACTTTTTTCCTTTTCTTTTTTAAAAAATATTCATCTACTGTATTTTGTGTGTGTGCCTGAGGGCATGGATGTGCACCAAGTGCGTACAGTGCCCGAGGAGGTCAGAAGAGGTCAGAGCCCCTGGAACAGGTTACAGAGGGTTGTGAGCTGCCATGTGGGCGCTGGGAACCAAGCTCCAGCCTTCCACAACAACAGTGAGCTCTTAATCTCTGAGTCATCTCTCCAATCCTTCTCCTTTTTCAAAAATAGAATCTTGCTATGTAGTTCGCCCTAACCTGGGATCCACTATAGACCCCATGTGGGCTTTGATCTTTGAACTTGAGACGTTCCTGCCTCAGCCTTCCAAGTATAGGCATGCGCCACCAAATCCAGCCGTGACACTGGATTTGCCAATGACTTACTGGATATGATACCAAAAGAACAGGCAACAAAATAAAAATCGATGAATTGAACTTCAACAAAATAAAGACATATGGCCGGGTGGTGGTGGTGCACGCCTTTAATCCCAGCACTCCAGGAGGCAGAGCCAGGCGGATCTCTGTGAGTTCGAGGCCAGCCTGGACTACCAAGTGAGTTCCAGGAAAAGGCACAAAGCTACACAGAGAAACCCTGTCTTGAAAAACCAAAAGAAAGAAAGAAAGAAAGAAAGAAAGAAAGAAAGAAAGAAAGAAAGAAAGAAAGAAAGAAAGAAAGAAAGAAAGAAAGACAGACAGACATATGTACCACAGGACAATATCAGCAGAGTGAAAAGCTCCTGTGGAATGGAAGGGAACATTTGGAGCTCGTATCCTAACAAGGGATTAATATCCAGATCACACAAGAGAGGCAAACAACACAAGATGAATTCTGTACTCTGTATTCATTTCAGTGAGGATTCAAAACAGCTGAATTTTCATTCAAACTCCAATTATTGCCAGGCACTGGGGGGCTGGGGCAGAAGGATTGGGAGATTAAAGGCAGTTTTTTTTAAAAAGGTTGATGAGGGGCTGGAGAAATGTCAGAGCGCTGACTTTAACTCCTGCCCCAGAGGATCTGACGCCCTCTTCTGGCCTCCGAGGAGCACTGTACGCACAGGTTCACAGACATACACAGGCAAAACACCCATACACATAAAACTAAAAGAAAAAAAAAAATGAAAAGTGTGCGTGTGGTGGAGGCTGATTGTGTACACAGCCTGCCTAGCATGCACAGGGTCTGGGTTCAATTCCTGGTACTAGAAAAAGAAGGGAGAAAAGGAGGGAGGAAGGGAGGGAGAGGGCAGGAGGAAGGGAAGAAAAAGAAATAGTTATTAGTGTCTTCCATGTCCCAAAAAACAAGAAAAAAAGAAGGAGGAGGAAGAGGAGGAAGAGGGAGAGGAAAAGAGAAAGAACCAGCTGCACGTGGCAGCACAAATCTTCACTCCCAGCACCTGAGAGGCTGAGGCGGGGACCAAACCCAGGGAAACGATCTACTACAGAGCTAAAATCTCCAACCTGTAAGATGACTGTCTTGAGTTCAAAGCCAGCATGGGTAATGTGAGGCCCTATCTTAAGAAAAAGAGAGAGAGAGAGAGAGAGAGAGAGAGAGAGAGAGAGACAGAGACAGAGACAGAGACAGAGACAGAGAGACAGAGAGAGAGAGAAGAAAGTCAGTCAGACAGACAGAAAGAAAGAAAAGAGCCAAGGCTGACACAATTCCTGTTCCAAAGAGCTTGCAATTTATACGTGAAGACACCTGCAGCTGGTCCGGCCAAGTGCTCAGTAGGTAAGCGTCTTGCTGGCAAGCCTGACCTGTAATTCCATCTCCAGGTGTCATATGGAAGAAGGAGAGAGCCTACTCCCCAAGGTTGTCCCCTGACCTATGTGTGAATGTATGCTGTGGCATGTGCGCCATGGAGCACAGGCCCCTGTGCTGATATTTTGTTTGAGATCTAACAAATAAAGCTTGCCTGAAGATCAGAGGGCAAAGCCAGCCATTAGTTAGCCATTGCGCCTGGCGGTGTGGCACTCACCTTTAATCCCAGCACTTGAGATCTCTCATGTCTTTGCCCCCAGGACTTTAAACCCAGCAGTAGGGAGGCTGAGCCAGGAAGTGACAAGGCTGGCTGGGCAGAGAGAGGAATATAAGGCAGGAGGAGACAGGCGCCCAGTCCTTCCAGCTGAGGAGCTGGTGAGGTGAGAGGTGACTGTGACTTGTTCCTTTGTCTCTCTGATCTTTCATATTTACCCCAAGATCTGGCTCCGGGTTTTTATTAAGACCAATTAGGATTCATGCTACAGGCTCCCAATAAATACATGCACAAATTAATTAAATAATGCAATAAAGAAAGTTCTGAGGCTGGGCAGTGGTGGCATATGTCTTTAATCCCAGCACTCTGGACACAGAGGCAGGCAGATCTAGGTGAGTTCCAGGCTAGCCAGTTTATAGAGAGAGAGTCCCAGGGCAGCCAGCGCTGTACAGAGAAACCCTGTCTAGTAAAATCAAAACAGGAAGTTCTGTAAAATAATCCAAACAAACCCATAAAAGGCTGTGGTGTGGCTCAATTTACAAATTGCCTAGCATTTGATCTCTAAGACAGAAAAAACAAACAAACAAAAGCCAGGTTTGACTCCTGGTGTCTCGGAGGCCAAGCAAGGAGGTCACACCTGCAATTCCAGCAACGGGGAAGCGAGGCACAAGGATCAGAAGTTCCAGGTCATCCTTGGCTACAGAATGAGCGTGAGGTCAACCTGGGCTACACGAGACCCTACCTAAAACAAAATCACTCAGAACTGACAAAGGGAAAGCTGAGCTTGGTGAGTCTCTCCTGATGGTTCCACAATGTACTCATGTGTCAAAATATATCACACTCCGCAAGTGTATACAATCATAATGTTTTATTTTTTGGTGGTGGGGTAGAGTGGTATTGAGACAGGGTTCCTCTGTGTAGCCCTGGCTGTCCTGGAACTCACTCTGTAGACCAGGCTGGCCTCAAACTCACAGCCATCCTCCTGCCTCCGCTTCAGAAGTGCTGGGATTAAAGGCGTGGTATGCTACCATCACTCAGCTTCATTGATAACCTTTCAATTAAACATTTTTAAAAAATTAAAAGATAAGCTTGGCTAAAGGAATGATCTTTAGGGTCACTGAGCTTTTAAGCCAGCCAAGAGGAACAAGCCAGGAGGGGGGCGGGGGACAGAAGCTGTGCACAAAGACAGAGTATGGGGACACAAAGGACGCCAGGGCTACAGGGGCACGTGGGAAGGGCGGGAAGTAAGGAGGCAGGTCGTGTCAAGGACTTAATTTAATGGCAGGTACAACGAATGGCCACTGATTCAATTCATCTTTTTTTTTTTGAGGGGGTGTGTCAGAGGACAACTTTTTAGGGGTCAGTTCTTGCTCCGTGGGTCCCTGGAACTGAACTCAGGTCATCCGGCAGCAAGGGTCTTCTTGACTTGCTCAGCCATCTCACCAGCTCCATATTTTGTCTTTTAAAGAGTGCGTGCATAGCAATAGTTAACTCCAGTGTTTCTGGATTCCCACACACACACATGGCATGTGCATTCACTCACACACACACACACACACACACACACACACACACACACACACACGCGCGCGCGCGCGCGCGTATGCAGGCAAAATATACACATAAAATAAGGACAAACAAATCTTCAAGTGTTCTGACATGTAGAGAACAGGTTGGTGGGGTCTGGAAACAGGAGTGTTATTAGTGTGAACGCTTCCAGACTTGCCCTGGGTGGCAGTGTGGAGGAGACAAGTGAACAGACTTGAGATGTAATTCAGAGGTAGATACCTGACAGATTGCTAATGAAAGGACGGGAGAAGAGCAGAAATCCAGAGCCAAGAATGAGCCTCAGCGATCTCGGCGGCCATAGCGCACGCCTTTAATCCCAGCACTGGCGGATCTTTGTGAGTTCGAGGCTGGCCTGGTCTACAAAGCAAGTTCCAGGACAGCCAGAGCTGTTACATAAAGGAATCCTGTCAGGGACAAAAAAACTGTCGTATTTCTCCAATAAATCAATGGAAATAATGTTTACTGGGAAGATGAATTCTGAAGGGGGCAACTTTGGGAACTGGGCTGGATAATTTCATGTCAGCTTGACACAGCTAGGGTCATCTGAGAGGAGGGACCCCCAATTAAGAAAATGCTCTATAAGACTGGGCTGTAGGCAAGTCTGCAGACCTGTGGTTCTCAACCGTGCAAATGCTGTGAGCCTTTAACACAGGTCCTCAAGTTGCAGCAAAAGGGTTGTTCAATCCCCAAAGGAGTTGCAACCCAAAGGTTGAGGACCACTGCTGTAGAGCATTTTCCTAATTAGTGATTGACGGGGGAGGGCCCAGCTCATTGTGGGTGAGGCCACGTGGGCTGGTGGTCCTGGGTTCTATAAGAAAGCAGGCTGAGCAAGCCATGGGGAGCAAGCCAGTGAGCAGCACCCCTCCATGGTCTATGCATCAGCTCCTGCCTCCAGGATCCTGCCCTGTTTGAGTTCCTGTCCTGACTTCCTTCAAGGATGGGCTATGATGTAGAAGTGTAAGCAAAATAAATGCTTTCCTCCCCAACTTGCTTTTGGTCACAGTGTTTTATCACAGCAATAGTGACCCTGACGAGGACAGAAATCAGGAAGAACAAAGAGTTCAGTGTCAGCCATGTTAACGGCCCAGTGGACGGCAGCAGTCATTAATTACATGCAATGTGTGTTTGCGCTCGCTCTCGAACACACACACACACACACACATGTGGAAGTCACAGGACAATTTGAGGGAATTGGTTTTCTCAGCCTACTATGTGGATCCTGAGGGTCAAGCTCAGATCACCAGGCTGGGCAGCCAGTGCCTTTATCTCCTGAGCCATCTTGCTGGTTCAGGCAGCAGCAGTTAGACACAAACATCTGAGCTCAGGAGGGAGGCAAGAGCTAGTCACATACACCGAGTCACAAACTTGGTCCGTCCACACAGGGCCACAAAGTCTGAGGGGTCTGATAGTTATGGAGTTAGTGTAAGAAGATGCCCCGAGCTCAGGGCTGCGGACTTAACACTTTGTTTGAAGAAGAGGAAGAAGTTGTTGTTAGAGTGACAAAGAACAGACAGAGAGAGGGAAAACCAGGGGGCAGTCAGAGACGCCGAGGGAAGTGATCTCTGGGAAGGAAGAGATGGCAGGAGGTCACAGGAAGTCACAGGAAGAAACATGCCCTCAACTTAGCAGTACAGGCGTCCCTGTCAGTCCTGGCAGCTGTCTTCACGATGAACAGAACCAAACCTTGGCACCATGGCCACTCCCTCCTCTTCCTCTACGGTGGCTCCCATTTTCACTGTGTTAAGACAAGATCCTCGGTTATTTAATGGCTATTTAAATTATTTCCAGGTTTTCACCACCGAAAACAGTGCTTTGGGGAATAGCTCTCCATATTTGTTTTTTTCCCCCAACTAAACTAGTATGTCTTAGGAGACTGTCTTAGGTGGGAATTGAGAAACAGTGAGCTGCAGTTAAACTGGACTTTAGGCCTTGAACTTCTGTTTCCACACCCTGTGAACAATCATCTACTGTTTATTGCAGTAATAATACAGTATAGAGAGCCAGAAGCAATCAGCACGCAGGCTTAGAGTTAGGACATTTTTTTTTTCCCGGAGCTGAGGACCGAATCCAGGGCCTTGAGCTTACTAGGCAAGCGCACTACCACTGAGCTAAATCTCCAACCCCAGGAAACTGTTCTTATATTGAGCTTGGTGGAATAAAAATCCAGCAATTCCCTTTCCTTTACTGTCCTGGGAGAAGTACAGATCTTAAAACACCAAAACACTTTGGTTGTTCACTTCTATTTTGTTTTGCAAGATAGGGTTTCACAGCCTTGAACTTGGTATGTAGCCCAGGCTGGCCCCCTCCTACCTCCACCTCCCAAGTGCTGGGGGTACACCACCATGTTCAGCTTTTCTCCCAAATGCTATCCATCATTTATGGTGCCTGATGCCCAAGGAGGCCAGAAGAGGGCACCATATCCCTTTGACTGGAGTCACAGATGGTTGTGCGCTGCCAAGTGGATGCTGGGGATAGAACCCGGGTCCTCTAGAAGAGCAGCCAGTGCTCTTAACCTCTGAGCCATCTCTCTATGCCCTTCCTCCTTCTTGAGATGGGGTTTCACTGTGTTATTCCAGCTAAGGCTCTACCTTCTGGGCTCTGGTGACCCTTCCAAGCACATGCTGCCGTCCGTACAGGCTGGTGAAGCTCGGCACATCCAACTCTCCTACAGTGTGGAGACTCAACCTACATCCTTATTTGTGCTGGGCAAGTGCCCTACCACTAGGCTTTCTTACCATCTCTGAAGTGTAGCACCAGAATCCAGGCCTCAGACTTCATTTGGGGGTGTGGGGGAGGGGACGGCACTTGGGAGACTCAAATTGAGGGAAAAAAAAAAAAGGATTTGCAATGACATTTCTCTAAACAAGACCAAGTGTAACAGTACTTGTTGTAATCCCAGTGCTCTGGAGGCTCTGTGTTCAAGGCCAGCCTGGGCTACATATTAAAACCTTGACTCAAAAAAAATAATTCTGTAATAAAAATCTCATCCCTTCCCAGATTTCCTGTGGTCTAGTCTCCTATCCCTTACCCATGGAATTTGATCTGGCAACTGTTCATTAATGCACAGCTGTGAGGCAGGCAGCTGACAGACTAAAATTACCTGGGGAGTACCGAGAGCATCTCAAATATTTCTAAGGCCAGACAACAGAGTTCCTGAGCTATGACTCTTGCCTGTGTGCTTTCAAACAGAGCAAAGGGAACTCGGAGCCAAAAGAAGGGGAAATGGAAACTCCCCAGGCTTGGGCGACTGTTTTCTCCTGGAACAATTTCACCACTCTGAAATGTTCAAGAGAAGCAAAAGAGGAAGCAGTCCTGGGAGATCTGACGGCCTTTGTCATTGTTATTATTAAAGAAGAACACACTCGGGTACATACACACACACACACACACACACACACACACACACACACACACACACACCAACTCAACCTGTCCCGTCTTCAGTGAGGGGATTCAGAAGCAAAGGTACACCAGGTTCAGCAGGAGCATGAAAAGGAGAAGGCGTAACTAGTCGGGGCCGAGGGACCAGTGTGCTGGATTGACCAATTCCACATCTTGGTGAATGACCTTTAATCAGGATTCAAGTTCCGTATCTGCCTGAGTGAGACAGAGGTCAGGCAGGTGTGGTTTCAAACTTCCGGCCTCGAGACCCTTCCTTCCAAGCTATCCTACTTAAGACCTAAAATATAAAAGCGACCAGTGCAGGGTCCTGGGGTCAGCCCTTTTTAGACCTGGCTCTGGAGGCTCTTCCATCTTGGGGAAATGGCTAGAAAATAACAAGGCTAGATTCCCTTTAACTTCTAAAATATTGAGTCAAACAGGAAACGGGCAAAGAAACCAAACTCTATCAGCTAACCTTTATCAAGAAAAGGGTCATATGATGCAGGAGCCACAGGGAAGAGAAACCAAAGCTAACTTCATACTGCCCGTTAACAGCATAGGCTCTGTTACCAGAAAACAACTCTTTTGTACATATAACTGTAAAATGAATCCCCCTCCCCACACCAGACAAGGTTTTTCTTTGTAACCTTGGCTGTCCTGGAACTCACTCTGTAGACCAGGCTGGCCTCGAACTCAGAGATCTGTCTGCCTCTGCCTCCCGAGCACCACTATGCTGTGCTCTAATTTTATTTACTTATTTGAAAGTAAATCTTAAATAAATAAATAAATAAACAGTGCTGCAGCCATCTGTGGGAATATACAGTGAGTGGACTTCAAAGTACTTAGGCAGTATTAGCAGCAGGCTTCCATTTAATAGGAAGCCTAGAAAAGAAATCCAGGCTGAGCCCTTCATTTTTACTGCCTTAGATAAACAGTATTGCCTGCCTCACTTCTCTATTTGTTATTAATATTAGTAATATTATTATTAGTATGTATATGTATTAGTGTGTGTATATGTATTAGTGTATGTGTGTGCCCCAAGAGGCTAGAAGAGGGTGCTGTAAACTCTGGAGCTAGAGTTAGAGGTGGTTGTGTATCACCTGATGTGGGTGTTGGGAACCAAACTTCAGTCTTCTGGAAAAGCAATCTTGTACTCTTAACCCCTGAGCCATCTTTCCAGCCCCTGGCTGTTCCATTTCTAGCCTTTGTTTGGGGCTCCCCTGGAATGTCCTCACCATGCTCCTAGCCCACCAAATAAAGCTCTGCTCACCTTTCAAAACCTGTTCAACATGTAAGATCAATGCCCCAGGGAAAAAACACTACGCATGCAAACTCAAATATTAGCTCAAGCAGGTTTTCTCAAGTACAAAGCAGGGATAATGCCCCTCCCAGGTAACTTCTGTGAGGATTAGAAATACTGTCTATTTCTACCAAGAGTCTAGCAGCTGGGAACAGAGCTCCGTGTAAGAGTACATGCTTAGCACGAATCAGACATAATGTTCAATCTCTAGAATTACCCCCTAACCCCATACCCATCCCTCCCACCCCCACCCCCCCGCCACATGTACAATAAAAGCCTGGTGAGTTGGTTATAAATGGGTTCAGGATTTACAGCTTTTTATCTGTGCAATTTGTTCTTTTTTTTTTTTTTTCAGAGCTGAGGACCGAACCCAGGGCCTTATGCTTGCTAGGCAAGCGCTCTACCACTGAGCTAAATCCCCAACCCAGCAATCTGTTCTTATAACCTTCATAGAGAAAAGATAGTTAACCTACTGGGCTATGGAGAAGGTCACGTGACCTCTAAAGTCCCTTTCTGCAAGGTTAAGAAGACAACCACCAATCCGGATACTAGGGAGGCAGAGGCAGATGGATCTCTGTGAGCTTGGCCTAAATAACTGATTTCCAGGCCATCTTGGGGTGGGGTGGGAGGGTCTCAAAAAAAAAAAAAAAAAAGCCTGGAGCAGTAGGAGCACTTCCTGTTCCTGCAGAAGAGCCTGGCTTGGTTCTCAGCATTTACATGTGGCTCACAACCATCCATCCATAACTCCAGTTCCAGAGGATTCGGTGCCTTCAAGGACATGAGGCATGCATGTGGCACATAAATTCTGGCAAAACACTCATACACACAAAATAATAAACAAATTATAAAAAAAAAAAGCTACCAAGCTGAACGGCCTTTCCATGATTTTCTAATGAGTGTCAAATCCTCATGAGAACTGGCTAGACAAGAAAGGGATGGGGTGAGGAGGGTACTGAGGAGACAAGAGCTTGGAGAGATCCCTAGCTAGAGACAAGCCGTGTGCCAGCGAGACCCCGTTGCCAATGTACAGAGGGAGCCATGTAGGAGGCCCAGAGCACGGCACCCAGGAAGAGGGTGTCTCAGACACAGATCATGGTCAGCATGGACAGAGGGACTCAGCCGGAGACACTGAGATGAGCTTTCCAAATCAGCTTGCTACTAGACCCTCCCTCAGTCAAGGCAAGCTCCGTGACCCTGAGTGTCACCCCGAGACCCCAAATATATATTAACTTTGGGTTCTGATGAGTCCACTTTGTTACACATGCTCACATTTTCTTTCACTTTGCTGTTGTACTCAAGTTTTGATCTCAATG
Source organism: Peromyscus leucopus (assembly GCF_004664715.2). Taxonomy (NCBI): domain Eukaryota; kingdom Metazoa; phylum Chordata; class Mammalia; order Rodentia; family Cricetidae; genus Peromyscus; species Peromyscus leucopus. The sequence goes on along the minus strand of NC_051080.1, from coordinate 4,176,984 downwards.
TGGAGTACCAGCAGACTAAACAAAACGTTTAAAATGCTCAGAAACAAACAGGAGGAAGACTGTCATGGAAGAGATTAACCATGCTGGGCACGGGCATCCTGGTGAGGTCCGGTGTCACACAAGTGACTGCCCATGCTGAACACGGGCGTCCTGGTGAGGTCCGGTGTCACGGAAGTGATTGCCCATGCTGGGCACGGGCGTCCTGGTGAGGTCCCGTGTGGAGCCGGCAGGAGTGGAGAATGGAGCAAGCGGCAGGAGAGGCTCTAACCAGAGGGCACATTTTCCACACACGTCCCTTCGGAGAAGGCTTTTGGAGAGCAACAGCTGGGAGATAAGGCAGGGGCATGGAGACGGGTTTGAAAAGTAGAGAAGATGGAGAAACTCTGAAGTAAAGTATCAGGTCAATGATGTGGCGCAGACTCACTGCTAGAGGAATCACCAGCACCCGGGCAACCACAATCACCGGGGGTCTTACTGGGGTTTTTTCCCCTCCTGCCTCTTTTTACCTTGTTTGTTTGTTTGTTTTTTGTTATCACAACATTGCATTTGGAGGAAGGAAAAATGATTCCTATATGACAAAGAAAACCCTGCCTTACTTAAGATGACGGTCATCCTGTCAGCGAGGAACGGCAAACCGGGGAGGAAGCTGGTGACTCCGGTGGAGACCGGGAGACCGGTGGAGTCTGGCACACCACTGCAGGGGAGGGAGGGGAGGCTGCTCTGGGCTCGGTAAGATGCGGCCTCGGAGCCCAGGCTTCGGAGCACAGGCCTCGGAGCACAGGCCTCGGAGCCCAGCTCTGACACAGGATGGGAGTTGGTAGGGTCGGGTGGGCGGGCGACGCAGGAGAGCGGCAGCTGTGACTCCTGGCCCCAGAGTGTTTCAGGGATGCACTTGCAGAGAGAGCAGGCAGCACAGAACCCGTCGGGAGAAGGCCGAGTGTGGCTGAGGCGGGGCTGAGTGGTCGGAAGGGTAAGAAGGGACAGCAGCTCCTCTGCAGGGCAGGGGGTTTCCAAGGCCCATCCATCACAGCTCCACACCGGCTCACATCCCTTTTCTTTCTTCCCATTTCTGCTGGCTCCCCCCACCCCCACAGCTCTCACTTGGGTTCCCACAAAAGCCCCGTTAATTGCCTCCACGTTACCCCTCTCTCGTCTTTCTAATAAACCTTTCCCGCTGTCGCCAGGAGCATCTTTGGGAAGCACATGTCTCATCGTGTCGGTCTCTCTGCACGGAAACTTTCCATTGCCTTCTGCTGTTAATCTAACTAAGCTCTGATGGCGGCACAGCACTCAAGCCTACCGCCTGGCCTAACTGAATTACACCATTCCCTTCCTGCTCTGGTTTCTGCCATGATGAATTGTTTGCCCTCCCCCTCCATCACGTCCAGGCGCCACACGCCTCCCCTTATCCACTTTGCTCTATGTTCAAGTCATCCACTCCTCTATTGTCAGTGAATGCTCAACCTCCCCCCACCCCAAGGGGTGGGGGTATCACTTGGGTCAAAAATTGGAGGCAGGGGTTCAAGGTTTATCCTCAGCTCTGTAGCAAGTTCAAGGCCAGCCTGAGCTCGAGGAGACTCTGTCTCAACAAAAGAAATCCCCCTGAGGTAGTTGAGCACCACTGCAGACACATAAAAGTAGAATCTTTTAGAAAGGCCAGGGAAGATGATTTAAAACATGATCAAGCCCGGTGGTGGTGGTGGTGGTGGTGATGATGGTGGTGGTGGTGGTGGTGGCGGCGGCAGCAGCGCACAACTTTAGTCCCAGCACTCGGGAGGCAGAGGCAGGTGGATCTCCGTGAGTTCAAGGCCAGCCTGGTCTACAGAATGAGTTCCAGGCCAGCCAGGGCTACACAGAGAAACCCTGTCTCAAAAAACATGTTCAAGGGAACTGGGGTTGTAGTTCAGTGGTAGAATGCTTGCCTGGAATGAACAAGGTCCTGGGGATCAGTCCCTAGGAGTTGACAGAAAAGGGACAAGTTCTGGGCACGGTGTGTACTGTACCTTAGCATCTGGGAAGCAGACAGGTAAATCGGGAGTCTAAGGTCATCCTTGCTACATAAGGAACTGAACTCTGTCTCAAAAAAAGGTTCAAAGGTTCAAAATACCTTTGCCATTCCTCCCGACCAGAAGATGGAGCCAAATCCCACACCCCCTTCCTGTGGAATCCGAGCCAGCCTTAGTGACTCACAGCTGAGAAGATGGAGAAGACGATCGGGTACAAGGTCAAGGTCAAGGTCACGATCAGGCAAAGCAGAACCTTGTAGCTCTGCTCCTCTCTGGACGGTTGCCTTTGGAACCCAGCCACCAAGCCAAACAGTCATATGGACTGGCCAGGTGTAGGTGTTCCAGCCATCACGCCAGCTGAGATCCCAGATGACAGCCAGCGTCACTGATTTATGAGTAAGCCTCAGATGTCTGCAGCCCCTAAGCCACCCCAGCTAATGCTAAGTTGAGAAGAGACAAGCCCAAATTAGACAGTTACAAAATACTGTCATTCACTATGTTGTGCCTCTAAATTTTAGAGACTTAGTGAGGCTGGGCATGATAGGCAGACATGCCCAAGAAAGACGAAGCACTGGCTGGTCTGAGATCTTATTTTTAAATTTATTTTACTTTATGTGTATGGGTAGTTTTGTCTACATGTGTGTCTGTGTACAACGTGTCTGCCTGGTGCTGGTGGGAGCCGATGGAGGGTATCAGATGCCCTGGAACTAGAGTTATAGATGACTGCGAACTGCCATCGGGGTGCTGAGAATTGAACCCAGATCCTCGGGAAGAGCAGTTAGCGCTCTTAGCTACGGAGCCATCTCCTCAGCCCCTGCTCTGGAAGTCTTTATGTAAAGCTGGCTGGTCTTGAACTCACAGAGATCCTCCTGTCTCTGCCTCCCACGGGCTGGGATTAAACGCCTGCACCACCACGCCCAGCTTCTTTATTTGGTTGGGTCTCGGTAAGTTGTTCAGATTGGTCTTAACTCACTCTGTAGCCCAGGCAGGCCTTGAAGTTGCAATCCTCCTGCCTCAGACTCCCAAATACTTGGGAATACAGATCTCTGACACTAGACCATGAGTTGTAGATTTTGAGACAGGGTCTCACTATATAGCTAATATGTTAGCCTCAAATAGTGATCCTTCTGCCTCAGCCTTTTGAGTCTGGGAGTACAGGCATGTATGTGTATGGCACCATGAACATCAGGACTTTTTCTTTTTTTAGCAGAACTGAGACACTGTATTATTAGTAACTACTCTAGATGAATTGTTCTTTCAACCATTTTTCTTTTCTTTTGGTTTTTCGAGACAGGGTTTCTCTGTGTAGTTTTTGTGCCTGTCCTGGATCTCACTCTGTAGACCAGGCTGGCCTTGAACTCACAGAGATCCACCTGGCTCTGCCTCCCGAGTGCTGGGATTAAAGGCGTGTGCCACCACTGCCTTGCTCAAACATTTTTAAATTATATTTCTTAGTTGTTTTTGTTTGTTTGTTTGTTTGGTGTGTGTGTGTGTGTGTGTGCGCGCGCGCGCGCGCGCGATGACCTCCAGGTCAGAGGACAACTTGAGTGAGTTGGTTTTCTCCTTTCACTGTGTAGGGTCCTGGGGATTAAACTCAGATCCCTGGTTGCCTTTTGACCTGCTGAGCCATTTCCCAGCCCTCAAGGAATCTTTAGAGCAGGAAAGTTGATGGGCCTGACAAAAACCATTAAGTCCCTGAGGTCTAGGATGAGGGCTTAGTAGCTTTTCATCTTCTGGTGTCTTACTTGAAATGTGTTTGTTTTCTTTCTGAGTGAGAATGACGTTTTTTCGCCATAAAACTGCAGCGATAGAGAATGTGCAATGGAACCGTAAGGGCCGACTGAGTCTGGTCCCCTGCTGCACTCCACCGCGGGAGATAACTGAGGTCAGTGTTTGCCATGTAGCAGGCGTGTGAGGGGACACTGTGGGTCCCAGAAACTTCCTGTTGGTGTTGAACATTTCCGAGACACAGCTCCTGGGAATGGCGGTCTTCACGCTTACTCTTCCTTCTCACGGGAGCGGCAGCTTCCTGGCAATCAACCACGAGGGCAGTCAGCTACCACCTGTCCTGGGCTCCACCCCACCAGTGCAGCTCTGTCTGCTATCACCGATGTGTTAACGTGTACGGACCATCCCCTTAGCATGTGTGCAGCACCTACTGTATACAGTGGGGCCTACTGTGTACAGCAGTGCCTCTGTGCTCCAGCTACGTCGTCACTAAAGATACAGATGCAGAGAGAGCAGGAAAAGTCCTCAAGATGAAGACCAGCGGAGGGCGGAGCAAATATTCCCTCCCCCGCCCCCCCCTGCCACACAGGGTTTCTCCGTGTAAGCCTGGCTGTCCCGGAACTCGCTCTGTAGACCAGGCTGGCCTCGAACTCACAGAGATCCGTCTGTCTCTGCTCCAAGTGCTGGCTGCCACACCTGGCTAGCAAATGTTTTCTCATTTTCTTAAAAGGCCAGATGTTTTAGACATTTGAGGAAACGGCGTCTGTTATATCCAGTGTCTCTGTTGGCTTAGTGTGACAGCAAAGACAACCTGCACATGGACGCCCGTGGTTCAGTAAACCCTGGTTAGCTAAACCCTACTGCCTATCAGACACTTGAAATGCTACAGGTATCACCGGCGAGCTCAACTTTAAATGTTATTGCAACTCTTGTCTGGGGAATGGGGCTCCAGGGATGGAGCTCAGACCTAGCACGTGCAGGGCTCTGGGTTTGACCCTCAGCACTGAAAAGTGAAAAGTTACACTTTTCCCCCCTACAGGGCATGGTGGCTTACACCAAGAAACCCAGCATTCAGGAGGTTGAGGCAAGAGATTTACTCATGAATGCAAACCCAGTCTGGGATATGCAGTGAGTCCCGGGCTACTAACCTGGGCTACAGAGCAGGGAGGAAAAGACTTACAAAACAGCACACTGGGCTTGGCGACCTCTAATCCCGCGAGGCCGAGGCTGGAGGTTAGGAGTGCACAGGCATTCTCTGCTGAAGAGTGGGGACAAGGCCAGCCTGGGCTACAGGAGACCCCATCGCAGTACAAACCAGCACACCAATGAGCGAACAAAACAAAACAAAGCACCTTCCTATGGGCTGGAGAGATGGTTCAGTGGTTAAGAGCACTGACTGCTAATCCAGAGGTCCTGAGTTCAATTCCCAGCAACCACATGGTGGCTCACAACCATCTGTAATGAGATCTGGTGCCCTCTTCTGGCCTGCAGGCATACATGCAGATAGAACACTGTATACACAATAAAAAAAAAAAAAAAAAAAAAAAAAAAGCACCTTCCTGGACTGCCGCTCATCTGATCCCCACTCCGTTCCTTTGGATTTGGTAACCGTTTGCTTTATACTTAGGTGTTTTAAAAGTATCTTTTGTGTGTGTAACAGTTTCTTGCCTTCAATGAAATAAAAATTCAAAGATGGAGGGAGGGTCCCCTGATCGTTACGTTCTTTTTCTCTACAGTGCATAACATCCAGGGGTGCCCAATCCAGCCATTTTACATTGCTTCGCCAATTCTCCTGACAGGTGGTAGAGCTTGCTCAAGACAGATGGTCCTCTTGGACCAAGATCAGCACTTACTTGGAGAATATTTCCACAATCGCCGATGACTTATTCTTGTTGACAAGAGAAAGTTCTTTGGCCGTTACTCTCAATGACAGGGAAGTCCACTGTCGTCTATTAAATGGAGTTGATTCCATCTTGTCTACAGACTCTAAAATACCTATGGGATGGAGAAAGGGAGAACGTTAAACGTAGGACAGGATTCCCAGCACTCAGGGCCGGGCAGCAGGCTGAGCGAGTGCCAGAGCCCAAAGCAGCAGTCACAGCCTTTGCTGCCTTCCCAAAGCTTGGGTGACCTCGGTCAGATGAGTCAGTGTCTTTGGGGTGCAGTTTCCTGTAAAAGGAGGTCAGAACAGATGATCTCCGAGGTTCCTTTTCAATTCCATCATTTATCACTGGCCCTACTGTGCAAATATCAGTTGGCCTTTTTCTGAACTTAAGTCTGTTCCAAAGTCACATTTGGAGTGAAATCTTCCCCTTTTTGGAAGAACATCCTAGGAGAGATGCAATCAACATCTCACTAGTCAAGCCCAAACTAGTCTCTGCCTACGTCCACAGGGCTTTCTGTTCTGTCTCTCCCTCCCTCCTGTTTCTCTCTCTGCCTTCCTCTTTCTTCCTTCCCTCCCTCCCTCTCTCTCCCTCTCTCCCCCCGCTCCCCACTCTGCCTCCCTCTACCTTCTCTCCCTGTACTCAGGAGTCCTGACCTCTGTTATCACTGTTGTTCCAGAGAGAGAGCTAGGGACGTTGAATAGCCTGAGAGAAAGTGCTGGCCGGCTGGGATGGTATTGCAAGTTTGTTACTTTGAATAAGTTACATTTGGGGCTGGGATACAGCTCAGCCCTAGAGACCTTGCCTAGCATGGGCAAGGCTCTGGGCTCCAACCCCAGCACTGCCAAGTAGGCAAACAGATAGATACAAAATGTTTTAAACTGGTGGAGTTTTAGGGACAAAATCCTTAAACAGAGTATGATAACCCAAGGCCCTGAAAGAAGAAACTCCGTTCCCTCTCATGCGTAGGTCCTAGCTTGGAATTTTTAGATTTCTGTGTAAGTTGGAGTGAGTACCTCTAGGTGTGGTGGTGTGGGGTGGGGTGGGGGGTGTCTTCGGTGGGCGGACAGTAAGACTCACGTAACACAGATGTAAAGAGGATTACTGCGCGCAGAGAGGTTTAAATGGTGATGAAAGGTTTGGGGGAGAGGGGATGTGGGGGTGAAGAAGAGGGCCAACCAAAAAGGAACCTACCATTTTAGAAACTAAAAAAATATAAGTGGAATTACCCATATGGGTGGGCAACGCTGCTCCCAGGAGCTACAGGATTTTTGTTCTGCTTTGTTTTTAATTTTTATTTTATGCGCACAAGTGGCTGTTTTGCCTACGTGTATGTCTGTACACATGCGCATGCCCAGTGCCATGGAGGCCAGAACGAGGCCATGAGATCCCCTGGAACTGGAGTTACAGGTGTGTGAGCTGCCACGTGGGCGCTGGGAATCAAACTCAGAACCTCCACGAGGGCAGCCAGTGCACTTAACTGCTGAGCCATCTCTCCAGCCCCAAGAAACCATAGGTTTTTTAGACGAAAATCCCAGTGCCGGGTACCGGATACCTCCCTAGAAGTAATGGTCCGGGAGTTCCTAGAAGCACCTGAAACAACACAGGCCAGCACCCCTGGTCCTGGTCCCCCCACTAGAATTAACCGGTAAGACCCTACGGTGGAGGATACCTGACACTCGGGATGCAGGAAACGCAGCTACAACTGAGCTGGCAGCTTCCTCCCTGCGGCTGCAGTCACAGTTCTGGAAGGGGCTTTGCAGGCCACTGCGGGGAGAGGTCATCAGCTGTCCCACCAAGCCATGGTACAGCACCAACCCACCAGGCCAGACAGGGCTACGCGTGCAACAGGGCAAGACCGGAAGTGGGGTGGGGGTGGGGTTCAGCCGATCACTTCCTGGATGGATGAATTCATGTCTGGTGTTATAAACCTGGGCAAAAGCCTCTGGCTGGGCTCCAGAGGGAATGCACTGCTGGCATTTTGTTGAATGGGCAAGAATACAAACTGCCACAGACCAGTGCTGGTCTCAGTCTGGGTCAGAGAAGCGTCTTTTTACAGAGGGCAGTGGTTAGTGTGAAGAATATGTGACCACTGAGTGTAGGCTTCAGCTCTGAACTGGACATCTGTATTGCACCCTCCAAAACCAGGGAATGCTGGGGAAGAGGAGGAGGAGGAAGAATGTAAGAGCCAGAGAACAGACAGAATTCTGGCTGTGCCGTAGCTACTGAAATCATGAGCACACAGCAGCTGTGGGGACCTGCAGGAAAAAGGAAGGGTATGACGCCGTTGAGATGATTCCATGGGTAAAGGCACTGGCTACCAAGCCTGACAACCTGCGTGCCATCCCCAGGACCTACATGGTGGGAGGAAAGAAAGAACTCCCCAAAGTTGTCCTCTGCCCACAGCAAGCATGCTATGGCATGCATACGCCCCTTCCCGACACAGGCAAACAAAAGCCAATAGAATGATCAATAAGATATAAAACAGGAGAAGAATTGGTTGGGGAGAAGCAGAGGAGCAATAGAAGCCTGAGGATAAGTGAAGGTAATGGACGGAAACATGATCACCATACACTGTACACAGTCCATGATCTCCACACACTGTACACATTACATGATCACCACACACTGTACACAGTCCATGATCACCACACACTGTACACAGTCCATGATCACCACACACTGTACACAGTCCATGATCACCACACACTGTACACAGTCCATGATCACCACATACTGTACCCAGTACATGATTACCACACACTGTACACAGTCCATGATCACCACATACTGTACACAGTCCATGATCACCACACACTGTACACAGTCCATGATCACCACACACTGTACACAGTCCATGATCACCACACACTGTACACAGTCCATGATCACCACACACTGTACCCAGTCCATGATCACCACATATTGTACCCAGTACATGATCACCACACACTGACATAGTCCATGATCACCACACACTGACACAGTCCATGATCACCACACACTGTACACAGTCCATGATCACCACACACTGTACACAGTCCATGATCACCACACACTGTACACAGTCCATGATCACCACATACCGTACACAGTCCATGATCACCACACACTGTACACAGTCCATGATCACCACACACTGTACACAGTCCATGATCACCACATACTGTACACAGTCCATGATCACCACACACTGTACACAGTCCATGATCACCACATACTGTACACAGTCCATGATCACCACATACCGTACACAGTCCATGATCACCACACACTGTACACAGTCCATGATCACCACATACTGTACACAGTCCATGATCACCACACACTGTACACAGTCCATGATCTCCACACACTGCACAGTCCATGATCACCACACACTGTACATGGTACATGATCACCACACACTGTACACAGTACACGATCACCACACACTGCACAGTCCATGATCACCACACACTGTATACAGTCCATGATCACCACACACTGTACACAGTATATAACTGCAGAAAATGTTTTAACTTAGGTTATCTCTTTAGTTTTAGTATCTTCAGGTGAAAACCAAGGATAACACTTGTCTTTCTAGGATTTCACTGTAGATTTAAGGAGATAATATATTTTAAATATCAGGCATACTTCAGTACTGTGCAGAATGTTTTAAGTATAATACACTAACATTGGGTCTTATAATTATAAAGCCTCCTAACAACTGGGGAATGTATGATACATTTAAATTCAGAGGATAAATCCCCTACACTTAACATTCTCTTCTGGAATCTCTTCGATCTGTAGAACGTACCAATTGTACCCTTGACATCACTCAGTCTCTACCTGCTGAGCTGGTGGTTGGGTTTCCTTGTCCTGGTAATTACCAAAGGAGTTACAACCTTTGTCCCGAAGAGGTGAGCTCAGAAACAAGTCAATACTTCCGTATTTGAATAGGGAAAAATTACAGATTGAAGAAATGTTCTCTTGACAACCACAGAGCAGAACTGGTCTGCAGAACGGATTCATCAGAACCGTCCTCAACAGCCTCGGCACAGGAGAATGCGGTGTGCCGGCCGAGCATGCTGGAGGCCTCTCCATGAAAAGCAGATGACAGCGTTCCGAGACAACGCTGCCTCCCCACAGGCAGTGCGCTCTGTCCTGGCAACGAAAGCCTTCTCTGAAGGTAATCCAGCGTTGTTTTCGGTGACTGAATCCTCACGCTGGAAGGGAGCACCACACACAGTGACGCTGAGGAGCCTTGGCGTGAGAGATGGGCCCACTCAAGTACAACCACCGGTTTCACACTTAAAGCTTGTGCTTGGGTTTTTGTTTTTTGTTTTTTTTTTCCCCTCAAACTTAGCTTTCTTATTCATAACAACGGGATGAATAAGATGAAGAGGAAACGACACTCATACAGAACAATAGTAAATGGGACAGTTTTAAAAGTGTCTCCTCTTTCTGGACAGAACAGTGAAACTACTCACGGGATCTCAACCTAATATACCAAATGACATGTGAGACGCACTTGTGTATCCGCATCCCAGCCTGGAGCTGACGACAGACTCATCAAACACCATCAGCATTTCCTCTAACGAGAAAAAGGCTCGGGAGTGACATGCAATTCAGCTGAACATCGAGATGGGAGCTTGATGTCACCCTGCAAGCCAAATCGAGGGAATGTTGACCAACACTTGAAAGGCAACATTTGGAAAAATTATGCTTCCAGTGTGGGTGTGAATATAAATGTTGTCAGTTCCTTAACAATCATGGATAAAAGAGGGAAAAATAAAGTATGTTCTGAAAGCTGTTCAAAAAAAAAGAAAAGAAAAGAAAAGAGAAGGAACACAGAGCCAGATGCGGTTGTGCAAGTCGACAGTCCTAACTATTGCGAGGGCTGAGGCAGGAATGTTTGAGACTTGCTTGGGCAACATAATAAGATACTACATAAAATACACACCCACCGCCGCCACCACCACCACCACCCTAGGTATTCATATATCAAAGTCTAGCTAAGTAGTTCTCTGGGCTGGTCTCACTCACAATCCTCCTGCTTCAGCTTTCCAAGTGCTGGGATTACAAGCATTTGCCACCATGCCTGGATATATTATTTGGGGAATTAGAGATAATAAAGTGTTTTTTTTTTTTTTTTTTTTTTTTTTTTTTTTTTTTTTTTTTTTTTTTTTTAAGGCAATCCCTAAGTTCAAGTTTGTGGTTTTGATTACTTTTGTCTAAAATGCAAAGGAGATTTGTACTACTCCCTTGGGTCTAAGGTTAGGAGAGACACACCTTCCAGCCAAGCTTTGAGTAGACTGTACCTGGAAGACGGACAGAGACCCCTTCTCCAGGACTGCTCCTCATTCTCTGACTCTGCCGACATCCTCACAACTACAGCACAAGGCAAGGATGTGGTTAGAGACGATGCAAACCTCTGGCTCAGTGGGAGGAAAAGATATCAGCTCGACGTGGGATGTGCAGGACAGAAGGATGTGAACGAGAGGGCAGAAGGAGGAGCGCGTCTGAGGTGGGAAGGGCAGTGTCTGAGGAAGCGAGTGGGAATCTAGGCAGAAACGGACGGTGTGCGGCTGGCCTGGGAAGGGTTGTGAAGAATCGGGGCCACATTCCAACAGTGGTAAGAACTAGGGTCTGAGTGAGCAGAGATGGCGTCTCATCTTCATATGTACGACCTTTAAGGCAACTCCCCTCAGCTTTAACAGTCACATGGACAAGGAAAGTGCCCGCATATACATATGTATACCATGTTTGTGCCTGGCCTGCAGAGGTCAGAAGAGGGAGCCAGATCCCCTGGAACTGGAGTAATGGACAGCTGTGGGCCACCATGTGGATGCTGGGAACTGAACTTGGGTCCTCGGAGACAGCCACAAGAGCTCTTAACCACCGAGCCAGCTCTCCATCCCTATTAATTTATGATTATGAATCTTAGAGTCAGATTTATTAAATAATCTTACAAAGTGAATCTAGTTACAAAGTAGCAGAGCTGGGTTCAAATTCATATGTCATTTGGTTCCAAATTTATTTTCTTTACATCAAAAGTCAAAATGATGGTAAAAATAACCACTTTTAGCCAAGACAAAAAGTTGATCGCTAGGAAGGAGGATCACCTCAATTCACCCCTGAACCACCCAGGTGCAAACTCACACAAATTGTTTTTCAGTAAGAGACTAGTGGGTCAGCAAGACAGCTCCGTGAGTAACGGCATCTGCTACAGAGCCCGATGACCGGAGGGTAAGCCCCAGGTCCTGCACGTTAGAAGGTAAGAACTGATGCCTGCAAGTTGACCTCTGACCTCCACACCTTCGCCGTGGTGCATGCACATGTGCACACCAAGCACACACAAATGTGATTAAAATGTATTAAAGGCCACAGTGACAACCACGGACTGCTCCCTACACACTTGGATTCCGAATTGGTGGAATAAACCAACTGAGAGCCAAAAATATTTTCAAAAAGTCACATTTGGCAGGGTACGTTAGTGCATGCCTGTATTCTCAGTATTCAGGAGGCCGAGGCCGGGGCATGGTCATGAGTTTAAGGCCAGCCAGACCTGTCTCAAATAAAACAGGAAAAAACCACAGAAACAAAAACATGAAGTGTCGCACCTCCACTGGGTGCTCAGACTTGGGTAGTTACTCCATGATCAACAAATACAGTGTAACTTTGCTCCTCGCCTGTCGTGCTAGAGGTCATAGACAGCCTACTGATGGGATGAGGCACACTCAGGTTATACAGAAACACTACACTATCCACATAAAGGGACTTGAGCACCCGCAGCCCCAAAGAGTTCAAGGGACAGCTGTCTTTTTCTCAGAATGATGAGCATCAGAGGCAGTCATCCCTATTCCTGAGAGAAACCTAGTTAACCCTGGCCAGCAGGACACTGTCCACTGTTAACAGGGACCTCAGCTTTTATGGGCTTGCATTAAAGGTGCTCTCCAGCTATCCAGTCTTTCTGAGTTGAGTCTCATTTTCAGACTTCCAGATAGTATTCTACTGATACTTCACCTGTGAGGAAGAATTCCTGGATTAGTGGATGGTTATGTGTAAGGATTGAAAGAAAGAAACGGATATAGATATATGTATTTACATATATGTATATTTACATATACATATGTAAAAAAAAAGTCACTGAGCCATCTCTCCAGCCCTTATTCAAACTCTTGACATAAATGCAAATCATATGAAAAAGAAAAGAAGAACACTTAGTAATTTGAAGCCAGGTGTGGTATGAGAGGCAAGCCCTGTAATGCCAGTGCAGAGGTAGAGACAGGAGGATCATGAGTTTGAGGACAGCCTCATCTAAGTAGTGAGGTACTGTCCGTGTCCCCAGAATAATCCTATAAACCACAAACAAGAAACTTCACTTACCATACACAAAAGGCGCAGTGTTTAATGATTCAGAAACATGACCGACAAGTCTATAGGCATGTCGGGCTAGTCACAGTTGTTGGGAGAGCTTCAGCTGTCTGCAGAAATAGGGACCTAGACAATAGGATGATTGTACCGCCAACTGAATTCCCAGAGTCAACGAGGATGCGGATGTATCAGGACAGAGTCCCTCAGGCACACGTGGTCCCTCTTTCATCCCCTTTTATGGACATTTCGTATAGAAAGGTAGTTGTGTAACCGAGAAGCAATGTCACTCGCGGAGCTGCTAACCGAAGGATCGGGACTAAGGTCACACTCTCTGAGTGTGTGGCACTGTGTCTACATCCGTTTACTGAGCCACACTTTACCATGGCAGGGACAAAATATGGAAGCAAACAAGCACTCTCAGTCTTTTCCCCTTCTGTCTACATTAGGAGGAGTAAGTGTCTCTCCCTTCCAGTTAGACTTTTTCTTCACCTCTCGACCTTGTGCTAGAGACTGAACCTTGAGCACACTAGGCAAAGGCTGGCTCTACCTTTGAGCCACAGCGCCCAGGTCCCCAAAAGACAATTCATCTTCCCCAGAACCTCTGCTCACCTCCGTCCCTGGTTTTCTCCCTAAGATGGGAGCTATTTCTGGTGAGTATGTTTCTGTATCTATAAATACATACCTGAGCTTGTACATAGCTTTTTAAATTGTTTTTTTAATCTTAAGCTTTCCCCTCCCCCTCAGCTGCTCTGGCACAGTCGACCTACAGCCCCACGTGATTCACGCTGCACCTTCCATCCATTGCTCTGTCCCCAGTCATTTCCCCAGGATCACTGAAGAGATCTGATAGTCAAAACAAGGACCACAGCCGGGGTTGGTGGCGCACATCTTTAGTCCCAGCACTCAGGAGACAGAGGCAGGAGGATCTCTGAGTCTGAGGCCAGCCTGGTCTACAAAGCCAGTTCCAGGACAGCCAGGGCTACACCCTGTCTTGAAAAACAAAAAAAAAAACAACAAAAAAACCTTGTTTAAAAAACAACAATAAACTACAAGCCAACAAAGCTAGTCCTGTCAGATGATTACCAATGAGCAAGTGTAAAAGCTTCCTGCCTCCACGAGAGTGCTTCCTTTATTCCATAAGTACAGAATATTCGATCCAAATTAAACAAATTCGTTTTTTTTTTTTTTCGAGACAGGGTTTCTCTGTGTAGCTTTGCGCCTTTCCTGGAACTCACTTGGTAGCCCAGGCTGGCCTCGCAAACTAGCTTTTATACCCTAGGACCCTCAAATTGAGTTTATTAAAAGAAGCAGCACATGAATTTTTGTTTATACTAAACTAATGTACAGTGAAGGACAGTACGGACATATCAGAATATATACACAAGGCTTTCAGTTTAAAAGAAGACTGAAGGGGCTGGAGAGATGGCTCAGAGGTTAAGAGCACCGACTGCTCTTCCAGAGGTCCTGAGTTCAATTCCCAGCAACCACATGGTGGCTCCCAACCACCTGTAATGAGATCTGGCGCCCTCTTCTGGTTATACATGCTGTATACATAATAAATAAATAAATCTTAAAAAAAAAGACTGCAGGCTCTTTGGTCCATGTCTTTCTAATTATGGTGACCAAATGCCAATTCCTTCTTCGCTAACCTAATGTCACAGGGAGGAGAGAGAACGGTAAGACGCGAAGAGCAAAGCCACAGATCCGAATCTAGTTGTTAGAATCTTATATCTTACACTGTTGCCCCCCTGTAAATAGGGGATAAAAGAATTTACCCATGGTCATAAGAATGTAACAAGTTCAGCACTAGGGAGGCAGAGGCAGGAGGATGCCCGAGTTCCAGGCCAGCCTGGTTTACAGAGTGAATTCCAGGACAGCCAGAGCTGTTACACAGAAACCCTGTCTTGGAGAAAGGAAAAAAAAAAGAATGTAACAAGGTACTAAACAGCAAGTCTGCATAGCACTACCTACCACCTAATAAGTGTTTGATAGACCTTGTCAATCAAAAAATGTTATTTTATATCTATTTCCCTTGTTTCTTTTACATACAGACTTTTTCTTCCTTCCTTCCTTCCTTCCTTCCTTTCTTTCTTTCTTTTTTTTGTTTTTGTTTTTGTTTTTGTTTTTTGAGACATGGTTTCTCTGTGTAGCTTTGCACCTTTCCTGGAACTCGCTTTGGAGACCGGGCTGGCCTCGAACTCACAGAGATCCGCCTGCCTCTGCCTCCCGAGTGCTGGGATTAAAGGCGTGCGCCTCCACTGACCGGCCACATACAGACTTTCTCAAACGTTCCCTCACATTATTGTTAGTTTTAAAACTTTTGAGGGGAGCGTGACCTTGCTGTGCTGCCAAGTTCGCCCCACCTGCAGCCTTCCTGCCTCGGCCTCCTGTGTGCTGAGATAAAAAGCAGCATCAAGCCTGTTGTGGAATATTTTAACTAGGCAAAGATGTGCGATGTTTGTTTATGCTGCAGAATATTTCTTCAACAAAAAGGTATGTTACATAATTTGTTTTATGCTGAATTTGTTTAATGAGGTAAGGATGTGTGTTTAATTATGTGAAGATGTGTTGCATTTGTTTCGCCTTGCCTGCCTAAGGCGCCTGATTGGTCTAATAAAGAGCTGAGCGGCCAGTAGCTAGGCAGGGGAGGGACAGGCGGGGCTGACGGGCAGAGAGAATAAATAGGAGGAGAAATCTAGGCTCAGTGAAAGGAGAGAAGGGGGAAGAGAAAACGAGGAAGAGAGAGAAGGACATGCCCTGGGCCAGAAGCCAAGGCAGCTGCCAGTCAGACAGACAGACAGACGTGAGAAGCAAGATATACAGAAGGAAAGAAAAACTAAAAGCCCCAAGGCAAAAGGTAGATAAAGAGAAACAGGTTCAGGGGCTGGAGAGATGGCTCAGCGGTTAAGTACATTGACTGTTCTTCCAGAGGTCCTGAGTTCAATTCCCAGCAACCACATGGTGGCTCACAACCATCTGTGATGAGATCTGGTGCCCTCTTCTGGCCTGCAGGTGTACATGCAGATAGAATACTGTATACATAATAAACAAGTAAATCTTTTTTTTTTTTTTAAATAAAGAGAAAAAGGTTCATTTAAGTTAAAAGAGCTAGCCAGAAACAAGCCTAAGCTGGGCTGAGCATTCAAAACTAATAAGTCCTCATGTCATGATTTAAGAGCTTGTTGTTTTTTCTTTTAAAGATTTATTTACTTATTTATTTTTAGATTTATTTATTATGTATACAGCATGTATGACCAGAAGAGGGCACCAGATCTCATTACAGATGGTTGTGAGCCACCATGTGGTTGCTGGGAATTGAACTCAGGACCTCTGGAAGAGCAGTCAGTGCTTTTAACCTCTGAGCCATCTCTCCAGCCCAGAATTATTTATTTTTAAGTGCACTGGTGTTTTCCCTGCATATATGTCTCTGTAAGGGTGTCAGATTCCCTGGAGCTTGAGTTACAGAAAGTTGTGAACTGCCATGTGGGTGCTGGGAATTGAACCTGGGACCTCTGGAAGAGCAGTCAGTGCTCTGAACCCCTGAGCCACCTCTCCAGCCCTCTCCAACTCACATCTGGACTCCAGGCCTTTCTGAGAATGCTGCTCCCCTATCACAATGCCACTCTTCACAGGGCTTCAGTTCCTGCCCTAGTTTAGAGGACACTTTTTCCCAGATTTCTTCCCAACACCTCAAGCCTAGACTAGAAGGTTCCTTGCCATGCTAGGGATACAATCCAGGGCTTCAGGCTCACGGCCAAGCACTCGTCCACTGATCTCCTTCCCCAGCCCAAGGAGGTCACAAGACTAGTCCCTAACAGATCACACCATACAGTTTGTTGTTATTCTGTTTTGATCAAAAAGTTTTTAAGAAGATTTATGTTATATGTATGAGTGTCTTGCCCGTGGAGACCCAAAGAGGCTCTTTAGTGAGACCTTACTCAAGGTTAGAGAATCTGAGCTAGTTTTACCCAGCAGGGCTGCAGAATGGGATGATTTGGCCAGGGGCGTGGTTACCAGGTGTTTTCAAGGGTCTACACTTGGCTGTATGGTGTGCTTTGATCTTGCAAGGGGGATGTCTTTTGCCTCTCTCCTGGGTAGTGTATAAAAAGCCCTTTGGAATAAACCTTGAGGCAACTGGGTATTGACCCAGGGCCCTCCCAAAGCTATCCTGTGTCTCTGTCTTTCTTACCATCTTTTTTCTTTCTTTCTTTCTTCCTTTCTTTTCTTTTTTCTTTTTTTTTTTTTTGGTTTTTTTTTTTTTTTTTTTTTTTTTGAAATAGGGTTTCTCTGTGTAGTTTTGTTGCCTTTTGTGGATCTCACTCTGGGGACTATGCTGGCCTCGAATTCACAGAGATCCACCTGCCTCTGCCTCCTGAGTGCTGGGATTAAAGGCACACACCACCACCGCCCAGCTCTTTCTTTCTTTCTATCTATCTATCTATCTATCTATCTATCTATCTATCTATCTATCTATCTATCTATCTATCTATCTATCTATCTATCATTTCCTCATTCCTCTCTCCTCCGGGAAAGAACTCTTTGACAGGTCAGAGCTGGACTCTGGCTGACTCCCTCATTTGCCTGCATGTATGTATGTGTACCATATGCATGCAATGCCTGAGGAGGCCAGAAGAGGGCATCAGATCCCCTAGGACTGGAGTTACAGACAGACAGTTGTAAGTTGCTGTGTAGGAGCAGGGAGCTGAACCCAGGTCCTCAGAAACACGCAGTCTATTAACCACTGAGCCATCTCTCCAGTCTCAGGTCTGATTTTTTTTTTTTTGAGACAGAGTCTCATATAGTTTAGGCTGGTCTTGAACTTGCTATGTAGCCCAAGCTAAGTGAATTCCTCACCCTCCTGTCTCCACCTCCCATGGGCTAGAATTAGAGGTCCCAGCGCAGTCACCATGAGGGATCTGTTAATGAAGATATGGGGACCCAGGCTCCAAAGTCATTTGTTGAAATCAGCTAATTGTATAGACTAGAGCTTTCAGGAAAAGGAAAATGAAACATGCTGCTTGTTTATTACAAAATAAATCACTGCAAACTATGAGAAACCATTGACCCCAACAGCAAAAACATCGTTAGCCTGGACGCAGAGTTCCAGTCAGAGCTGTTGACATAACTCAGGTGTTTTCTTACAAATGCTAATGAATAACTCCGGCTCCACAGACAACAAAGCCAGAGTGTAATCTGAGAAACCAAAAGGAATTAAGATGAGAAAAAAAGAGAAAAGAAATTTTAATTCAGTAGGTCATAAACTTAAGTTTACACAAGAATTACCTAGGAGACTGGTTTAAAATACTGACTTCTCGGGTCCTTTCCCACGACTCATCAAATTGGCAAAAAGCCCAAGAAGACCTTTAAACAGAACCTAGCAATGATTCTAGCATCCACGGTTCCCCCATTAAAGGCTGGAAAACAGAATTCAAGGGCTGGAGAGGGATATGGACTCCAAGAAAAACGGGGAAGGGGCATCATAGAATACATCCATGTTGTCCACTTTGAGTTTTCTATTGTCATCCAGAAACCTGTCCTTTAAAAGTAACCTGAGCCAGTGTGGTGGTCCATGGCGACAATCTTTGCACTCGGGAGGCTCAGGAAGGAGGACTGCCAGGAGCTGCAGACCGCGTCTCGACACATAAGCAAACAAAGTAGCAAACCCAACAGAGCAACTCCGGAGTTCTCGGGAGGCAGATCAGGCTGTTTGGAGCCAGCCTGGGACATGTGGCCATCTCTTAAAACAACAACAAAAAGTAGTCTTGAGTTTGGACGACACACTGAGTTTGCCCAATGTGATGCACAATACCTAGGCTCACCTAGAACTTCCTTGCCTAGACAGCACAAAATCCGAGTGTAGATGAATAGATCTTGATAATCAAATCAGGTTTATTTTCATCTCATCTGGTTTGTCATCTAATTTAAAGCGATTCTTCAGAAAGAGACACAAAATATCCAGCTGTGCTGACACACATCTGGTGTGCTGACACATACCGGTAACTCGGCATTACACCAATTCTTCAGAAAGAGACATAAAAGTATCCAGGTGTGCTGATACACATCTGGTGTGCTGATACACACCTGTAACTCCGTGTTCTGGACATGGAGGCAGGACTAGGCACTCAAGACCAGCCTTGGCTGCATTGCAAGATTGAGGTTGGCACGGGCTACGTGAAACACTGTCTTAAAAGAAACCAAGGGGCCGGGCGGTGGTGGTGATGGCGGTGGCGCACGCCTTTAATCCCAGCACTCGGGAGGCAGAGCCAGGCGGATCTCTGTGAGTTCGAGGCCAGCCTGGTCTCCAAAGCGAGTTCCAGGAAGGCACAAAGCTACACAGAGAAACCCTGTCTCAAAAAACCAAAAAAAAAAAAAAAAAGAAAAGAAAGAAACCAAGGGGCTGGAGAGAGGCTCAGGGGTCAGAGGACCTGGTTCTGCCACCAGCACCAGTGTCCGTCAGCTTCCAAACCGCCTGCAACTCCAGCGCCAGGGACCCGAAGCTTCTGGTCCCCCAGGCACCTATACGCAGTGCACAGTACTTACACACAGACACGTGCGGATACGTAATTTAAAAAATAATACAAACACGGGCTGGAGAGATGGCTCCGTGGTTAAAGCACAGGCTGATCTCTCACAGGACCCTGATTCCATCCCCAGCACCCACGTGGCGGCTCACAATCATCTGTAACTCTAGTCCCGGGGGATCCTACCCCCTCTTCTAGCATCTGGGGCACTGTGGTAATGTGGTGTCCAGACACAAATGCAGGTGAAACAACCACACTCACAGAATACTTTTTTTTTTTTAAGATTTATTAAGTATGTATACAGTGTTCTGCCTGCATGCATCCCTGCGGGCCAGAAGAGGGCGCCAGATCTCATTACAGGTGGTTGTGAGCCACCATGTGGGTGCTGGGAATTGAACCTGGGTCCTCTGGAAGAGCAGCTAGTGCTCTTAACTGCTGAGTCATCTCTCCAGCCCCAAAACAAATACTTTTTTTTTTTTTTAAAAAAAAAAAAAGTTTTTAATAGAAAAAGGAAGCAAACTAGGGTCATGGAGACGGCTCAAAGGGTAAAGACTGACAGCCCGGGTTCGAGCCCCAGAGCCCGGGGCAGAGGGAGAGACCCGAAGGCTGAACGTTGCCCTCTGACCTCCATGTTCAGACCCTGGATACATGGACATTCACACTCACATCACACACACACATCACACACACATCACACACCACACATTCACACTCACATCACACACACATTCACACACACATCACACACCACACATTCACACACCACACATTCACACACACATCACACACACATCACACACCACACATTCACAAACACACATCACACACCACACATTCACACACACACATTCACACACACACATTCACACACACATCACACACACAAGCCATCAAATAAAATTGTTCATTTTTCAACAGGCATGGCCGTGCACACCTTTAGTCCCAGCACTCGGGAGGCAGAGGCAGGCGGATCTCTGTGAGTTCCAGGCCAGCCTGGTCTACAGAATGAGTTCTAGGACAGCTAGAGCTACATAATAAGATACCACCTCAAAAAAACAAAAAAACCCACAAAATATTCTTTTTTTTTTTTTTTTTTTTTTTTTTTTTAGACAAGACTTCTCTGTGCAGCCCTGGCTGCCCTGGAACTCACAGAGATCCACCTGCCTCTGCCTCTTGAGTGCTGGGATTAAAGGTGTGCGCCACCACCGCCCAGCAACATATTCATTTTGTAAAGGTGAGTACTCAGCAACAGAGTGCTTGTCAGGCCTGGGGTTCAATCCCCAGCACTCGGGGGAGGGAGGGCTGCAAGGGGAAGAAAAACACACCAAAGTAAAAGTGAAAGGAGGAGAGGATCCTTCCTGCCACCTGGACAGTGTGGGCCGGCTTTGTGCACACTCCGGGAGTGAGGGGCCAGGCAAGCAGCGGGCTACAGTTCCCAAAGGGATGAGCAGCAGAACCTGGGGGCTGGGCAGAGTGCTTGCCCGGCTCTGCGAAGACCCTGTGTTCAATCCCCGGTACTGCCAATAAAACAAAATTTAAAAACTAAAAAGCTTAAAGAAATGCTCCACATCCTTAATCATCAGAGAAATGCAAATCAAAATGACTCTGAGATACCACCTTACACCTGTCAGAATGGCTAAGATCAAAAACACCAATGACAGTCAATGTTGGAGAGATGTGGAGCAAAGGGAACACTCCTCCACTGTTGGTGGGAATGTAAACTTGTACAACCACTGTGGAAATCCGTATGGCGGTTTCTCAGAAAATTAGGAATCAATCTACCTCAAGACCCAGCCATCCCACTCTTGGGCATATACCCAAGGAATGTTGATTCATACCATAAAGATACATGCTCAGCTATGTTCATAGCAGCACTATTTGTAATAGCCAGAACCTGGAAACAACCTAGATGCCCGTCAACGGAAGAATGGATGGAAAAAATGTGGTACATATACACAATGGAGTACTACTCAGCAGAGAAAAACAATGAAAGCATGAAATTTGCAGGCAAATGGATGGAACTAGAAAAAATCATCCTGAGTGAGGTAACCCAAACCCAGAAAGACAGTCATGGTATGTACTCACTCATAGGTGGATTCTAGATATAAAATAAAGAACAATCAGACCACAAACAAAACAAAACAAAAAACAACTAAAAAGCAACTTAGTGATTTGGTCTCTGACCTTCTGGCACACTGTCAGGTTCAACTGGGGGTGATGTGTTTCCCTGGCAAGCCACAATGAAGGAGCCTAATGAGAGCGCTCATATCAAAGTGCTGAGTTCTTTTTGGCTGCGCGCATTTTCCTACGGACAAGCCCTTCAAACGCTGTTCTTACGAGAACTGATCATCCAAACACCAACAGTCACGAGCAGCATTTGTGTGGTTATTCTGAAGTCGGTGTTCCCCTGGCCCATTTCTCAAGTTCTCGATGCAGTTATTCGACGCTTTGTGGGCCAAACCCATATGCCCCACGGTGCCAGAGATCGCAAAGATTTACAAAGCAGAGACGTACAAGCCACTCTCTCGGGAAGGACTCGGGCATGTCCAATGATGTGTCTTGAAAGAATAATACGCAGTATAGCTGGAATAGACTTTAAATAACAACCCCGAAGACAACAGGCTGGGGCTCTCTCTAATCTTGCCTCTGCCACTAATTAGCCGAGTGACCCCAGGAAGACGCCTGTCGGAGCCTCGCCCTCCCGCTACTGCAAGATGAAGAGACGTACAATAGTCTAGTGTTTCTAACGCCAGGGCACAATTAGCAAGTTTCAAAACCAATCTAAAGAGTCAGAACCAGCACACTCTGCCCTGGTTTTTGTTTTTACAGAGCTGAATACTGAACCGAGAGCTTCCAGCATGCTCTGTGCTCAGTAACCCAGTGAGAAAGGCAGGCTCGCTCCCGGAGCCCCAGCCCCAGCCCATCTGCTTGTTTTAATAAGAAGCAGCAGAATGAAGTAGAAACCACCACAGCGTTTCACCATACCATGGGTAAACATCTTTACAAAGCGCTTGTGTGGGCTGTTTGTGTGTGTGTGTGTGTGTGTGTGTGTGTGTGTGTGTGTGTGTGTGTGTGTGTGTGTGTGGAGAACTGGAAATACTCCCTCTCGTGAGACGTGCTAATGGGAACTGAAGCTGGAGGAGTGCCGGCGAGGAGGTGAGCAGCTGGATTGTTTGCCGGCTGCCGGTGGGAACCCACAGTGGTACCAGTCACTTTGGAAGAGAGCACCAGGTCCTCAGAAGATTAACTACAGGACTGATTCGGTGAAGCTTCCTCTGTGTGTGTGCACATACAAATATATGAGATAATCCATGTACACTCATGTATATATTCAAGAAAATGTATTACATATGTTAAATTACCATGTCACCCATACCTAACAAATTATGTGTCAATTAAAAACAAAAATAAAGCTGGTTGTGATGGTGCACACCTTTAATTCCAGCACTCAGGAGGCTGAGATAGCAGCATTGTGAGTTGGAGGCTAGCCTGTGCTACATAGTGAGACCCTATCTCAATCAATCAATCAATCAGACAATCAGCTGACCAACCAAATTAAAAACCCATGTACACATACAGGACAGTTCATAACAACGTTATTCACAATAATAAAAAACTGGACATAATCCAAATGATTCTGATGATCAATGCAGAAACAGAATGTGGTATATCCACGCTATGAAATAGTACACTGCCATGAAAAGGGCATAACACAGATGGACTCTGGAAAATACTTTACACAGACCACATGTGGTATGATTCCATTTATAGGGTCCAGAATAGTTAAACCTGCAGAGCTGGAAAATGGATTAGCGCTTGCCTCACTGGGGAAAGAACGGACTAGGACTGACTGCTTATGGTGTGTGGTTTTCTTGGGAGGTGACAAATTGTAAAACTAACTATGGTGACAGTCGCACAGCTTGTGAGTCTATTAAAAACCACTGAGTGGGACACTTACATAGATGAGTTACATGTGTAATTATATTTTAAAGTCGGGCGACGGTGGCACACACCTTTAATCCCAGCACTCGGGAGGCAGAGGCAGGCGGATCTCTCTGAGTTCGAGGCTAGCCTGGTCTACAGAGAGAGATCCAGGACAGGCACCAAAACTACAAAGAGAAACCCTGTCTCAAAACAACAACAACAAATATATATATAAACTCTTATTTTAAAAACTATAGTTTTAGGACTGGGAGGTGGGTCGGAAGTAGAACCTATAGTGAGTATCACAAGCCCCGCGTTAAAACCCAGCAGCAAAAATAAAATAAAATATAATTTATTGCTTGAAAGTCACCAGGCAACCAATGATAACTGAGGTGCCTGCCCTCATTACCTTCTGCCATGGTTACCTAGAGGCAGGACCATATAACGGAAACAACAGCTGGCTTCAACTCTGATTCCAGTGTTTACCAGGCTCAAGGCAACCTTCCTTCTGCATAAAGTCAAGATGGTAACCTGCCCGGAGAGTGGTCAAACACACAGGGAGAGAAATGTGGAGAAGGGAAGAGCACGCAGCTTGACATTTCCTGACACCTCTCGACACCACCGTGTCGAAGTCACACACAACAAACATTAAAGTTCCGTTCTTAGCTTAATTTCTACGTGAGACCTGTGTCTGTCATAAGGGGCCAGAGAGGTAGCTCAAAGGCGGGAGCACTGACTGATCTTCTAGAGGACCCAGGCTCAGCTCCCAGCACCACATATTGAGACGCAACCATCTGTAACTCTAGTTTCAGGGGATCCAACATGCTCTCCTGGCCTCCGTGGGCACCCGCACACACTTGAGCACACTCATGAGCGTGTGCACACATACACACACCTGCACACACTCAAGCACATTTGCACATACACAATTCAAAATAAAGTAAATCTTTATTAAAAAACTTGTATGAACAGTAGCTCGCACCTAGAATCTTAACGCTGAAGAAGATTGCTAAAAGTTCCAGCCCATCCTGGGTTACAGAATAAGGTTCATCTCAGAAAAAAATAAAACAAACAAAAAAAACAATATAAGAGTCAGGCATGTTGGAACACGCCTTTGATCCCAGGAACCAAAGGCAGGTGGATCTCTGTGAGTTCAAGGCCAGCCTGATCTACAAAGGAAGGTCCAGGCCTGCAAAAGCTACAAAGTGAGGCCTTGTCTCAAAAAAAACAAACCAAAACAATAAAACAGTAATAATAATAATATTACTATTACTACTCATAATCCGGCATAGTGGCACATGCTGGTAAGATCAACACTTAGAAGGCAAGGCCGGAGGGTTACTAGTTTAATCCAGTCTGGGTTATATCGCAAGACCCTGTCTAAAAACCTAGGGGCTAGAGAGATGGCTTGTTTGGCGGGACCCTCCAGCTGGCCTTTGCATGACCCGGAAAGCCCCATCCCCCCCCTCCAAACCCCACCCTCTCAGAGAATCTCCAATAAAGAGAGGGCGCCAAAGAGCCCAGTTCCGAATTCTCGGTGACTACAGCGACTTCCTCTCCTGCTGGAGGCAGCAGCCCAAGTCCCGGCCTAAGCATTCAGCTTTTGGCCATACTGGGGCACAACCCCAGCTTGTGGCGGATTCGTCATCACCCTTCACCTACAACCTATACAATGTCTCTGCTTTAGTTCAGGCGCACGGCTTCTCTGGCCTCCATCTCTGGGACTGAGACCGTCTGGGAGTTGCTTTGCTCGAATATGTTGTTAGACTTTTTTCAGTTCTGCTTCATCCGGCCTACTGGATCTGGGGAGAAGCCAATTATGGGGGGAGGGACATAGAAAGCCTGTTACATTCAGTGGTTGAGAACTCTGTTGTTCTTCAAAGGACCTGAGTTCGATTCCCAGCACCCACCCTGGGCCCCTGCATGTACACAATACACATAAACTCATGCAGACACACACACACACACACACACACACACACACACACACACACAACTCAATAAGCAAATATTTTAAATAAATAAATAAGTCCATTAGTGTTACATTTCCTTGATGTAGATATATTCTGAGGCAGGGTCTCACAGAGCTGAGGCTGGCTTCATACTCACTATGTAGCCAAAGATAACCTTACACTTCTGATCCTCCTGCCTCCTCCTGAGTGCTGAAATTGCAATTACATGCCACCACACTTTACTACATTTTGTAGCATTTATTCAGAAGTCAAATTATGGAACAGGGATGTTGCTTTCTGGGGACAGAGATTGCCTGGCATTTGAAAGGCCCAATGTTCAATTCCCACTATCATAAAAAACCAAGAAGTCAAGTTAAACCTGACAATCTTTTTTTTTTTTCCAGACAAGGTTTCTTTGTGTAGCTCTGGCTGTCCTGGAACTCTGTAGACCAGGCTAGCCTCAAGAACTCAGAAATCCACCTGTCTCTGCCTCCTGAGTACTGGGATTAAAGGTGTGTGCTACCACCACCCATTCATTTATTTTATTTTAAAATTGTGTGTGTGTGTGTGTGTGTGTGTGTGTGTGTGTGTGTGTGTGTGTTTGATGGGCATGCCTATGCTACAGCACACATCTAGAGGTCAGAGGACAACTTCTGGGAACTGGTTTTTCTCCTTCCACCATGAATTCTGACAATCAAATTCAGATCATCAGGCCTGTGGAACACGTGCTTTTTTTTTTTTTTTTATCAGCTGAGCCATCTCGGGGTCATTTATTTTTTAAATGTCATTTATGAATTGTTTATTATCTCCACAACTTAATTACGCTTTTAAATTGCATGAGGGCTTTCTGAATTGCACACGGCACTCCTGTACCATTGAGCTGTCTCTCCAGCAGCTGTCCTTTCCTGGTGTCTGATTCTTATCCAGGTCTCATTAATAGTCTTTGCGAGCATAAACGGCACGTGACTGTACAGATGAGAACCTTGTCTCGGCTGACGCTTTCTTCCTGTAGAGTACCCACCTCTTACTGCTCATGAAGACCCTCCCATGTCCAGCCCCAGGAGAAGCCTGACTGATGCTATCTATGTATGTGGCCCTCCGGCCTTAGAGAAGTTAGTTCACTGTTCGGGGCTATACTCCAGGCACTTCAGGTACTCCCTTTTCCGGGCAGTTTAAACACTTCCCACTTGGGCACGGGCCACCCATCCAAATATCGTCTGAATATTAGGATCGTCAGCCTCAGAGGCTGCATCTCTTTTTGAGACAGGCTCTCACTATGTGATCTAGGCTAGCCTCAAACTCTTTTTTTTTTTTTTTTTGATATATATTTTTTATTTTACATTATCATTCAGTTCTACATATCAGCCATGGGTTCCCCTATTCTCCCCCCTCCCACGCCCTCCCCTTACCCCCAGCCCACCCCCCATTCCCACCTTCTCCAGGACAAGTCCTCCCCCGAGGACTGCGATCAACTTGGTAGACTCAGTCCAGGCAGGTCCAGTCCCTTCCTCCCAGATTGAGCCAAGTGTCCCTGCATAAGCTCCAGGTTTCAAACAGCCAACTCATGCAATGAGCACAGGACTTGGTCCCACTGCCTAGATGCCTCCCAAACTGATCAAGCCAATCAACTGTCTCACCTGTTCAGAGGGCCTGATCCAGCTGGGGGCCCCTCAGCCTTTGGTTCATAGTTCATGTGTTTCCATTCATTTGGATAATTTTTTTTTAATAATTGAGTAAAACTGAAATTTATTATATGCCACAGTCATCCTAGGGACCTCCATGCTATATAAGCCTCTATGGTTCTATGGGTTGTGGTCTGATTGTTCTTTATTTTATATCTAGAATCCACCAATGAGTGAGTACATACCATAACTGTCTTTCTGGGTTTGGGTTACCTCACTCAGGATGATTTTTTCTAGTTCCATCCATTTGCCTGTAAATTTCATGCTTTCATTGTTTTTCTCTGCTGAGTAGTACTCCATTGTGTATATGTACCACATTTTTTTCATCCATTCTTCCGTTGATGGGCATCTAGGTTGTTTCCAGGTTCTGGCTATTACAAATAGTGCTGCTATGAACATAGCTGAGCATGTATCTTTATGGTATAAATCAGCATTCCTTGTTGTTTTTGTTTTGTTTTGTTTTTCCTAGACGGGTTTCTCTGTGTTGCCCTGGCTGTCCTAGAACTCACTCTGTAGACCAGGCTAGCTTCAAACTCACAGAGATCCATCTGCCTCTGTCTCCCAGTGCTGGAATTAAAGGTGTGCGCCACCACCACTGCGGCTTTTGATCCTCCTGGGTCAGCCTCCCACTTGCTGGGATCACACAGTATGCAAGAACTGGGCTAAAGCGGAATCTCTCACAGGAAGTCCAAACATTGATTCTGCAATGGGTCCTCCAGGACTCCAGAGCAAAAGAGATTTGGGGATTAGTCTTGGCTTGCTTCCAGGGCAATTAGCCAGAGGAAGGAGAAAGGCAGGAGGAGATTCTAGTCACCTACACGGGAGACTACAGGCCACTGCAGCTTTGTAAGCCCGAGGATCAGCTACTGAACGCTAGCTGTACGGCACATGCTTTTACACACATCGGCTCATTATTCTACTCTATCTCATTCACTCGAGGTTTACGACGTCATCCGATAGAGGAAGAAACAGGTCCAGAGAAGCAAAGCAATTTTCTCAGTGTCACACAGGAGGAGAGTTTTGGAATCAGGGTCCTGGAGATGTTTTAGTGGTAAGGCTGCTTGCTGTCAAGCCTGATGACCTGTGTTCAGTTCCCTGGGATTCATATGGTGAAACGGAGGAACCGGCCCCCACAAGTGGCCTCCCCACCCAATAAATAAATACTTACATAAAATTAAAGCAGTAGGACTAGGCAGACCTCGTAATTCTCACCTGTCACCCCAGTACTCGAGAGGCTAAGGCAGGATTGTTGCAAGTTCTAGCCAGCCTGGGCTCTGGAGTGAGACCTTCTCTCAAAACAACAGGCAAGTGACAGGATCCGGATTTAACACAGGCTCTGACTCCTAAGGGCTAAGGGCATCCCGAGAACCACACCTCTGGTGTCCAGGGTATTCTGAGGCAGCCTTCGTCAAGGCTCTCAAGAAATAATAAAGGCCAGAAGCCCGATCTGGTCTATCTCTCTGCTCAGAGCTCCTGAGGGTTCAGCTTGCTAGGTGTCTACTTCTGGGTGCCATTCAGAAAATCCCCTAAGCTTAGTCTCCTAAAGCGTTTAGCTCGTTGCTAAACTAAGTGTTTAATAAAAGTGGCGGTCGTACGGCAGTTACAAACACCTGGTATGTGGGGCTGAGGGTCCAGCTTAGAGGACAGAGCACTTGCATGTCACGCCCAAGACCACGGTTCCCATCAACAGCACGGCCTAAAACCAGGTGTGGAGACACACACCTGTAACCCCGCCTTGGCTGGACCTGTGCTCACTGCACAGCCCAGAGGGGCCCTTAACCTAGGATCTTCATCCTGTTCCTGGGATTACAGGCATGTGAAGTTCTCATTTAATCCCACCTATAAATTTATTTAACTCTTACAGTAACATGCAAGATAGTTTAATGTAAAAAAGTGTTTTAAAAAGGAAACCCAAACTAGATAATTATGGTAGTCTCCACATAGCTTCCTTAAACATAAATTACCATCCATAGCTTTTAAAAACTCACTTTGACCTAAAATTTGTAGGTCACAAATGATCCCCGAGGCCCTTCTAATCCTTCCCCCTTGAAATTAAGCAAGCTCTAATCTGAGCTGGCCTCTACCTCTCTCCCAACTAAACTAATTTGTATTGTAGCCTCTTGGTTCCTCTGTCCCTCCACTTCCGGTTGGTAATTAACTCAATGTGAGGGCAAACAAAGCTCAGGGGAGGGTTTTTTTCAGTACATAGTAAGAGAAATTGCCAGAAAAACCGAAAATGCCAATCATTTCAAATTTAAGATGAAAGGGGAAGAAAATATATTGATTAGAAGGGTAGAAATTGGGCTGGAGAGACAGCTCAGAGGTTAAGCACACTGGCTGCTCTTCCAGAGGACCTGAGTTCAAGTCCCAGCAACCACATGGTGGCTCACAACCGTAATATAATACCTTCCGGTGCCCTCTTCTGGCATGCAGGCATACATGCAGGCAGAACACAGTCTACATATAAATAAATAAATCTTTAAAAAGAAGGATGGAAATTAACAGCTGACAAGGCTGCTCACGGACTTTCCTCTCAGCAGTCTGTTTCTCCTTTACCCTTTGCTCTACCACACAGGCCACCATCAGGTGCACCACAGTCTGGGGCACAGCAGTCTCCCTACGGGGCTCCACAAAGTCCTCAATGTAACCGAGTCTAGAACCCACATGCTCATAGGGCCTGCCAATCACACGTCTAATTAAGACAAAGTAGTTAGGCAGCCCAAGAGGTGGCATGCACCTAGATTTTATCCAAGGCAGGCAGACTCTGAGTTCAAGGCCAGTCTGATCTGCAGACTTCCAGGACAGCTTGTCTTGGGGGTAAAAAAGGCTAATAAGAGAGTCTTCTTCACGGTGTCGAAGCAGAGAAATATACCTTATTTTAGGAAGGTAGCTTCTTCTAAAGACAGAACCACCTTACCCCAGTCCATGTCCTCAATAATTAATCAAGATCCCTCCAAACATTGGCTTTCTTAGTTTCATGGTTGGCCATTTCCAGGAAAGGCCTGGCTCCAATTATTCTTATCTGAAATTTTAGATGATACTTTTTTCAGGGCTTGCTCAATCTGAAGAGCCAGTTCAGATGAATTGAACCAATTCCTTCAAGCAGGAGAATTAGACAGGCTTTCTGAAAAGTGACTCTTTTCAAGCAAGGTCTTGAATCTTGCCTTTCAGTCAAAGTCTGAGACACTAGCTTTATAGTGCTTTAATCAGGGGTAAGCAGCCAGCGTGGTCCTGTAAAGAATCATCAAACCACACAGCCAGAGAAGAGATGACACTGGGTAACCCCCAGGGAATGATGCTATATACCTTATTTCTTAGGGACTGATACAAATATAGGAATATCAATTTTTTTGTTTGTTTTTGTTGTTTCGAGACAGGGTTTCTCTGTGTAGCTTTGGAGCCTGTCCTGGATCTCGCTCTGTACACCAGGCTGGCCTCGAACTCACAGAGATCCTTCTGGCTCTGCCTCCTGAGTGCTGGGATTAAAGGCGTGCGCCACCACTGCCCGGCGAATATCAATGTTTTGTTTTTGTTTTTCTCTCCTCCTCCCGAATCCCTGGCCTTTTTTTTTTTTTTGGTTGTGAGCCACGGTATGGGCTGGGAATGGAACACAGCTCCTCCTCACTGCTGAACCATCTCTTCAGCGGCTTGGTTTTGTTTTTTGTATAACCCTGATAGCCTCAAACTTTCCCTGTAGCCAAGGACGACCTTCAACTCTTCATCCTCTTTTGTCTGATCCCAAGTACTGGGAGCACAGGACTGAGCTACATTTAGCATCAACATCAATGTTTTAATTGAATTTTAATGTTTGTCTCTTAATGCAGATAGGCATGGCTTTCAGCTGACGTGGAAAAATCAGCTTCATCTTTGCCTTCATCTTGGTTTGGTTTCATCTTTGCCTGTGTAGTGTGTGTGTGTGTGTGTGTGTGTGTGTGTGTGTGTGTGTGTGTGTGTGCGCGTGCGTGCAAACTCGTTTGTGTGTGATTGCGGGCATGTAAGGGAGGTCAGAGGTCAACCTCAGAGGTCTATCTTCACCTTTCACCATCTTTGTGGCAGGCTGTCTTGCTTTCTCCTGCTGCTCATGCCAGGCTGGCTGGTCCAGCAGCTTCCAGGGACTCCTGTCTCGGCCTCTCATCTTGTCACAGGAGCATCCGGGTTACAGAAGAAATACCGAGTCTGCCTTTATATGGGTTCTGGGAATCCATGCCTTCATTTAAAAACCAGATATGTAATTGCACAGAATATTGGGAGGATCGTGTGAGAGGAAGAAAGCAAAAGCTCTTTGAAAACTTAAGTTGCAATGAAAGGTATTTGTGGAATAAAATATTAAGAAAAGCATGGAGCTGGGCGGTGATGTCTTTAACCCCAGCACTCGGGAGGCAGAGGCAGGCGGATCTCTGTGAGGTCGAGGCCAGCCTGGGCTACAGAGTGAGTTCCAGGACAGCCAGGGCTACACAGAGAAACTGTTTATGGAAAAACAAAACAAACAAGCAAAGAAAAAAAGAATTCAGGGGAATGAGAGGCGAAAGAGCCATATGCCCTAGCAACGGCAACTCTGCAAGCAGACGCCAATTGGTAGCAAAGCAGTGGCCTGATCCTGGGCTCACCTTGGACATCTGCACCCCGATAGAACCAAATCCCAGCTGCCACTGGACCCAGGCCTTTGTCCCACAGAAATCCTTAGAGATTGCCACCTGATGTGAACCCACAGGGAACTACCAGGGCTGTTGTCCATTTAAAAGATAACACCACACCTTTTTGGCCTGCAAACCCAAACAAGACTTGTTAAAACGAGAAGTCTGCCTTCCATGCTTATTCATTCACTCAGCAAATATTTACTGAGCTCGTACAATACAGTGGGCAGGGTCTAAAAGTTAACAATGACAGGCAAGGTCTCTCTTCTCATGGAACCTCCCTTCTGCTGGGGAATCGGGACAAATAAAGGGTGGGATTGGTACAGAAAAGCACAGGCAAGGTAACTAGGGCAGAGAAGGGAGGGGGGCAGTGACTTGGGA
The DNA here is from genome assembly GCF_004664715.2 of Peromyscus leucopus. Lineage (NCBI taxonomy): Eukaryota > Metazoa > Chordata > Mammalia > Rodentia > Cricetidae > Peromyscus > Peromyscus leucopus. Next base: position 4,144,914 of record NC_051080.1, on the reverse strand, counting down.
GTCTAGGGAAAGTCTCTCACTGAATGACGTTTGACCGGAATGCAGAATGAGGGGGCGGATACAGGCAGCCGGCCAGGGGAAGGAATGATGAGAACGTCCAGGCAAAGGAAAGAACAAATGCAATGGCCCTGAGGCAGGGATAAAATTGCTGGGGAGTGAGTGAAGAGGGAATACGGGATGACACAGAGATGAGTGGCAGCCAGATTAAACATGGACTGATATGCAATCGTAAAGGACTTTAATTGCTCTACAACACCATGGATGCAAGATCAGATATGGTTCATATACTATGAATATGTGATCGCTATATGCATCATAGGTGCCGTGAAGAAAAAAAAACTCCTCCTGCTTATACTGCTTGTAATCTTACAAGGAAGCAATAATTCAGCGAGTGTAAAGGCAGGAAATGAAGTAAAAGTAAACTGGTAAGTGAAGGCTGGAGCGGGAGGCAAAATTCATGCAAAATTCAACACTAGAATATGCTTTTTTAGTATTTTAAAAAGTCACGTGCAATTTGGGTTCTTAAGAAACAGGGGTTCATCAGGAATGGGGTGGGGGGAGTCGGAGGCTGTGGGAACCGCCTGGGCACGGAGGCAGGAAGGGAACCGGGCGGGTCCAGGAAACCGTGAATCACTGCACTGCTACCGTGCCAGGAGGGTGGGTAGTGCCGAGAGATAAGCCCAGGAAAATGTGCTGGGGGCATCTTGGAGGGCATGTACTGAAATTCAGACCACTTCCTGGGGTACTGGCCCCCCTGAGGTGCGTACATGACTCCTGAAGTCCTGTTAAAACGTTACGTAACCAGATCGATTCCCCCAGAGAGGTCTAGGTGGCACCGGACCATCTCATCTACCTTTCAGCAACACCAGGCAGTTTGCATGTGGGTAATCTGGCAAAGCCACACTTATTCAATGTTGCTGGCAAAAATCAATCAATCAATCAATTAGGAGACTGATGAATGCCATGACCACTGCTGGGCTACACACACGGGAGTTGGAGGCCAGCATGAGATACTCAGTAAGATCTTGTCTGAGAAAAACAAACTAGGGGGCTGGAGAAATGGCTCAGCAGTTAAGAGCACACGTTGCCCTTGCAGAGGATCAGAGTTCAAGTCTCAGCACCGACACTCGGCAGCTCTCAACTGTCTGGAACTCTAGCTTCAGGGAGCTGACACCTCTCAGACTTCCTAGGGCACAGACACATATACATTCACATTAAAAAAAAAATTAAAGACCTAAGACTGGAGAGTTCGCTCAGTGAATTGCCACTTGCCACACAAGCCGGACTCCGGACTCCAAGGTGGAAGAGAAAACCAACTTTTGAAAGTTGTCCTCTGACCTCCGTGTGCACACTGTAGCACACTTACACACATACACAAACAATAAAACAAAATAAGTTCTAAAAAAAAAAAATTAAAACTAAGAGGGAAATAAAAATAAACATTTATCTTATCTATTTCTAAAAAGTTTCTTTTTTCTACTTTGAGATAAGCTATTCTTATAGCCCTGACTGACCTTGAACTCACAATCCTCCTCATCTCGGTCAAATGCAGGGTTTCAGGAGAAGCAACCAGGCTGAGCTCAGAGTAAGCATTCTAAAAATGAGTTCCTACAAATCCCCAAGAAAACACTAGGAACAGGCTCTGTATGGAACAGCCGACACTGTCCAATAACTTGACATGGCCACAGAAATCCTCCTGTAGGTGAGCCTTGGCTCATAGCCAGGACTCAACAGTGTGTGCAGTCAGCCAGCAGGGTTCTAACTTATTTTAAGAGATTCCCGAGGGTCAGTCTACGCGAGTACCTAACAGCACTGCACCCCTTTTTATTTTAACTTCTCTCACCCTGAAAGTTAAAAGGATTATCTCAGGGTTCCACCGAGCCTCGCCAGTCCAGTGGGCACGGCCTTTATTGCCTCTGATCTTTCCTAGGGAGTCTACAACAGGGGAGGGGTAAGGCCAGGGCCAGGGGTGACTTCAGAATGTCTACAGGGTGGACTTTGGGATCAGTAGCCCAACCCTTCCGTCTCACAGAGACGCTGAGTCAATGAGTGACTTGTCCTGGCTGGGGACAATACTCGGATGGTCTTCTCCGAAGAATCTGTCTTTCTCTGTCAAGTGCTGTCTCAGGGGTCACCAGCTCTGTCCCCACAGGGCATTAATACACCACAACCTTAGCTTTTCACACTGCTACTTTGTTCTGTTTTTCGAGACAGGGCTTCTCTGTGTCGCCCTGGCTGTCCTGGAACTCACTCTGTATGTAGTCCAGGCTGGCCTCGAACTCACAGAGATCCGCCTGCCTCTGCCTCCCGAGTGCTGGGATTAAAGGTGTTCGAGCCACCACCACCGCCCGGCCTCACTTTCCACCCTTTCAATCCACTCATCCCATCTGCTTTGTAAGCCCATCTTTTTCCCTATGACCTTAACACCCCAGACAAATGAAAGGACCACAGACAAAATCTATTAAGACCAAAGAAAAGCCAGTGGTGGTGGCGGCGGCGGCGGCGGCGGCGGCGGCGGCGGCGGCGCACACCTTCGATCCCAGCACTTGGGCGGCAGAGGCAGGCAGATCTCTGTGAGTTCGAGGCCAGCCTGGTTTACAAATCGAGTTCCAGGACAGCTAGAGCTGTTACACAGAGAAACCCTGTCTGAAAACAAACAAACAAACAAAAAGATGAAATAAAAATGAGAATGAGATTGACCGAAAGGCAAGTCACTGAGAAAGAAATGAAATGGAAATGAATGTGTGACAGATGTTCCGTCTGACTAGAAACTGAGGAATGACAAACAGGGCAGGGTGACAGAGTCTGCAACCCCAGCAGCCAAGGCTGCCCCAGTCAAGGCTAGCCTAGGCTAGAGAATGTGTGATTCTCTCAGAACAATAAGGTAAGTGAATAAATAAATCCAAACTAAGTCAACTGTGTTTATCAGATCAGAAAACCTTAAAGAGTAATGTTCACTCAATGCTACCAAAGACGCAAACTCTGGGCGCTCACACCACTGCAGGTGAGACTCGCACTAGTCTTTATGCAAAGCAGTTTAAAATATGCAAATGTGCAGTTTTATTATGCATCCTCCCTGAAAACGGGGGTGGGGGGGGTGAGGGGGTGGGGTGGGGGAAGGAACATCTCGGTGGGGGTGGGTGCTGGGAGTAAGAGCTACAGTACCACAAATGCTAGGCACGTGTCTACCACTGAGCTCTACTCCCAGGCAAGGGGCCCCTTTGCGAAGTCCTGGTTGGCCTTGAACTCCCTAGTGCTGGGATTAAAGGCACACACCTCCATTCCTGACTTCCTTTCAGTGCCTACAAAAAAAAATTATTATTATTAGTGTGTGTGTGTGTGTGTGTGTGTATGTGTGTGTGTATACACATGAGTGTGGGTGAGTGCTTGTCACAGTGCATGTGTGGTGGTCAGAGATGATGTGAGTGTAAGTGTGTTCCAGTCAGGAGTCAGGTGTCCTGTCCTGTCCCCCCACCCGCGCCCCCATCATCAGGCCTGTGCTGGCTACTTTTACATCATCTTGACAAGCTACAGACATCAGAGAGCCACTTTGAGAAAAAGCTTCCACAAGTCGGCTGTAGGCAAGCCTGTAGGGCATTTTCTTAATTAGTGATTGATGCAGGAGGGCCCAGGCCATTGTGGGTGGAGCAACCTCTGGGCTGGTGGTCTTGGTGTCTATAAGAAAGTAGGCTAGCCGGGCAGTGGTGGCGCACGCCTTTAATCCCAGCACTCGGGAGGCAGAGCCAGGCGGATCTCTGTGAGTTCGAGGCCAGCCTGGTCTCCAAAGCGAGTTCCAGGAAAGGTGCAAAGCTACACAGAGAAACCCTGTCTCGAAAAACCAAAAAAAAAAAAAAAAAAAAAAAAAAAAAGAAAGAAAGAAAGTAGGCTGAAGCCAGGCAGTGGTGGCAAACTCCATTAATCCCAGCACTCGGGAGGCAGAGGCAGGCGGATCTCTGTGAGTTCAAGGCCAGCCTGATCTACAGAGTGAGTTTCATGACAGCCAGAGCTACACAGTTTCAAGACAGCCAAAAAAAAAAAAAAAAAAAAAGAAAGAAAGAAAGAAAAGAAAAAAGAAAAAAGAAAGAAAGAAAGAAAAGAAAAGAAAAAAGCAGCCTGAGCAAGCCAGTAAGCAGCACCCCTCTATGTCCCTGAATCTGCTCCCGCCTTGTGTGAGTTCCTGTCCTGACTTCCTTCAGTGATGGACTAAGATATGGAAGTGTAAGCCAAATAAACCCTTCCATCCCCAACTTGCCTTTTGGTCATGGTGTTTCACCACAGCCATAGTGACCCTAACCAAAACCACCAGACTTGCCCAGAAAAATCACTCTCCCCTGCTGACCTCTCAAACTAGCCCTTTTTACTCATCATTCTGAGACCTAGTCCCAGTAAGTTGTCCAGGCTAGCCTCCTATGCACTCTGTAGCTCAGGATTACCTTGACCTTGCAATACTCTTGCCTCAGTGTCTAGAGGAACTGGGAGCACAAATTTACACCACCAAAGCCTAGCTGGCACTGGGCAGTCAACACCCAGTAAGCTGAACAGAGAGCTCAGTATACTCCTGCAGTCTTGGCATTTGGGAGGTGGAGGCAGGAGAGTCAGGAATTAAAGGCCAGCCTGGGCTACATGAGGCCCTGTCTCAAAAAAAAAACTTTTCTTAAATGTTTTAAATGTTAATAGTATTATCATTGCTGCTAAGTGGTAGCGAGGAGGACAGTGGCAGGACATTAGAGAAAAATCACAGGATTATGTCTGCGCAGATAGACTCAATGTCAGACTTTGAAAAATAAATGTGGACAGGGCGCAGCTAAGTGACCAAGAGCTTGCCTAGCATCCTCAAGTCCCTAGTCGTGATTCCCAGCATTTCTTCACACAGAAAAAGTTTGTGTAACTATCAAATAAAAGCACCTCAATATCATTAATTTATCAGTAATGAAATGAAACAAAATTATCAATACTTCTGTGTACAAAACAGAATACGTTTGAAGGATTATAAAATGTCCCATATCCTGAGCTGTGTTATAGACTATGTAAAAGTTTCACACTTATTATCCGAAGTATAAAGTGTGGTATATTTGCTGGTTCTGTTCCTTTTTTTTTTTTTTTTTAAGTTTTTTGAGAAAGAAACCCACCCTGGCCCTGAAACCAGAGCTAGTGAAAGAAACACATTGTAGCCCTGAACCCAGATCCAAAGAAACACACCCTGACCCTGAAACCAGTGCCAAAGAAACACACTTTGGCTCTGGAACCAGAACCAATGAAAGAAACACACCCTGACCCTAAAACTAGAGCCAAGAGGCTAAAAAGGGCCAGTGAAGGACACACACTTTGGCCCTGAAACCAGAGCCAATTTGCTCCTGACCAACTGAGCAGGAAACCAACCAGTCCCTGAGCAGGAAAACCAACCAGTCCCTGAGCACGAAATCTAGCCTATCTGAGCTCGTCCAAGCTCAAGGGACTGAAACCTGACCAATTCCCACCCTGAAAATCTTCTCCCCGGAAAAACTCTGCCCCTAAGAAGCCCTGTGTCTGGTCAGTTTGCTGCTGCTGCCTTTGGCTCTCTTGAATGAGGGAGCAGAGTGGAGCGGAGCAGAGCAAGGTTTTAACACTTAGGCTGGAGAAACTTTCCTCCAGCGGAGTGGAGTCGATGTTACATTGCGGAGTAGAGTTGATGTTACATTTGAGTAGAACTGTAACAACTTCCCTGGGGAAACCCTCCCCTGCCGGACAAAGCTGTTACATCAGGGAAACCTTCCCCTGGAGCAGGGCTGTAAGCAGCTACATTTACTCCGACTTTTGGTACTCCTTGGCTCCCGACTGCCAGGAATCCTTGACATCCGAGCTGCAATGCTTACAAGGGTTTCTCTATGTAGCCCAGGCCGTTCTGGAACTCACTCTGTAGACCAGGCTGGCCTCGAACTCACAGAGATCCACCTGCCTCTGCCTCCTAAGTGCTGGGATTAAAGGCGTGCGCCACCACCGCCTGGCCTGTTTCTTTTTTTGTGAAAGTGTATCGTGTATCCCAAGTTGGCCTCAAACTTTGTAACATGTAGCTGAGGATGTCCTTGAACTTCTGACCACCCTCCACCCCACGGTGCTGGGATTGCAGCCATGTACCACCATGCCCAATTTTAGTTTTAGTTTTTTTAATATTTAGTGGATCATGTATTTGCAAATAAACAATGCATGTATACCACACCTGATAAACATTAGGGCGCTAGTCATCCACACGGATGCAAACTCTGAGTGTTGTAAGTCACAGAAGAAGCGGGCTGAGCTGCAGGGCACCAGGCAGAAGCACCACGCCTACTCTGTTCTCTTCTTAGATGTTATAGATGCTTCGCCGTGGCGGGAGGGGCTGCTTTGGAAGCCTAAGCCAACAACACACTGTTAGCACAAAACTCTCCTTTGTTGACTCTAAACTTACAGCCCACGTGATTTTATTTTCTACACGAGCATGTGAAAACACAGTGGCCTTCACAAGGGGAAGATTCTTATTATAATCAAAAGGTTAACCTACACAGTTGGAGAGGTAGTTATTTAGAAGGACTGTGCACGTTTTAAAGGGAGCTCTCTTTATTCACGTTCCGAGCTAACCTTTCTGAACGGACTGTTTTCTAAACCTGGCATAAGGACAGGCGTGAGACTTGGGCAACTATCAACGAACCATGGAGCTGAGTCCAAGGAGGCGCTTCCAAGGGGCTTGGAATTTCCCACGTGGGAGAAACAGTGTATCACTGCATATGTAGCACCCGTCTCACACTACAGGACAAGAGGCGGCAAAATGAAGTACCTGGTTTTACTTACATAGCACCAGATACACAACTCAGACCTTTCAAAAATGTGTGGATGCTTCATGTGGGGGGGGGGGTGCCACAGGGCCAGGTGGAGATCAGAGGACACCTTTAATAAACCAGTTCTCTCTGACCACCCTCCACCCTGTGGTGCTGGGAATGCAGCCATGCACCCCCACACCCAGCCTTACTGTTTGGTTCTTTCTTTTTTAAAAATATTATTTTTATTTTATGTGTGTAAGTGTTCTGCTTGCACATAAGTGCACCACATGTGTGTCTGGTGCCCACAGAGGCCAGAGTGGGATGATGGAGGCCCTGGACCTGGAGTTACAGACAGTTGTGAGCTGCCTTGTGGGGTTTAGAAAGGGAACCAGCTCCTCTGTGTGCGCACTCTTGGCCGCCCAGCCATCTCTGCAGCCTTTGGGTCTTTTGAGCTGGGTTTCCTCATACAGCACAGGCTGGCCTTGAACTCCCTGTATACTTCAGGCTTACCTTGAACTTCTAGTAATCTTCCTGCTTTAGCTCCCCAACTACGATTAAAGTCTTGCAGCCCAGGCAAAAAGCAGAAAGATCGTGAGTTCTAAGCCAGCACGATACTATATGCTTCTAACTCAGTGGTTCTCAGCCTTCCTAATTCAGTGACCCTTCAATACAGTTCCTCATGCTGTGGTGACCCCCAACCATAAAATTACTTTTGTTGCTACTTCACAATTGTAATTTTATTACTGTTATGAATTGTAATGCAAGTATCCGATATGCAGGATATCTGATATGTGACCCCTGTGAAATGGTCATTTGCGCTCCCCCCAAAGAGGTCATGACCCACGGATTGAGAACCACTGTTTTAATCCCAGCACAGGGAGGCAGAGGCAGGAGGACCACCGAGTTCAAGTCCACCCAGGTCTTCATAGTGAGTTCCAGGCTGGTAAGGACTACACAGTGAGAGCCTGACTCAGGAAAAACAAACAAACAAACAAAAACTAATTCTAAAAGAAAATCAAAAGAATGTAAATTTCAAGCTACTGTACGAATGTCCTATAAGTGAATGTGTGCAATTACTAAAAAAAATTGTTCTAAATAACTCTTATTCGTATGTATGTTTCTATTGGAGTTTATGTCATTGGTGTGAGGACACCCTGTTTAAGAGAGCATTAGAGTCTCTGGCGTTGGAGTTCCAGGGGCTTGAGAGATACCCAGTGCAGATACTGGGAACAGAACAGCCCCTAAAAGTGTTTTAAAGTGACAAGAGAGAATCAGACATGCCTGCTGATGACTGCCTGTCGGGTGAGACAGTCTTTCAATGGAAAGAAGTCTTCACTCAGTTGACAATTTGAGTCACAGGGGCTGGAGAGATGGTTCAATAGTTAAGAACACTTAAGCTCACTGGGCAGTGGTGGCGCACGCCTTTAATCCCAGCACTCGGGAGGCAGAACCAGGCAGATCTCTGTGAGTTGGAGACCAGCCTGGTCTACAGAGCTAGTTCCAGGACAGCTAGGGCTGTTACACAGGAAAACCTTGTCTCAAAAAACCAAAATAAAAATAAAACACTTAAGCCGCTGCAGCGATCCCAAGATCAGTTCCCAGTACCCACATCAGGCAGCTTGAAACCTGTGATTCTAGCTCCAGGGGCCTCTGATGCTTCTGGGCTCTTTGGGCACCTGTATTCCCAAGCACATGCTCTCTCCACCCACACACATACACATAGGTACAGATAATAATAAACCTCAAAAAAAAAAACCCTCTGAGTCTTAGACCTTTACATGTAGCCACAGAATAAACACATCTGAACGATCCTGCTGAAAGTGCCATTTACCAAGAAACTCAACTTTCCGATAATAAAGCAGAAACTACTTAAAGCCACTAATATATTCCTAAACACCTGGAGCGTCTGCTGAGTGACTGAACCACATCATGAGGTCACCGTGCACAATCTACAATGGAGTGCTTTATCTTCCTGTAAGACGCAGTAAAGAACACAGTGGCCTTCTAAAAAGTAGTTTCCTCCTGCATAAATTATCTTAGGGACAAAGTTAAGTAAGCACTTTCTATCTGTAGAAGGAGCACAGCTCCATTTGAACGACTGTCATGTGTAACATGCAATGAGGACAGCTTGGGAATGGGGCCCAAGCCCGACATGCCGAGTTCAACCTCAGGCCCTACACTCTGGAAGAAGAGAGCTGATTTCCACAAGTTGTCCTCTGATATCCGCACGCATGACATGGCCTACACACACACACACACACACACACACACACACACACACACATACACACACACTAAAATAAATAAATGTAATTTAAAATGAAAACAAAAGGGAAAGCTTGGAAACTATTAAATAATGACACGCCCCCCCCCCAATTTGTGGTAAAGTAGTCATTTATAGTGAAGATGCCTAGCGATCTCCCACACTCAGCATTTCTATGTGTGTATATGTTTGATAAACCTCTGGCATAGAATTTTAAACTGAACTATACCTGATTACAGTTGACGGGTGAAACCCTCAGAAAAATTAAAATCCTATTTGAAAACTTTCTAACAAACGTCTGTAGATATTCAAAATACATAATTCGTGCAAATAAAGCTGATGCTTTTATTAAAACTTCCTATCAGAAAACACTTTTCAGGGAGCGAAGGAGCCGAGACAAGCAGGTCAGAGAAAAATGCTCACTGACTGACTTGGCTCACATCGCCAAACAAAACCACTACCCCACACGCTGTCAACTCAAAGCGTTTGTTTTAAAAGGAAAACAGGTCCTCTGGGGGAACCACATCGTGGCTCTCCTTTGTATGTTAGGGTACCGTTAAACGGTTGGGAATTAATAAAGGCCTGTGGTCGTCTCTGGGGATGGTGGTACAAACCTATAATGCCAGCACATGGAGGGCAGAGGCAAGAGACTCGGGAGTTCAAGTCTAGCCTCCGCTACATAGCAGTCTGAAGCTAGCCTGAGCTCCATGAGATGAAGTCTCCAAAAAACCCAAAACAACAACAACAAACTTGCAGCGGAGTGAAGCCTTTTCTTCTTTTTTAAAGTATTTTATTTATTTTTAGTGCACTTGTGTTTGGCCTGTGTGTATGTGTGTCTGTGTGAGGGCACCAGATTCCCTGGAACTGGAGTTACAGACAGTTGTGAGCCGTCATGTGAGTGGTAGAAATTGAACCTGGGTCCTCTGGAAGCGGCAGCCAGTGCTTTTAACTGCTGAACCACCTCTCTAGGTCCAAATGAAGAGTTTTCAAAGGCTACCTTAAACTTTGGATACCAGATCATCAAAACTCTCCAAAGAACCCTCAAAGGCTCCGACCTTTTCTCCTAAATGGCATAAGACAAAACATACTTTATATTCTGTGTGTGCGTGTGCTGGGGATTGAACATAGGTTCTCACACATGCTAACCTCACTCTCTACCACTGAGCTACATACACTCAGAGTCAAAACAAGACATTTAAAGAGTACCTAGGCAGTAACAAGTGTCTCTGCTGTTAATAGAATTGTTTTCATTTCTGAAGCTTTCTCTTCCTAGAATTATTAGGTTGAAACTTGGCTCCACCTTTAACTAGAGTCGGGAACAAAGCCTGAACGTACCAAGTCAAACAAAGCCATACAATGAGGTAGTTTTTACAAAATGGCACTGCTTTGCTAACCATGCCAGCACACTGTCTCGGCCCAGAGACCTCACAGTTCAGGACTACCTGACACACTCCTTCTTCGTCTGACACCTTAGCAGTGAAAAAGAGCTCCACCAACTTTTACTGAATCACTGGAGAATTAAACAGGCTCCAATCCCACTTTCAAAAGGCCATAGAGTTGACTGGCCAAAGATGTGGCAAGAAATATGGGTGGTAAAATATACGGCAGTCGGGAGTACTTTTCTAGAATGCACATGCCCCAGGGTTTGATACCCAACACACTTGGGGGTCTCCCGGGGGTGGGGGGTAGAGAGAAGAAATACCTAAACAATAACAGCAAATGATTTCACCAATATGTAAGTTGTATCTGTGTGTTGCCTAACCCAGTTCATTGTAGGCTCTTTTAGAGTAGGGGTTTGGAACTCTGAATTCACAAAAGAACTGACATAAAATTCACTGAAAAAAAATGTTTTGTTCCCCCCTGCAAAAAAAATTCCTAACATAATTTAGTACCATATTATGTTATTCTATCAATGCAAATATATGCGAGTGGAGACCTCTACAAAGAAGTGACCTTTTCTAGGCTGGCAAGATGGCTCACCAGGTAAACGGTGCTTGCCATGAAGCCTGGCGCCACGAGTTCAATCCCTGGAACCCACACGGCGGAGGGAAAGGACAGACTGCCACAGCTGTCCTCTGACCTGCACACAACACACATGCCATGGCACACACACAGCAAATAAATGTAAAATAGTAAAAGAAAGAAAGAAAAAAGTATTTCCGGGCTCAACAGGTGAAAAACATTTGCTGCACAAAGCCTGGCGATCGGAGTTTGATCCTCATATCCCAAGGTGGAGAGAACCAGCTCCTATAAGCTGTCCTCCGACCTCCACATGCCTGCCATGGCACCATGCTAATATTTACACACACACACACACACACACACACACACACACACACACACACACACACCACACACATCACACACATATATATGGAATGGTGGAGCACGTCTTTAATCTTAGCATTTAAGATGCAGAGGCAGCCGCATCTTGGTGAGCCTAGTCCATATAGCCAGCTCTAGGACAACCAGGAACTTTTTTAAAAAGCAGAAAGAGGAGGAGGAGAAGTTATTTTTTGAAAAAAAAGAAAAAACAACACATTTTTCTGTCAACTTTATAGCTCTTTGAAGGTTGTCTAAACAAGATCACACTTCTTCCACAGAATTCCTTAAGACCAGCCATAGACGCTAACTGGAATAAGTATATTGCATCAGGAACTATGTAGATTAAAAAGTATTCCACTTACCCACTTAGATGCAAAAGAGGCTCTCTCCTCCAAGGGACACTGTCTTAAAAACTGACAAGCTCAGAGCCTGTGGCTAACTTGTAAAGTCAACAGAACCATTTGGATTTGGCAGATTTTCGAAAGCTGGAATTAGTAGCAAGACAATAGAAGGTCCGTATCTCTCACCAGGATCAGCTAAACTCATTGTACTACTGAGCACCAATAAGGAGGCAGGGACGGGCGCCAGATGGCTCGCTCCTAGCACCCACAACTTCAGGCTTGAGCGTGTGTGGCCAGGGGTGTACAGTTACCCAATATTAACACCTACGGATGTGAGTGAGCCACGGGTCCCAGCTCAAGTACCTGAGAGCGATGTGAGAAGGACAGCAAGTAGGGGCTGCTATGTTCTTAACACTTCTCGGGAGGTTGTTAAGTTTTCATCAGAGTTCATCTGAAGGAATGGAAGGGAGGGAAAGCGGAGAGGGAAGAGACGCATCGAAGAAGGAAAGAGTTGCTGGATGATCATCTCCCTGAGAGGGAGTCTTGACTTTTGATGAATCGCCACTTTCCCTCCATCCCGTGGGAGACCATGGGGCGGGACAGCGAAGGCTCAGCCCCGCGCACTTCCCAGAAGGGCGAGCGGAGGGTGGGAGGCTCCTCCATTGCCGACCCCAGGGGGAGAGGTTCCCGCTCCCGCTCCACCCCGCCTCGGAAGGCGCGGACAGAGTGCGGAGCGCAGCCGGGGTCCCCGAGCACACGCAGGCTCCGGGGATGAGGGGAGAGGAGGCTCTTACCAGACTGGAGAGCCGTCGGCGCTCGGCGTTGCACGGCCACCGTCCCTGCGCTCTGCCCAGCGCACCTGTCGCCACCGGGCTGCAGCACCTACAGCTCGGCGGCCACGCCCCGGTCCGGCTCGGGGCCCCGCCCCGGCCCCGCCCCCTGCTGCGGAGGCGCGCACGCCTCCCGCCTCCCGAGCGGCTTCGGGGCGAGCGTGCTCGCTCCCGGCGGCGTCTTCGACTCGTGACCGCCGGCGTCGCCCTAGCAGCCGAGGCGATGCGGGAGGCGTGGCTCCCGCGTGGCCCCTCCGGCTCACCCTACCTCCGCTCTCTAACTAGGGATTGCGGCAATCCGAGACTCACCCAGAAGTCTGGTCTAAGTTCAACTGCAGGGGAGTTCCCGGTGCAGAGGTGTTTTACAGGAGGCCATGGCCTGTGCTGTAGAGCTGCGAATGAGGCCTGGCTCGGGCTGGCATTCGGTCAGCTCACCTTGGTGGACCTGAGTTCTCTCCTGGAAGGAAAGGGCCGGAAGAGAGTAGATGGTGTCCAAATTCTCCAGGAGCTGTGATTTTTTTTTTTTTTTTTTTTTTTTTTTTTGCAACAATTGGAGGTTTTCCTTTATTTTTTGAGACCGGGGCTGGGTCTTAAGCTGAGGTTGGCCAGGAACTCACTGTGCAGCTGAAGATCACTTCGAGCTGTTGGCTCACAACTGCCTGTAACTTCTGCTCCTGGGGATCTGACACTGTCTTCTGGCATGCGCGCGCGCGCGCGCGCACACACACACACACGTATTAATAAAGACAAATACAAATCTTCTTTAAAAAAGAGGCTTGTAAGAGAAGTAGCACACTCCCAAGAGTGGACTCGAACTTCTCAGCAGTGTCGGCTAGAGCGTGTCTGTCCCTTCACTTGGGATATTCGGGGTTGTAGAGACAGACCACGAGGAGGCATAGCGTTTGGCCATCCAGCCCTCAGATTCTTTCTCCAGCTCCATTCCTCCGCATGATGCCCTTTGGTCGTACTCTTTCCCAAAGTAAAATACCAAACGAAAGGAATTCTGAAGCATTTCGTGTAAGTATTGGTAAGTGTTATCAGGGCTAGTGGTAGAAAGATTTGTGTAACAGTCCTAAAGACAAAGGACACAATGACACGTGACCTTCATTCTGGCACCCGGAAGTCTGAAGTAGGAAGGTTGCCTGGACAGCCTGGGTTCCAGAGTGAGACTATCTAACAACAAATAACAATAAAAAAAAAACTACAAAAGGCAGTTGATGAATATGTTTTAAGGAAGATGAACAATTCCAACAACAGAATGGCCTCTTCATTTAAATATCTAACCTAGACCCATTTCTGGATGAATGCACTTACGAAAAGCTCCAGGAACAATTAACAGTTTATTCAAACATTAAAAGGTTTTCTTGAAGGGGCTGGAGACATGGCTCAGCGGTTAAGAGCACTGGCTGTTCTTCCAGAGAACCTGAGTTCAATTTCCAACACCCACATGGCAGCTCACAACTGTCTGTAACTCCAGTTCCAGGGGACCCAACACCCTCACACAGACAAAAATGCAGGTAAAATCCCGATGCACATAAAAATAAATCATTGAAAAGATTATATAAGAAGAGGTTTTTTTGAATAGGAAAGCAGCAAACTGCTCTAACAGCTTGGGAAATGAGCTTTATAAGCTGAACAAGGAAGTAATGATATCGGCTACAGCTAGGCTCTGCCTTATTGGCTATGGTCACACGGCAGCTCCCTGGTTATATAACCGTTGACCGGTTGGCTGTCTCTGAATGGCTATCCCAATTCAGAATTAATCAGTTAGAAGGACTTTCTGGAACAAAAATAACCTTAGGCCAATGGCCTGCTTACTTTGCTTTAATGCTATGAAGCATGAATAAGCTGAGACTATAGCTCAGCGATGGATGTTAGCCCGGCATACGCAAGGCCCAGGCTCGGTCCCTAAGCTGTAAACACCACGGGAGGCTAAGACCCTGTCAAAAACCAAAACAGAAAAGAAAGACCAGCAAAACTGAGCAGACCCCAGGGCCTCCTGTGTCCTAGGTGTGCTCAGTGGTTAAGAGCCAGATGGGTGGAGAGATGTGCTCAGTGGTTAAGAGCACTGGCTGTTTTTCCAGAGGACCTGGGTTCAATTCCCAGCACTCACATGGCAGCTCATGACTGTCTGTAACTCCAGTTCCAGGGGATCTGATGCTGTCACACAGACATACATGTGGACAAAACACCAACACACATAAAATAAAAATAAATTCTTTTAAAGGGAGCATGGGATTGTACTTCAGTAAATGGATTCTGTTGCATATGGAACCCCTTAATAAAAACACAAGGCCAAGCCAATAAGGAATCCATCCTCCACCAAAAAGTCTACAAAATGTAACCTGTATTGGGGTGTTGGATCTAAATCTTGTTTCAGCCACTTACCTACTAGATCAACAATCCCCACAGGGTCCTTTTGAAAGCATAGGTTGTGGTACACCACCAGAGGCTTATATTTGCCGTGCTGATGCTAAGCTAATGGGATTTTATGAGCCAGCTTTTAGTCTAACAATTCTTTTGTTTCTTTGTTTGTTTGCTTGAGACAGGGTTTCTCTGTGTAGCCCTGGCTGGCCTATGACACACTCTGTAGACCAGGCTAGCCTCAAACTTAGAGCCCCACTGGCCTCTGCCTCCTGAGTGCTGGAGTTAAAAGGCATTTGGCACCACCGCCCTGGCTTATTACAGCCATTCTTAAGAATCAAAGTTTGGCCGGGCGGTGGTGGCGCACACCTTTAATCCCAGCACTCGGGAGGCAGAGGCAGGCGGATCTCTGTGAGTTCGAGGCCAGCCTGGACTACCAAGCGAGTTCCAGGAAAGGCGCAAAGCTACACAGAGAAACCCTGTCTCGGAAAACCAAAAAAAAAAAAAAAAAAAAGAATCAAAGTTTGGGCCAGTGAGATGGCTCATCTGATAAAAGCAAGCACTTTTACCTGGCAGCCTGAGTTCCATCCTGGGACCAGCGGTGGAATCAGAGAAGCAATGCCTGCAAGTCGTCCTCGGACTGCCACATGTGTGCCAACACGTTTCTGTACTGGTTTGCACACACACACACCAATATATACACACCCATACACACACACACACCCATACACACATACACACATTCATATATATATACATACACATATCATATGGAGGACTTCCTTTATTATTATTTTTTTAACTTTTCTAGACCAAGTGTCAGCAAATATTTTGTGTAAAAAAGCCAACTACTAAACTGGCCAGTGGTGGCTCATGCCTTTAATCCCAGCACTCAGGAGGCAGAGCCAGGTGGATCTCTGTGAGTTTGAGGCCAGCCTGGTCTACAGAGTGAGATCCAGGACAGCCAGGGCTACACACATAAACCCTGTCTTGAATCCCCCAGCCCCCCCCAAAAGTTAACCACTAGCAGGTTGTACTGGCATACACCTCTAATCCCAGCACTTGGAAGACAGGGGCAGGCAGCTCTCTGAGTTCCATGCCAACCTGGTCCACATAGTGAGCTCCAGGCCAGCCAGGGCTACATAGTGAGACACTGTATTGGGTAAAGATATTGCTAGCAATCCACGGAGTCTGCTTAATGGGCAAAGGAATTTATTAGAGAAGGAAAATTCATGATACAGAACAGAGGAATTTTTGCACGGTGGTACAGGAAGGTTGAAGCATAGTCCCATGCTGTTCTTTTGCTTGGTCTGTCTCCAGCATCCCAAACCTTGGGGAGCAAAGAAGAGAGAATGCTAGGTAGGGACATTCCAGGTTTTAAAGTCCTCAAGTGGCCACGCCCCAGGGGCAGGTACCTCAAGGTCATAGGCAGAAGTAACAGCTCCCTGCTACCTCATTAGGGGCAGTGCTTCAAGGTCATGGCTAGAACAGCTACCCACTACAACACTGTCTCAAACAAACAAAACAGGCCACCTAATAAATGGTTTAGGTTTTTCTAATATGAAGTCTCTGTAATAGTTACACATCTTTCACCGCAAAAGTGACCACAGACCATACATAGAGAGTGGACATGGGAGCCGGGTGGTGGTGGCGCACACCTTTAATCCCAGCACTCAGGAGGCAGAGGCAGGCAGATCTCTGTGAGTTCGAGGCCAGCCTGGTCTCCAAAGCGAGTTCCAGGAAAGGCACAAAGCTACACAGAGAAACCCTGTCTCGAAAAACCAAAAAAAAAAAAAAAAAAAAAAAGAGAGTGGACATGGCTGTGATCCAGTATTTCCAGTATTTACTTATTTAGGGACAAGGTCTCCTAAAGCAGCCTTAACTTCACCGTGTAGCCAGAGATGACTTTGGCCTTCTGATCGTCCTGCTTGCACCTCACAAGTGCTGGGGTTCTAGGCATGGCACACCTGTTCGCTGTAGTTTAGGCAGTGCTGGGGATCAAACTCCGGGCTTTGCATTAGCAAGCGCTCTCCCAGCGGAGCTACATTCCCAGCTGCATGCTTAATTTATGAAAGGCGGCAGCAGGCTGGTAGAGAAAATGTAACGAAGCAGAAGTGAGTAGAAAAGCAGCCATAGCAGCCTTCACATTGTGAGAAGCCAAGGAACCGGGCAGGTACTGGTGAGCTGCTCCGTAACTCTGCAAAGAAGCGCTGTGTCATTGACGAATGAATGAGTTCTAATGTACTTTCTCATTGTTTCACTCTGTCTAATGATTAACGTAAATGAAAATGTCAGCCGACGCCCAGACCTGAACTGTATTCTCTTGGTAGGAAAGCAGGCATCTTCTTAGCTGAGTCAAATCGTAATCAAACATTTACAGTTTGATCGTATGAAACATCATTGGAAAAAGCATTATCAAAACTTACGTTGTTGTTTTGGTTTGGTTTGGTTTTTTGAGACAGGGTTTCTCTGGGTAGGCTTGGCTCTCCTGGAATTTACCCTGTAGACCAGGCTGGTCTCGAACTCAGAGATCCTCCTGCCTCTATCTCTCAGCTGCTGGGATTAAAGGTGTACCCACATCCGGCATCAAACAGTTTTGTTTTGTTTTTGTTTTTGACAGGTATGGTGGCGTATGCCTTCTGTCCCTGCATTCTGGAGACAGACATTTTCACTCAGTCACGGTGGCAGCACATGTACTCACGCACAGCCAAGTGTCTGTGCCAAGTAAAAAGCATCAGTGAGCTGGGTGTGGTAGCGCACCTTTAATCCCAGCACTTGGGAGGCAGGGGCAGGCAGATCTCTGAGAGTTCGAGGCCAGCCTGATCTACAGAGTGAGTTCCAGGGCAGGCACCAAAACTTCACAGAGGAATCCTGTCTCGGAAAAAAAAAAAAAAAAAAAGCATCAGCGAACGTGAGTGCAGTTTTTTGTTGTCAATTATGTACTCAAGAGCCCAGGACCTCCTGTATGCCAGGCAAGCACTCCCTACCACTGAACTACAGCCCTAGAATATGATGTTTGGAAAGATAATTCGTGCTGTGGATATCGGTCTGTATAAATAAAATACTGATTGGCCAGTGGCCAGGCAGGAAGTATAGGCGGGACTAACAGAGAGGAAAATTGAGAGAACAGGAAGGCGGAAGGAGACACTGCCAGCCACCACCATGACAAGCAACATGTGAAGATGCCGGTAAGCCACGAGCCACGTGGCAAGGTATAGATTTATGGAAATGGATTAATTTAAGCTATAAGAACAGTTAGCAAGAAGCCTGCCACGGCTATACAGTTTGTATGCAATATAAGTCTCTGTGTTTACTTGGTTGGGTCTGAGCGGCTGTGGGACTGGCGGGTGACAGAGATTTGTCCTGACTGTGGGCAAGGCAGAAAAACTCTAGTTACAAATTAGGATTCAATAGTTATCACAAAAGCCAACTCACAACTTTCAGCTCGTGTGTAAGCTAAACAAAATTACTGATACGGCCATAGGCCTTAATCTGCTACAAAGGGAAGAACAGAATTAAAAGAGGGAAATGTATAGACAGAGGCAGCTGCTACATACATTCCAAGGGCCACAGGACAGAAGAACACATGGTCTGCTTTTCCAATGTGGCTTTGGCCCTTCCTGGCTGCCCAGGGAGGGTGATACAGAGCTGTTCTTGACCCGGTGTCTGGAGCTCTTGATGTTCTGCAGATGGAGGACACCCTGGCTCCCTCGTAGCCGGAGCCCACTTAGGTGGCACCAACCTTGACTTCCAGATGGAAAGGTACAGACATAAGAGGAAAGGGATGGCATCCCCATCATAAGTATGAAGAGAACCTGGGAGACGTTGTCACAGGTGGCCAACGCCATTGCTGCCATCGAAGCCATCGGACACCCGGCTGATGGCAGCGCCGTCTCCTCCAGGAACACCAGCTACCACAGGTTCTATTCCAATGGCTGCTGTTTGACTCCTGGGACTTTTTCTAACCTGATCCAAACAGCCTTCCTGGAGCTCCAGCTTCTGCTGGTGACAATTCCAGGGCGGACCGCCATCTCCTCACACAAGTGTCAACCTGCCTAACGTCTCTCCGTGTGGCAGATTCTTCTCCAGGCTATGTGGACATTGCCATCCCATGCAACAACAGCAGCTCCGTGGGTCTGGTGTGATAGAGGCTGGCCCCGGAAGTCCTGCACTTTTCAGATCCGTGGCACCATCTCTTGGGAGTACCCATGGGAAGTTATGCCTGATCCCCACAGAGATCCTGAAGAGGCTGAGAAGGAAGACTAATCCACCACTGAGAAGGCTGGCCAAGGAGGAATTTCAGGGCAAGTAGAGCACACTAGCTCCTGAGTTCACTGCTGCTCAGCCGGAGGTGGCAGACTAGTCTGAAGGGATGTAGATGGCCTCTGTGCTTCTCTCGAAGTTCCTGAGTGAAGACAGGAGGGCCTGGGCAGCCACCGAGGACTGGCCTGCAGCTCCCGTGCTCTGGCCGCTACCCTGGGATGGAACAACGTGGCCATAAACAGTTCTGCAGACGCTTAAGCCAAATGGAAAGAGGATGGAAAATAAACCGTGAAAGTTAAAATCATGTGGCTTTAGTAGTGAATATGTGAGCCAGGCACGGTGGCACAAGCCAGGAATCCCAACACCCAGGAGACAGAGGTAGGAGGATCATAAGCCGTTTTGGCTACATAATGAATTTAAGGCATGCCTGGGCTACATGAGACCCTGTCTCAATAAAACAACCAAACCAAACCAAATATTTGAAATTTATGGTAAGTATTTAAAAAGTGAAGTTAATTATATCTGTTTTCATGGTGCATGTATAACTGGTAATACTGGAGTAGCTATGGAACAGGCCTCTGGAGTCTTCCTTTCTTCCTTTTCTTGATCCTTCCTTTTTTCAGATTTCTCCTCCCATTTATTCTCTCTGCCTGCCAGCCCCACCGATCTTTCCTGCCAAGGTATCAGTGGTTCAACTCTTTCTTAGCCCATCAGGTATTTTACACAAATAAAGTAACACAGCTTCACAGAGTTAAACAAATGCAACATATAAGAACGCAACACAGCTTTGCATCATTAAACAAATGTCCCACAGCATAAGCAAATATAACACATCTTAAAATAATATTCCACAGCATGGATCTCTATGACTTTGAGGCCAACCTGGTCTACATGTGAACTCCCGGCCAGCCTACTAAATAGGAAGACCCCTGTTTCAAACAAACTAACAAAAAGGCTGGACAGGATAGTGGAAGCTGTAATCTGAGCACTGAGGAAATGGAAGAAGAGTCAGAAGTCTAAGGCCATCTCCCACCACAGCAGTTCTCTACCTGTGGGTCGCCACCCCCTAAGGGTCAAATGACCCTTTCATAGGGGTACCTAAGACCATTGGAAAACACAGATATCTACATTACAATTGATAACAGTAACAAAATTACAGTTATGAAGTAGCAACAAAGATAATTTCATGGCTGGGAGTCACCATGACATAAGGAATTATAGACAAGAAATCTCAACACACGCGGAGATTGAATGCCAATGGTGACAATGTGATCGATTCCATGGCCAATACCACGTTGAGTACCAAATTTGCAGAAATAATGGTACAATTCTCCTTTTTCACTTGCAGGACAAACAGGGAACTGGGTCACTGCAGTGGCCCTGCATGGGGCAGTCTTGCACGTGGTGATCTGTGCTGCTTCCTCAAGCCCATCTGGTAATACACACATTTCCCCCTTCTTGCTTTCTTCCATCATGTAAGTGGTTTCCTGGTCAACTTCTCAGTGACCACCTTGTCCAGTTCCAGGCCAGGAGATCAGCCACTTGCTGGGGCAGGTCCTGGTGTAAGCTGTCACTCAAGAAGGCACTGTAGATAATTGCTGCAATGGTTTTCTTTGCCAGCAAATGCTTATTGGATTACACTTGTTTTGTCATTTTGTCCTTGTCTGCAAGGCGACTATTTCTTTCCAGGTTTGAGGAGGAAAGCAGCCATCGGTCCTTAAGTAAACTGTGTTAGACCACACCATTTCTTCCTCCTCCTCCTCCTCTCCCTCCTCCTCCTCCTCTTCTTCTATTTTGGTCTTTTGAGACAGGGTTTCTCTGTGTAGCCCTTCATGTCCCGGGACTCTCTCTGTAGACCAGGCTGGCCTTGAACTCAGATATTTGCCTGCTTCTGCCTCTCAAGTGCTGAGAATAAAGGTGTGTGCCACCACACCTTGCTGGCTTTGGGTCTGATAAACAGCACAGCAAGGAGAGAAAGTATCAGCAGAGATGTCAAAATTATAACAGATTTCATTGGCTTTCATTTGTAATTCATTAATCAGAGCAATCTTCATTGTATCAACTAGAATAAGTACCCCCCCCATACACACAACAGCAGAACAATGAATTTGTAATGTGAGGACACGGTGACCAACAGTAAGGGGGACGCTAGTCACTGGGCTGAAGAGATGTCAGCAGTTAAGGGCACCCGCTGCTCCTGCAGAGGACCGGGGTTCATCCCCAGCACCCACATGGTGGCTCACTGTCTGTAACTCTAGTTTTAGGGCATCTGATACCCTCTTACGGCCTCTGTGGGCAGCAGGCACACATATGGTGTACAGACATGCATACAGACAAAACACACAACTGTACACACCACACCACACATACAATCATACACACACATGTACACACCTACATACACACACCATGCACACAATGCTACACACATGCACACACATACATAACCCTATATACATACCTACATACACAATACACACAATGCTGCACACGTGCACACACACACATAACCCTACATACATAGACACCACAGCACACATACAATCATATACATACATATACACACCTACATACACACACCACACACACAATGCTGCACACATGCACTGCTGTGGGATGGTCTGTATGTCAAATTGCTCTGATTGGTCAATAAATAGAACACTGACTGGCCAGTGGCTAGGCAGGAAGTATAGGCGGGACTAACAGAGAGGAGAAAAGAAAGAACAGGAAGGCAGAAAAAGTCACTGCCAGCCACCGCTATGACAAGCAGCATGTGAAGACGCTGGTAAGCCATGAGTCACGTGGCAAGGTATAGATTTATGGAAAAGGATTAATTTAAGCTATAAGAACAGTTAGCAAAAAGCCTGCAGCGGCCATACAGTTTGTAAGCAAAATAAGTCTCTGTGTTTACTTGGTTGGGTCTGAGCGGCTGTGGGACTGGCAGGTGACAAAGATTTGTCCTGACTGTGGGCCAGACAGGAAAACTCTAGCTACACATGTACACACACATACAAACCCTACACACATGCACAACCACATACATATACACACAACCATATACACACCTACATACACACACCACATACACAATGCTGCACATGTGCGCACACACACACATAACCCTACATACATACACAACCACATACATATACATACAACCATATAAACACCTACATACACACACCACACACACAACGCTGCACATGTGTGTCCACGCACACATAACCCTATATATATACAGAACCACATGCACGCACACATACAATCATACACACCACACCACACACAGGCACACACCCACACAACCCTACACATATACACAACCACACTCATACAGTCACATACACACACGTAGCTGGTTACCTCTTACTTTGTAAGACTTAAAAGAAAGGGAACGTGTTTGGTTGGTTGGTTTTAAGACGAGGTCTCACTATGTGGCAACCCAGGCTGGCCTGGAACTCACAGAGTTCTGACAGCTTCTGCCTCCCAAGTACTGAGATTAAAGGTGTGAGCCAGCACATCGGACCAAAGGTGATTTCTTTAAGCTGACTACAGCTTAACTCCCCATGTTTAGGAAAAAGATTTGTCAGTTTGAATATGTGACATTCAGCATGAGTGACTCCATGTTGGTTTGCTCAGGTCAGTTAGGGGATAGTGTAAGAGTTGAGTTAATGGACCTGCCTAGACTGTGTCTACCAGGTTGATTGCAGTCCTCCGGGGAGGATTTGCCCTGGCGGAGGTGGGAATGGGGGGTATGTTGGGAGTAAGGGGAGGGAGTAGGAGGGGGGAGAATAGGGGAACCCATGGATGATATGTAGAACTGAATGGTATGGTAAAATAAAATTTAAAAAAAAAAGAGTTGAGTCAAACAAATGGCCTCCTTTAATTTTTTTAAAAACTATATAATGTTTTATTGTAAACTTATAATGGCCTTTATTGTGAACTTGATTTAGACTCACTTAAGAGATGAGGACGAAGCCGGGAGGTGGTGGCGCACGCCTTTAATCCCAGCACTCGGGAGGCAGAGGCAGGAGGATCTCTGTGAGTTCGAGGCCAGCCTGGGCTACCAAGTGAGTTCCAGGAAAAGGCGCAAAGCTACACAGAGAAACCCTGTCTCGAAAAACCAAAAAAAAAAAAAAAAAAAAAAAAAAAAAAAAAAGATGAGGATGAGAACTCAAAGTGTGTTCCCAGCCCCTACATCAAGAGCTTATAACTTCTGGAACTCCAGCTCCAGGGAATCTAATGCCCTCTTCTGGCCTCTGTGGGCAACTGCACTCATGTGCACATACCCCCATATAGACACTCATATATAATTAAAAAAAAAAAAAAACAACAACCTTTTTTATTTAAAAAAAAAAAAAAAAAGATGAATGAGGACACCCGTGTACCACTGAGGACATTTTCAAACAGGAATAATTGAGGAGGAACACATATCCTGAATGAGGAAGAACCATTCCATAAGCCAGTGCCTTGGACAGAGTACAAGTCGGGTAGAAGGCCGGGAAAGAACTAACTTCCGGTTGTCTGCTCCGCCACTTCCTTCCCACCATGATTGACTGAACCCTCTGCAAATGAGCCTGAGTCAACCTTCTCTTTAAGTCACAGCAAAGCAAAGACTAGTTAGTAGCAGTTGCATCTATTAAATTACATTAAATTACTAGTCTGCTTTCTGACCAGCCTTTGCACTTCAGCTGAGAGTCTATCAAACATCCCTTTGTTACATAACATCCGGAGTCCCTACTGTTTTCCTTGGAAGATTGTAAGCCCCAAAGATCCATTTAGCTGTCCTTTCTCCTCCTCCTCGGTACCTCCTGTGTAGTTGAAGGAACTGAGTCATCAACCAAACAGTACTAGAAAACAGCCCTTCTGTGGCACCTTGAAAGAAAGAAAGGAAGGAAGGAAGGAAGGAAGGAAGGAAGGAAGGAAGGAAGGAAGGAAGGAAGGAAGGAAGGAAGGAAAGAAAGAAAGAAAGAAAGAAAGAAAGAAAGAAAGAAAGAAAGAAAAAGAAAGAGCCAGCCGGGCGGTGGTAGCGCACGCCTTTAATCCCAGCACTCGGGAGGCAGAGCCAGGCGGATCTCTGTGAGTTCGAGGCCAACCTGGGCTACCAAGTGAGTTCCAAGAAAGGCACAAAGCTACACAGGGAAAGCCTGTCTCGAAAAACCAAAAAAAAAAAAAAAAAAAAAAAAAAAAAAGAAGAAGAAAGAAAGAGCATTTCATAATCTACATGTAAGGAACTCCTGAAACTTGAAATTTCTTGTGTTCGTTTGTTTTGTTTTGTTTTTAATTTTCTGAGTGTTTGTTTTTTTGAGACAGGTTTTCCCTGTGTAGACCAGGCTGGCCTTGAACTCACAGAGATCTGCCTGACTCTGCCTCCTAAGTGCTAGGATTAAACACGTGGGCCACCACACCTGGCTTTTTTAAAAACCAAAGGCAGTGGCTCCCTGTAGTCAGGAGACTGAAGAACACATTGCCCTAAAATTTACATTTACATTTTTATGTAAAATTTCCCAGTTTGTAAAATTAGTTTATCTGGTTTTTCCTTTAGTGTCTTACGGGTATTTTTTAAATCCTATCTAAGAAACCTTTCTCACAAAGACTTTTGTCCTGTTTTATAGTCTGACTTATAGGTCTGTTTCCACATCAAGTTAATTTTTGACACAAGGTGTGGGTAAGAGTTAAAATGTTTCCATGAAGATTGCCGACTGTTTGAGCATCATTTGCTGAGAAGGCTGTTACTGTCCCCAGTGGGTTATATTGGCGTCTTTGTTGCAAATTGAGCATCTGTGTGGGTCTATTTTTGGACATTCTAATCTATTTATATGTCTATCAGAACCTTTTTAAAGAATTTTTATTTTGTTTAGTGTGTGTGTGTGTGTGTGTGTGTGTGTGTGTGTGTGTGTGTGTGTGTGCCATGCCATGAGTGTGGAGATCTGAGGACAACTTTTGGGAATCAGTTCTCACCTTCTACCTCCTGAAGACAGGTCTGTCTTACTGCTACCTTGTACTTGAGGCCAGCTGGCCCCGAGTTTCCAGCCCATTCCCTCTCGGCCTCCCATCTCACCACAGAATGCTGGGGTCACAGCTGTCCCCCACCACACCCTGATTTTACAGGGGCTCCAGAGATCAACTCAGGTGGTCAGGCACACAGCAAGCAGCCTTACGACAACCTGTTTAGTGAGAAGATGATTGGTTTTACTTTGTTAAAAGACAAAAACAGGGGACTGGAGAGATGGCTCAGTGGTTAAGAGCCCTGGCTGTTCTTCCAGAGGACCCGGGTTCAATTCCCAGCACCCACATGGCAGCTTACAACTGTCTGTAACTCCAAGATCTGACACCCTCACACAGATATAGATGCAGGCAAAACACCAATGCAAATAAAAATTTTTAAAAAAATAGATTAAAAAATCTGAAGTGATTTTTTTGTTTTTTGTTTTTGGAGACAGGGTTTCTCTGTATACCAACTCTGGCTGCCCTGGAACTTACTTTATAGACCAGGCTGGCCTTGAACTCACAAAATCTGCCTGCCTCTGCCTCCCAAGTGCTGGGATTAAAGGCGTGTCCTACCACTGCCCAGCTGATTCTTGGTTATTATGAAAAAGAACTGAATTTCTCATATGTGAATAATTTGCATTCTTCCCAGTTACCCTAACCACCATGATATGAGTGTATTAAAAGTAATTTCTAGAATTAAAAGTTATCCTGATAATAAATACTTTTTTTTTATGAATGAGAAGTAAATAGCTGACTTTGTTATTGTTTTTAAGTTGTTTCTAGGCATGGCCTCTGTATGTAACCCTAGCTGTCCTGGAGCTAACTATGTAGACCAGGTCATCCTCATCTGCATAGTGAGTTTGAGGCCAGCCTGGGCTACATAAGAGCAGTTTCAAAACAAAACAAAACGACTTGGACATTCTTTGCTCGTGTAGTTTTATTTTCCCAGAATATAGAAATAAAATTACCTCTTGTGTGGAAACCTTTAAGAATAACCAAACTATGTTCCATTAAAAAGCAAAACCACTTGGAAATGTCAAAGCTTGAGAATAGATTGTGTTCTTTGCAAACAACAGCCACATAAATACCACAAGTCAAGGAAGGGGATTTCCTGGCTCCTGCCTCCAAGCAGTTCCAATAAATGAGGGTGGAAGTGATTGTCCTTTTGAAAAACTCATTGCTGGCAAGATCAACACACTTCCTTTCACTGTTAGGATTTATTTATTTATTTCTTTAAATTAATTAACTAAAATGACCCTCTCGCCTCCGCACCCAGCTTTCTATTTAGGATTTTAAACACACACACAAGTACTTCAGCAGATGACAAGCCTTTGGGATTTTGTTGGATTCTGAATATGCTGAATAGTAAGTTGTTGGAGGCTAACGTCGTTGTTGTGTGGTGGGAATGGTGTTAGTCAGGGAGGTGATATGTTACTGAGAAGGGGGCAGACATCCAGGCGGACGCACTCACACTGGCAGGATGGGTACAAGCTTTGATATAGTACTGAGAAGGGGGCAGACATCCAGGCGGACGCTCTCACACTGGCAGGACGGGTACAAGCTTTGAAGTTAGAGTTTGTTTGCATTCCATCTTTATTTCTTTTTAAAATGCCTTAAATTTTAAATTATTTGACATCCCATGAATGTACATAATATATTTCTATCATATTCAGACACTTTCTATTTCCACCTATTAACTCCCTCCTCCCTCTGGACTCCTTCCCAACAGCAATGAGTATTTTTTGTCTGTCTGTCTGATGTATGTATGTATGTATGTATGTATCTATCAATCATCTACCTATCTACTTATTTTTGAGGCAGAGTCTCACTATGTAGCCCTGGCTGGCCTGGAACTCATGATGTAGATCAGGCTGACCAAGAGTTTTTTAGCAGTCTGCCTGCCTCTGCCTCCCGAGTGCTGCGATTAAAGGTGTGTGCCACCACGCCTGGCCCTTTTTGGACTTGTTGACCATGAGTGATAGGCAGGCTTCTCGGCTTCGCCAAGCCAGCCTCTTCTCTGCAGTAGCAATGATTCAGATCCACGATGCAGATTAACTCAAAGGACACCTGGGCCCTAGCGTCGGGAAATTCCGATTTCTTCCTCTTCTCCCACGCTGAGTTTTCAGAAGGTAAACTGCATGCCCCACAGCAGAATCTGATCTGTTCGTTCTTCCTCGTTCTTTTCAGTCAGGGAATGATAGGAGTCTGCGGAGCACTGGGAAACAGGAGAACACCCGAGCTCAAGGATCAGCCTCTGGGCTAAGAAACTAGTTCAGCAGGAAGGGTGCACCACCAGGCCCTTAAGGATCATATGCTCGAGGTGTCCAATCTCATCTCCCATGTTTAATACCTCAAATGTCACTCGGTGGGGGAAGCCTCTCTAGGGAGCGCTCAGAGAACAGTGCCGGGCTGTGGTGGAAGGCTGACCTGAGAACACCTTTTCGTCTTTCTCTATCCCTCTTTGTCCTCAGGTAATTTAATTATGTCCTTTCTTACTGCGGCTTTTAAATTCAAAGACACTTACTATTGGTGTCTGTCACCTTAAATTACCAGACTCTGGCCCTCTCACCCATTCCCGACTTTTCCCTGTGAGAGGACGGTAATGCTGCGTAGTTTAAGTTGCTCCTGGTTCCTCTTCCGCGTCTCCAGCATGCCCGCCTTTTCACAGGTAACTTCTATTAACTCTAAAAGGCAGAACGAAATACCAACATGCACAACAGCTTATTGGGAGATCTTCACAGCCCTGTCAGCAAACAGATAACATTTGTGGTCAGCTTCCAAACATACTTTTGGGATCACGTAGAAGAATGGTCAATGTCTACTTTCAAAATACAGATCAAAGCATAAAGTCATCTTTCTTAAAATCTGCATCCCCATTCCCCTTCTACAGATGAGCAAAATGAAGATTAGACTCTCTCTATACGGTCAGTGCACTGTGCACACGGCGCTGTTAACCCTCTCACAAGAAAAGCTACGGAGTCAGCCTTACACCTAGTTTTCAAGAAAGGAAGCTACATCAGAATCCACTAATCCACTTTCTTTCTTTTCTTTTCTTTTTTTTTTAAATATTTACTTATTATGTATACAGTGTTCTTTCTGCATGTGTCCCTACAGGCCAGAAGAGGGCACCAGATATCATTACAGATGGTTGTGAGCCACCATGTGGTTGCTGGGAACTGAACTCAGGACCTTTGGAAGAACAGTCTGTGCTCTTAACCACTGAGCCATCTCTCCAGCCCCCAGAATCCACTTTCTAATTCAGGGTTTGTTTGTTTTATTCCCATTTTGCTTTCCAGACACGCAGGCCTTGAACATGCAGTGATCCTGTGGCTTCCACCTCTCATGCGCTGGGACTGCAGGCATGCCCCGCCATGGCCAAGGTTTGAGCTCATTCTCTACCCCACCTCCAAGCTTTCCTGTGGAGTCTGGACTAGAATTGACATCCCCCTCCCTGAGCTTCTCAAATACCAAGATTATAGGAATTCTGGGGCTGCAGACATGTACAACCACACCTGGCTCAAAAAAATATCAATCAGTCTATCTATCTATCTGTCTATCTGTCTACCTATCTATCTATCTATCTATCTATCTATCTATCTATCTATCTATCTATCAATCTATTTATTGAGATAGTGAGATTGGGTCTCACTCTGCAGCCCTTGCAGGCCTGGAACTTGCTATGTAGACCAGGCTATTGATGTATCCAACCGTCTTATTAAATAAGAAACACAGAAACAATGTAAAAGAGAAAGCAGAGAGGTCAGAGCTCAGAGCTAAAATCTCACCCTTCCTCCTGCTGTCCCAGCTTCTCGAAAAGAGAGCTACTTCCTGTCGGTTCGTTTTTTTTATAGTATGTTGTTCTGCCTTCTCATTGGTTGTAAACCCAAACACATGACTGCCTCGTCACTGTCTGAATGTACAGCCCCCTAGGTCTTAAAGGCATATGTCTCCAAAGCTGGCTATATCCCTGAACACACAGAGATCTTATGGGATTAAAGGCGTGTGCCACCACTGCCACACTCTTGCTATGGCTCTAATAGCTCTGACCCTGAACACACAGATATCTATGGGATTAAAGGCGTGTGCCACCACCGCCACACTCTTGCTATGGCTCTAATAGCTCTGACCCCCAGACAACTTTATTTATTAACATACAATCAAAATAATAATTCAGTACAATTAGATTACCACCACACCAGGCTAGCCTCAGACTCACATTGATCCAGCTACTTTTCTGCCTCCTCCCGCGTGCTGGGGCCAGTGGTGTGCACTACCGCCTACCACCCTGGCTTTCTGCTTTTGATCATTTGTAAGTGGCTGGACAGCCAACAGTGCAAGTTATACATTCTGTTAGAATATCGTGCATATGCATATGAGGCATGGTGGTGCAGGCCTGGAACTCCAGCAAACAGAAAACCCACAAACAAAAAGTACATATTTATAAGAAAAAATTCCGAGGTTTTAGAATTTGATTGAAGTCACTGACAATCTCCATCAGGCATGTCTAGTCTATAGCCCATGGGCCACATGCATCCTAGGATAGCTATGGATGTGGCCCATGTTTATAGATGACAATGTGATTTATAGACAGACACTCCTGGAAGCGCATGCGGTAATATGCTGTGTATATAGAGAAGGTTTTGTTAATGTTGTTGTTTCTTTTGTTTTTGGGGCCCAGAAACAGACACCCACATGTAAGGATTAACTTGACGTAGGATTAAAGATGACATTTCATTCTGGGTATGACATCAAATGTCTGTAATCCCAGCGTTGAGAAGCAGAGGCCAGAGACTCAGGAATTCAAGGACATCTAGCACTATTAATCTGCAAGACCTTGTCTAAAAATCAACAACAAACTCCAAAGCTAGGCAGCGTGTGGTAGCATATTCTCTCTAATCCTAGCACTTCAGGGGTGGAGGCAGGAGGATCAAGAGTTCAAAGCCTGAACTAATGATATCCTTTTTAAAAATCATTAAGTAATAAGTGAATATTAAAAAATAAAGATAATAGTTCGGATCATAGCTTTATGAGTTGTTCAATACAAGCGTTGGGGAAATTGATTACTTGGAAATTGAAAAAACAGTGCCATCTTTATCTAGTATAAAATAAATTCCAGTGGGGTGCCTTTGATCCCAGCACTCAGGAGGCAGAGGCAGATGGATCTTTGTGGTTTCGAGGCCAGCCTGGTCTACAGAGTGAGTTCCAGGACAGCCAAAACTGTTACCACCGCCCGCAGCCCAAAGAAAAAGAAAAAGAAAGATTTGGAGCTAATTATTCACCGTGACATCACCAGTGTGCATCATATCTTTGCTGTGTATTGATCTGGCTGGATAATTACCCCCATGAGTACTGACTGGAGTGACGGACATAGACCACCAATCCTAGCCTTCTCCTCTTCGACTTAGCGCCTCCTCCTCTCTCCTCTCCACCATCATTTGGAAACACAAAAGACAGTTTAGCTCATGAACTGCACGGAACAGGCCATGGGAGAGATTTGGTTCACAGGTCAGAGATTATCAACACCGTAACTAGAATGAGCTAACCTGGCAGGGTAAATCATTAACCGCTTGTTGTAACTGGCATGGCGGGCTGACTATTACTGCTGCCATTTCGTAACCTGGAACACTGAAACAAAGACAGTCAAGACAACTAAAACTATGCTCCGTGGTGCTTAATTTTGATTGTCTGGATTGAGAAACTCCTGAACTAGTGCCTCTGGGCACGCCGATGAGGGAGTTACCAAAAGAGACTAAGTTGGTGTGTGGGGGGGGGAGGATATCTCGTGCTCAAAATGTGGGCGGCGCTATCCCAGAGGTTGGGAGCCTGGGTGGAATAAAATAGGGAAAGAAATCAGTGTCTTTTTCTGTTTCCTGGCCACCCCTCCCCCTCCCCTCCTCATGAAGGACTGAAACCTTTGGAACTATAGACCAAAATAAATTCTAAAGTCCTTTTGTACCAGGCACGGTAGGTCACACCTGTAACCCCGGCACTCAAGAATCCAAGGCAGCCTGGGATACATGAGACCCTGTCTCAAACAAACAAACAAACACAAAAAACCACTTCTGAGGATACAGCTTAATGGCAGAGCATCCATTTGGAACAGGGCCTCAGACCTTAGCACAACTGAGTCCATGATGCAAGTACCATTCAGGCTGTAACACTCAGCACGTAGACAGCATCATCTGCCGAAACTAAAACAAAGACCTAATCCGTCAAAGTCTGTGGTTTGGGAAAGTCCCTAAATGTACTAACCTTGGTTTTGGCTTCTGTGGTTCTGCTTCTGGCTAACTGTTCTTGTTAAATGAGGTATGTCAACCCAGGACATGGTTTTGTGCTTAAAAGCTTATTCTGAGAAAAGCTCAGGGCTCCACTGGGATCCTGAACGCCCAGTGTAGTCGCCGGCCAGCTAATGAAGACTTTCTATCGGCTTAAACCTGTGTCCGAGCAGGCTTCTCTGGTGGACACCTCATAACAACATACGATCCTGGGTTCAGGCTCAAGATCTCCAAGAACAAACAGCAAAAAACTAAGTAGTTTGATGCTTTTAACAAAACTCATAGTTCTAAAGCTGGCGGCGGCGGCGGCGGCGGCGGCGGCGGCGGCGGCGGCGGTAGCAGCAGCAGCAGCAGCAGCAGCGCACACCTTTAATCCCAGCACTTGGGAGGCAGAGGCAGGTGGATCCCTGTGAGTTCGAGGCCAGCCTGGGCTACAGAGCGAATCCAGGACAGCCAGAGCTACTTCATGAGATTGTCTCAAAAATAAATAAATAAATAAATAAATAAATAAATAAATAAATAAATAAATAACATATGTTTCACTTCACATTTATTACTCTTTTATATCATACATGTTTGGAGTTGTACCCAGAGTATTTTATCTTTGTAAATAAACTGAGAAATTAGAGTAAAATTAAGTTTTAGTTTTTGTATTTGTCAGAATCATTACGAACATTGGAAGAGCACCCCAGAATGAGCATTGCTGAACACGAAGACTGTTGGAACGTTGAGTCCGGTCGAAGCAGCAGGCTGGAGTCAACACACATAAAGCCCCCCACCTCCAGGACAAATCCTTGAGGGGACAGGGCTCTTCTGGAAGGCAGGCTGTCTATTCCAGCCATCCAAATGTGATAGACGCTCGTCATGACTGAGCTCCGGAAGCTGGTTCTAGAATAGTCATCCAAGGAGTCCTTACCCAGCGGGAACCCCAGGGCTGCTCAAGGCCACTCCTTCCATGGCAGCATTGTTAAAGGACGTGCCTTAGGATGCTTGGCTGCTTTCCTCTCGGGACTTTGTGTAGTGAGTCAGTAGCAGAGCTGTGAACTCCAGCGCGGTTTATAAGGCAGAGTCGCAAGCCAGGGCTTTGGGCACGGCACTCCTGTGATCATGAGTTGGTGCTTGAAGTAAAGGCTAACCATATGGTTTTTGTTTCATTTTTTTAAACAGTCTCCTTCTGCGGGTGTGTGCACATGTATACACGTGTGTGTGGAGGCCTCTTTGTGTTTATTTGGTTTTCCTTTGAGACAGGTCTCTCACTAGCCTGGAACTCACCACAAAGGCTGGCTGAGGTGAGCAGCCCTGGGATTACAGACCCGTGCCAGCACCCCAGCTTGTTAACATGTGGGGTCTGGGGTCCAAACTCACGTTTCTGTGCTTGCAAGGCAAGCACTCTGCTCCCAGGGCCATCTCCTCAGCCTGTTGAAGCAGGACCTCCTGGGGCCAGCAACATGCTCAGCAGATAAAGAAAGATGCATTTTGTCAAATGCAACAACCTGAGTTTGATTCCTAGGAGGACCCACATGGCGGAAGAGCCAACTCCTGAAGCATGTGACCTCTGACCTTCGGATGTGTTCTGTGTTACATGATCCCCACCACCCATACATGAATGTACAAATAGTAAGTACATGTAATACAGATTTTAAGGAAACAAAAACAAAAAACAAAAAACAGGATCTTTTATAACCCAGGCTTCCCTCACTCACATTTGCTGTGCTCCTTCCTGGCTGTGGATGGCCTTGAACTCCTGATCTTCCTGTCTCCGCCTCTATGCTGGGGTCACAGCGTGAGTCACCACAGCCAACTCTCTCACCATATTTTGTTTTTTTGTTTTTCAAGACAGGGTTTCTCTGTGTCGCCCTGGCTGTCCTGGATCTCCCTCTGTAGACCAGGCTGGCCTCGAACTCACAGAGATCCGCCTCCCTCCAGAGAGCTTGGATTAAAGGCATGGACCACACGTCTCCTGCCTGGTCTACAGAGCGAGTTCCAGGACAGCTGGGGATACACAGAGAAACCCTGTCTCAAAAAGCCAATAATTAATAATAATAACAACAACAACAATACTGGCATGTACCGCCCTGCCCAGTTACTGTGAGGGATTGTCTTTTAAGTTAACTGAGGTAGGAAGACGTACCCTGAATTGGGCAGCCCCACTCCCTGGGTGAGGATCTCAGATTGCAAGCAAAGGAGAAAGCCAGCTGAGCAGCAGCCTTAGGCTGTCTGCTTCCTGACTGCACACACCATGTGGCCAGCTCCTGTGACCGTGACTTCTGTGCCTCCCCCTTCAAGTCATTTTGTCAGCAGGAAAAGTGACCAGACACCTGGGTGTGATCCCTGCACCACACAAGCCAGGTATGGCTGTACATACCCGTAATTCAGTACTTGACAGTCTGAGGCAGGAAGGTCAAGGGTTAAAGGTCATCCACATATACACAAAGAGTCTGACGCACCTGAGCTGCCTGAGGTTCAAGATGGAGGGGGGTCTTGGTTTTGTTCATTGATTGCACACGGTTTATCCAAAGATCAACTTTATTTCAATAGAAGATCAGAATTTTTACTTTCGGGGTACATCTCCGATAAAACATAATTTGTGTCAGACATGCCTGTTGTCTTAGTTAGGGTTTCCATTGCTTCGAAGAGACACCGTGACCACAGCAACCCTTATAAAGAAAACATTAATTGGGGTGGCTCCCTTACAGTTTCAGAGGTTCAGTCCTTTATGATCACGGCAGGGAGCATGGCAGCGTGCAGGCAGTCACGGTGCTGGAGCTGAGTGCTGCATTTTACAGGCAACAGGAAGTCAACTGACTGAGGGAAGCTTAAGAAAAAGACCTCAAAGCCTGCCCTTACAGTGACACACTTCCTCCAACAAGGCCACGCCTCCTAAGAGTGCCACTCCCTTGGGGGGCCATTTTCTTTCAAACCGCCACACCTGTGATCCCAGCTTTAAGACGGTGGAGGCAGGAGGATCAGGAGTTCAAGGTCATCCTCAGGTATCTATTGAGTTCAAGGCTGGTTGGGGTACATGAGACCCTCTCTCAAAACCAAACCCCAATAGACGTCATTTGTGAGCTAGGCATGGTGGTGCACTCCCAAATGCCTAACATCCGAGAGGTAGGAGAGTCATGCTTTTGAGGCCAGCTTGGTCTATAAACATTGTGTGTGTGCGCGAGCATGTGTGTGCGTGCGTGCGTGCGTGCGTGCGTGCGTGCGTGCCTGCGTGCGTGTGTGTGTGTGTGTGTGTGTGTGTGTGTGTGTGTGTGTGTGTGTTTAGGGGGAGGACCATGTGTGAACAACATGTACTCAACAACTTGTAGGGCTTGGTCCTCCTCTTCTACCACGTGGGGTCCAGGGATCAAACTCAAGTTGTCCAGCGTGGTGCCAAGTGCCCTTACCCTTGACGCCATCTCACGGCCCTGTGAGCAAACACTGAGGATGGACTTGGCATAGTGGCCCAACGCTTGCCTATTATCACTGACGAACAAAACCCCGGGCAAACAACAACAAACATAACTTGCAAACTTGTTGTTGCTCTTCCCTTCAAAGGGCAGCGGCCCTCCACTTGAGCCTGCGTGGAACTTACAGACTCGCTTCCAGTGAGTTAACTCTGAGACTACCTCGTAAAGAGACATGAGGCTCTCCCTCTCATCCTTTGTTCTGAGAGGAAGCCAGACACTAAGGATACTCAGAAGGTACCCTGGGGACCGGGGGACCAGGGGAGCCCATAGTTGTCTGAGTGGGCCCCTAGGGAGCAGATCCTTGTCCTTCTCTTCCCCAGGCCCAGTGACGTCTTCAGATGACAGCAGCTTCTGCAGCATTTCTTCTTCCTCCTCACACTCCTCCTCCTCCCCCTCCTCCTCCTCCTCCCTCTCCTCCCCTCCTCCTCCTCCTCCCCCTCCTTCTCCTCCTTCCCTCCTTCTCCCCCTCCTCCCCCTCCTCCCCTCCTCCTCCCCATCTCCCTCCTCCTCACCCTCCTCCTCTTCCCAACCTCCTCCTCACCCTCCTCCTCTTCCCAACCCTCCTCCTCCTCACTCTCCTCCTTCTCACCCTCCTCCTCCTCATCCTCCTCCTCCTCACCCTCCTCTTCCTCCTCACCCTCCTCCTCCTCCTTTTTTTTTTTTTTTTTTTTTTTTTTTGATACACAGTTTCACTGTGTCCTCCTGGCTGGCCTGGAACTCCTTATACAGACCAGGTTGGCCTCGAACTCACAGAGATCTGCCTGCCTCTGCTTCCTGAACGCTGGGATTATAGGTGTGTGCTCCCATGCCCATCTCTGGCCACATCTTGGATGAACCTTCATGAGAGAGTCTGAGCCAGAAGCCGCAGGATGCTCTTGATTTCCTGACTCCACAGAGGCTGGGATGTTTTGGTTACTTTAAGCTTCTAACCTTCGGACGTGAGTCTTTAAGCAGCGAGTTAGATGATTCATCATCGTGTGACATTTTGTCGTTAGGAATTTACAAAGCTTTTTTTAAAATCCAGCTTGTAAATAAATACCATTGCTTAGGGTACCTAGCCTTACTTTTCTGGCTTTTACGATTTTGTTGTTATTACTATCTCTTTGAACTTAGAGGGAGAGATGTGTGTGAAAGCCGTTATTCTGTCTGTTTTTCCACTTTCCTGTAGTTTCTGCCTCCAGGTTGCTGCAGAGTTGGTTTTCGTAGCTATTTGATCCTAATCTTAAGTGTAGCATTTAGCACCACAGTAGGAAGCATCTGCCTCACCCAAGGCTTTTCTCAAGTTCTACCTTGACTGTGTCCCCAGGCTGGCCTCCACCTTTCTTCTCACCAGGCCTTACTGTGTATCCCAGGCTGGCCCCCACCCTCTCCTCACCAGGCCTTACTGTGTACCCCAGGCTGCCCTCCACCCCTCCCCTCACCAGGCCTTACTGTGTACCCCAGGCTGCCCTCCACCTTTCTTCTCACCAGGCCTTACTGTGTACCCCAGGCTGCCCTCCACCCCTCCCCTCACCAGGCCTTACTGTGTACCCCAGGCTGGCCTCCTCCCCTCCCCTCCCCAGACCTTACTGTATACCCCAGGCTGGCCTCCTCCCCTTCCCTCACCAGGCCTTACTGTGTACCCCAGGCTGCCCTCCACCCCTCCCCTCACCAGGCCTTACTGTGTACCCCAGGCTGCCCTCCACCTTTCTTCTCACCAGGCCTTACTGTGTACCCCAGGCTGGCCTCCTCCCCTCCCCTCCCCAGGTCTTACTGTGTACCCCAGGCTGGCCCCCACTTGTGCTCCTCAGGCCTTGGCCTTTCAGAGTGTCAGTCAGCTCGGCTGTTTCTTTCAGCTTTCTTGTAGCCTCTCATACACAACAAGGAGTTGGGTTTTACTATGTGAGCCAATCTTTACATTTTTATTTGACTTATTTATTTTTTGAGATAAGGTCTCTCCATGTAGCCCTGGCTGTCCTAGAACTCACTATGTAGATCAGGCTGACCTTGAACTCACAGAGCTCCACCTGCCTCTGCCTCCTGAGTGTCGAGACTAAAGGCGTGAGCTATTGTTATTATTTTAATTATATGTAGGTGTGGGCCTGCATGTGGGCATGTGTGTGCGGGTGCAGCTGCCCGAGGCTGCCTGCCGTAGGAACTGAACTCTGGTCCTCTACAAGAGCAGCCAGTGCTCTTAACCACTGAGCCATCCCTCCACTTTAACCAAGGTTATTAAAGCCTGCTAAAATAAATTCACATAACATAACCTTTATGTTTTGTCTCAATTATGTCTGTACACATGGAACAAAACACGGTCTTCCCAGGGACTGTTACATTTCCTTTGTCCCATGAGTGCTTCTCTTCTTTTCCTCCTCCGAGTGCTGAGACTCAAACCCAGAGCACCACCCACGCCATATGTGTGCTCTGCCCTCGATCGTTCCCAGCCCCACTTCTCTCCAGACTACGGGATTTCGTACACTGGCTGCAATCATTTCCTCTGGCCGGTGTTCAAGTAACACCTCACGCCCTCCTCTCACACGACCATCAATTCTCTGCTTGAAATAACGGAAGAGCTTGAAGGCCCTGTTCCTCTGTGTGACCGCTGCCGTTCAGTTTCTGTTATCATCATCGTCATCTTTCTTGAGTTTGTTTTGGCTCATCTACTGTGTGGTGGCTCTAAACGTCACCGTCCCTTATCCTCCCTTTCCACCCAGGAGACAACCGGCCAGCCAGTTCTCATCCTCTCCTGTCAGTGTCTGTGGACTTACGTCTAACTGTCAGAGTGTATAAAGTGTGTGTGGGTCTCTCTTCACCCCTTACAATTCACCCGGAGCCCCCCCTAACTAAGAACAAACCAACAGAGAGAGGCAGTTTGCACTTCTGAGACTCGGAGGGACTCGGTGCTTAGGTGGATACCGTGTGGTCAGTCACGGGGAAGTGTGGGTGCAGGACAAACGGGACCATCTGACGGGTCTCCTGGGGGGACTTAGCAAGATCTGTTTGTTCAAATTCTTCATGTCTGTGTTTCCAAAGGTAAGAGTGTTTCTGTCCTTTGGATATGGAAGACTGCCTTTCAGCTGAGGATTGAGCTACTGTTGTTTTGTTCTTGTGTGATATCATATCATATCATATCATATCACATCACACCACATCACATCACATCACATCACATCATATTATATTATATACTATTATTATAATGTATGTATGGGTGTTTTGCCTTCATGGATGTCTGTGCACTGTGTGCATGCAGTTCCCATAAGGCCAGAAGAAGGCATCAGATCTCCTGGAGTTAATAGATGGCTGTCATGTGGGTGCTGGAAATAGAACCCAGGTCCTCTGGAAGAGTAGCCGGTGCTCTTAATCACTGAGCCATCTCTCCAGCACCATGCCTTTATTTATTTATGGTTGTATTTATTTCATATGTAGATGTGTGCTTGCCACAGTGCACACGTGGAGAGCCAGGTCACTTCTCTGCTGCCCTGTGGGTCTTGGGGACTGAACATGGCTCGGCAGCTTGGCAGCAAGTGCCTTTACCTGTCAAGCCGCTGTTGGACTGCAGTGACTGTCTATAACCTGCTTTAGGGAAGGAGCGAGGGGAAGGTGACCGTGGCCTTCTCATTTCTCCAATGCCAAGGTGTCATATCTGGGTGTCACAGGAGGGTCCTGCCACTGCTCCTGTGTGCTCAGCAGCAGCCTGTTTGTCGGAGAGTCCTCACCCCTCCTTAGATACATTTTGTCCTCACCATGTTTAGGATAGCAGGCTTTCTTTTGGGCCACCAACCAGCTCCTAAATCATGACATGAGGACTTATTGTTAATTCTGAGTGCTCCGCCTTGTCTTATGCTTGTCCTACTAGCTCTTATAGCTTAAACTGTTTCTATCTACGTTTTGCCTGGGGCTTTTTACCTTTCATTCTGTATGTCCTACTTCATGTCTGGCTGGCTGCAGGCTGCCTGACTGGCCCCAGGAGTCTCCTCTCTTTTGCCTTCATTTTCTCTCTCCTTGTCCTTCTTTCTCTCCCTCCACCCTAGATGTCTCCTCCTACTTATTCTCTCTGCCCACCAACCCTGCCTATCCCTCTACTGCCTAGCCATTGGCCATTCAGCTTTTTATCAGACCAATCAGGTGCCTTAGGCAGGCAAGGTAAAAGAGCAGCACATCTTCACATAATTAAACAAATGCAGCATAAACAAATAAACATCTTTACACAGTTAAACAATTATTCTCCAACACAAACAAATGTAACACATCATTACATAGTTAAGGTAATATTCCACAACATTTCCCCCTTTTTTGTCTAAATAAAAACAAAGGATTTAACTTTAACATAGTAAGACTGTATACAATAAGTATAATTATCAAGTAAGAATTACATTTACAATATCCAGTCCATTTATATTTGGCAAGTTCAGAGAAAATACTCCATTATTTATCCTATCTTGGTGAGTCCAAAGTTTTGTACCTAATTTATCTTCAATCATAACTAAGGAAAACTGTAACTATAACTATCCAGTCTTCAGTTCCATCACAGACCCCAGAAGGATATAATATTAATTGAGTAAACAGGAAGTGCATTGCAGGCCACTTCCAAAACTACAGAAATGACAGAAACAGCTGGCAATGGACAGTCACCAAAGGTTCCTCTGCAATGTTGGGGCATCCATCTTCAGCCTATAGGTTTAGAATATCTCACAGACTTTTCTATGAAGCAGAATTTTTTTTGTTTTTTGTTTTTTGTTTTTTGGGGTTTTTGTTTGTTTGCTTGCTTGCTTGCTTGCTTTGTTTTTCGAGACAGAGTTTCTCTGTGTAACAGTCCGGGCTGTCCTGGCATCTGCTTTGTAGACCAGGCTGACCTTGAACTCACAGAGATCTACCTTCCTCTACCTCCCATGTGCTGGGATTAATGGCATGAGCCACCACCACCCAGCATGAAAGAGAAATTTTGAAGGACTGTCTTGCCTTGTTTTGGCAAAGTTCAGCAGTCACTTTCCTTTGTGTCCTGCAGAATATCTGGTGGACTTTTCTATAAAGCAGGAATTTTGAAGGACTGTTCTACCTTGTTTTGGAAAAGTTTGATGGTCCAGTTTGTACAGCATACTGTCAGTAGTCAAACCAAGGGCAATTTCCTGCCTAAATGGCTAACTTTGCCACAATAAAAACAAACTCCACATGAAGGTTCTTTTATATCCATCATTCCTTTATGAAGTAGATTGGTGCTGCCAGGAACAGACATGTCTCACTGTCATTAAAAGCCCTACGTGAACAAATCATTTAAATGCCATATTCTATAGG
The DNA here is from genome assembly GCF_004664715.2 of Peromyscus leucopus. Lineage (NCBI taxonomy): Eukaryota > Metazoa > Chordata > Mammalia > Rodentia > Cricetidae > Peromyscus > Peromyscus leucopus. Next base: position 4,104,760 of record NC_051080.1, on the reverse strand, counting down.
TCTCTAAAGTATTTGAAGACCACCTATTTATCTAAACTATCTTTTTAACCTTGAAAACATACCTAACATGACTACAAGTTTGATTGTTATAGATGACTACTAAGTTACATTTTTAAGTTATGTATTATATTTTAAAATGAGCTGCATAAGCACAATACCCCAAATAAGAGTAGAAACATATATATAGCATAACAAAAATAACTTTAAATTTGTATCAATACACCAAAATCCACACCAATGTAAAATATTTGAGATTAATGGTTGTCTTCTAATGCTATATTCCTATATCCCCCTAAATGATGACAAACATTCATAACCCACTGAATGACCAAAAACCACCCACCCACCCACCTCTTGGGAATGTGGGCACTGTGTCCTCTACATGGCTTCCTGTTGTCTGGAGATGACAGCATCTCTAGGAGACACTGAGAAAACTGAGACAATGGTCAAGTCCTGGGAAAACTTACTGTAACTTTTTTTTTCCAATCTCAGATTTTCCCATGCTCTACAGATCAGTATATATGTCACCTGTCTTGTAGTTTTTCTTGCTTTGTTTCTTTATGTTTGTTTCTCTGTGTAGCTTTGTGCCTTTCCTGGATCTCGCTCTGTAGACCAGGCTGGCCTCAAACTCACAAAGATCCACTTGCCTCTGCCTCCCAAGTGCTGGAATTAAAGGTGTGTGCCACCACTGCCCAGCAAACTGAAACCTTTTTTAAAAATAAGATTTTATTTCTATTTTGTTGTTGTTGTTGTGCCTTTTTAAAAAAAAAAAAATCTTCATTTTTTGTTTTGTTTTTTAAAATAGGGTCTTAAAAACCTGACTTTGGCTGTCCTGGAACTAGCTCTGTAGAGCAGGCTGGCTTCAAACTTGGAGATCCGCCTGCCTCTGTCTCCTGAGTGCTGGGATTAAAGGTGTGTGCCATCACCACCTGGCTATTTCTATTTTTTTTCCAAGACAGGGTTTCTCTGTGTAGCTTTGTGCCTTTCCTGGAACTCACAGAGATCCGCCTGGCTCTGCCTCCCGAGTGCTGGGATTAAAGGTGTGTGCCACCGCCGCCGCCGCCGCCGCCACCACCACCCGGCTATTTCTATTATTTTTAATTATGTATAGGTGTATGTGTCTGAATGTGAGTACAAGTGTCTGTGCAGACCAGAGGCATTGAGTGCCCTGGAGCTGGGGTTGCATCAGTCGTGAGTCAGCTGATGGGTGCTGGGAACCGAACTCAGGTCCTCTGGGAAAGCGGCAAGTGCTCTTAGCCACTGAGCCATCTCCCCACATCTCTTCAGTCTGACACACTGGAGACTGTTTCTACAGTCTTTCCACTTGTAAGATGGTCTGTTGCCGTTTTAGATCTTTGGTGTTTATCGTCCCTCTTGATCATGCCTTACATGTCACTCTACTATTCTCTGGCTTTGAGTGCTTTTTGAGACTCTGATGCCAAACTGGTTTGCTATCCTTAAAAAGTGACTCTCTGCCCAGAGGCATAGGGAACGTTTTCTTTTTAAGGATACATCTAATTGACTAGCTGACTAGTCTGGGCTTATTTATCACGATATGTCCTCCCTTTTGGGGAGGTGCTGGGAACCAAAGCTGGGGCCTCGTGCATACTGAACAAGAGCTCTACCATCAAGACACAGCCTCAGCCTGGCATGTTCTTTCTTTTTTAAAAAATTACATTTGTGTATGGTGTGTGTGTGTGTGTGTGTGTGTGTGTGTGTATGGTGTGTGTGTGTGTGTGTGTGTGTGTGTGTGTGTGTGCACCCCCATGTGCCACTGCAAGGCTGTCGTGGTCAGAGGACAGCTTGTGGGAGTCAGTTCTCTCCTCGTACTGTGTGGGTGTTAGGGATGGATCTCAGGTCCTCAGGCTTGGCAGCAAGTGCCCTTCCTCTCTCACCATCTCAGTAGCCTGCTGGGTCCCGTCCAGGACAAATTCAAGTCTTCTTCCCTCCACAAAAGTGTGGCTGAATTTGAATTATAGTTGTAAATATTAATTCCATTTCACTATTTTGTATTTCTTTTGTTAGGCACCAAATTTGTATGTTTAAACTAAATTGTCTGATTTCAGGTTTTTTTTTTTTGTTTGTTTGTTTTGGTTTTTTTTTTTTTTTTTTAGTTTTTTGTTTTGGTTTTTCAAGACAGGGTTTCTCTGTGTAGTTTTGGTGCCTATCCTGGATCTCGCTCTGTAGACCAGGCTGGCCTCGAACTCACGGAGATCCGCCTGGCTGTGCCTCCCGAGTGCTGGGATTAAAGGCGTGCACCACCACCGCCCAGCAGGTTTCATTTTTTAAGATTTATTTTTATTATATTTACTATGCGTAGGTGTGTGTGTGTGTGTGTGTGTGTGTGTGTGTGTCTGTGCGGCAGAAGTGTCAGCAACCCCAGGAACTGGAATTACAGGCAGTTCTGGGCGGTCACATGGGCACTGGGACCCAAACTCAGTCCCCTGGAGGAGCAGCAGGCACTGACAGGAGCAGACTCTCCTGGTCCACTGTATTGTTTCTGAGTTTTTGAATTTCTGATTTGGGGTGGAGATTATGGCTCAGCAGCAGAACGCTTGTCCACCATGCTTAGCCCTGGGCTGATCTCTCTAGGGAGGGGACAGGCATAGTCTCTGTCCCCCTGTTTCCACCGACTACATGATTTTCCCTAGATATCCTTTTTTGTTGATTTGACTGTGTGACAAGGGTGTGTGCCGGGTGCTTGTTAGAGAGAGCCCTCACCCGAGGAAGAGGACTTGGAGGGAGGCAGCAGCTGGTTGATGGGTAACCACCGGCTCTCTCCGGGACAAAAACTTTGATCTGTAGCCTTTGGCTGCTTTCAGTTCCTGAGTACTTGTGTCTCTGGCTGTCTGCTCCAGAACACAGATAACAGCAGAGATAGCACAGTAATAAGGAAAGGTAACTGCTGGGTGTTTGTGACTTTGGTTTTGAATATGATTTATTTGAATTTGACTTTTCGTCTGGGTGTGGTGGAGTGTAAACCCATCTGGGCTGCTGAAACAAGAGACTCTCGAGTTCCTTCTGAGCCTTGCTTATATAGTGAGTTCTAGGCCAGCCTGGGCTATACAGTGCAAGCTGGGGTCTCAGCAAAGTCAAATTTCATATCATTTAAGTTTTGATAATGAAAAATTTCCATGTAACAGTTGGTTCTCGGACTAGCTGGAGGCAGCTGCCCCACGTCACTGGCCTCCCTGGTCTCAGCTGATGCCATAAGGAAGTGTTGGAACAAAATCTCTTTTGGTTGCTGTGGTTGTCTTTAGATAGAATCACATGTACCCCTAAGCTGGCTCCAGACTGGCTGTGTAGCTAGAGATGACCGTGAACCCCTGATCGTCCTGTTCCCAAGTGTTCAGATCACAGGAGCGAGCAGCTGGCCCACACATGTGCTCTGAAACAGACTGGCCCTGCAGGGACCTCTACCTGCTGATAAGGACTTCATACCCTGCATGGGAAGTCACTGTTGCCAGTCAACACCTTGAGGAAAAGGGGTGACCTTGAGTGAGGGGGTTCCCTTTGCCTAAAGGAAATTCCCAGAAAGAGCCTAACATTATCTGCCCCATGAAAAGTGCCCTTTAGCCCTGGAGGGCAGCTGGGGACAGAGAGCATCCCCATGGCTGTGTACCTTGTCAGTTTAATTTCCTTTTCTACTTTGAAACAATATTTGTCCTGCTTCCATAAAAACTTACGGTTCTAGCTAGGTGTGGTGGCGCACGCCTTTAATCCTAGCCCTTGGGAGGCAGAGGCAGGTGGATCTCTGTGAGTCTGAGGCCAGCCTGGTCTACAGAGTGTTCCAGGACAGTCAGGGCTACATAATGAGACTCTGTCTTGGAAAAACCCAAACTAAAACAAAAAACCAAAACTTATTGTGGTTCTTTGTGTGTGTGTGTGTGTGTGTGTGTGTGTGTGTGTGTGTGTACATGCACATGTGTGCACTTATTATAATTTTAGATACTAAGTTTATTTATTTATTATTTATTTTATTTTTCTTTATTATAGATACTAAATTTTTTATTAAAATTTAATTTATCAGATTTTTTCTGGACCAGCTTTTTTCTTTTTAATAATTTTTTTGAGATTCTAATTACACTATCTCTTCCCTTTTCTCCCTCCAAACCCTCCCATGTACCCTCCCCCCTTCAAAATCAAACTTAGTTGTTTTATACGTGTGTGCGTGGGCACGCATGTATGTGTATGTACATACATTCAAACGCACACACACATATAAACACACGCATTCCTAAATACATAAATCCAACCTGCTCAGCCTGTATAATTGTAGCGAGCATAGTAAAAAATGCCTTTGACCCTCAAATCAGAGACTTCTGTTAGGTCACACAGGTGAGAAGCCTTGGGGACAGAGGCTTAGGACTGTAGTCAGGAATGTAGAGCGTGAACCTTGTGTGATGCCCCAGAGTAATAAAATACAACTTTCGTTATACTAAGTACTTGTATCCACCTTCATGACCCTGACAACAATGTTACCCCGTATGTATGTTTTCAGGGCTGACCATTTGACATTGGATAACAAGTGGGTGTGCTCTTCCCAAATCAGCCTTTAACATTTGCGTCTTTAGAAGACCATGGGCAAGGGTTCCACGGTTTTCCTAGTTTTTTTTCCAGCTCAAGGGCGCCATCTTCTGTTACTACAGTGAGTTGCCGTTTTCTGGATTCTGACGTTCTGTTTTGTTGGTTCTTTTCAGGCCGGCCTTGAATTCTCCATGCAGTGAAGAATGACTTTCGTGAGTTCCCGGTCTACCTGCCTCCAAGTTCTGGGATTACAGATGTGTCCATCACACCAGTCTTCTCCTCCCCACCCCTTCCTTCCTCTCTCTCTCAGGGGTGTGTGTGTGTGTGTGCGCGTGTGTGCGTGCGTGCGTGCGTGTGTGTGTGTGTGTGTGTGTGTGTGTGTGTGTACATGAAGTGAGATCGTCTCACACTGCAGTCCAGGCTAACCTGCAATGCACTCTGTAGTCGGCTGGCCTTGAACTGCTTATCTTCCTGCTGTAGCTCCTGGGGTGCTACATTTACCAGTGTGACCTGCACACCTGGCCTAGTGTGTTCTTCTTACAGTCAATCACCTCCCGATTCTTCTATTTATTGTCAGGAACAATTATTTTACTTCTCACGGTTTCCCAAAAGAGATACGTTCTCAAGACTAGCACCGTTGTTCCTATGAATTTTCCAACTGTGACTTCTGTTGCCTGTGGCCACATGCTGGGTCTCAGATCAGTTCTCTGCTATTCCCGCTGTGGGTTAGGACCTTCCTTCTAGGAGCGAACCATTGTTCACCAACGACCTTAGCTTCCCCTGTCCTTTCAAGCTGTTCTGGTGGCTTCCACAGGCTCCTGGGATTCCACCTGGTCTCCAGTGTCCTTTCCCCAGGTTTCCGGCAAGCTGGAGAATGCAGGACTTTCTATTCCGTGTTTTGTTCCATGTAGGCATTTCTATTTACTTTCCTTTTTATTCTTCCCAGACATTCATGCAAGATGCGGCATTATCCCCTTCAACTGTGTCATTCTGGCAAATCTAATTTTTTTTCTTAATGTGTTATTTCTTGTTAGAGGAGCCTTTCTCCAGCTGGACAGGAGGACCACAGGTTCAAAGCCTGCTTGGACTACCAAGTGAATTCTAGGCCAGCCTGGGGAAGTTGGTGTGATCCTCTGTCAAAACCAAACAAAATGTGGGTGTGTAGTGCAGTGGCAGAGTCCTTGCTAAGGGTCACAAGGCCCCGGGTTCCAGCCCCAGGATTAAGAACTATGTGGACCAAATAAACAGAAACCTTTCCCATCCTAAGTCAAAGATTTTCTGTTAAAAATTATTTTTTAATTTTGTGTGTGTGTGTGTGTGTGTGTGTGTGTGTGTGTGTGTGTGTGCGCACGAGCACATGAGGATAAGTGCCCAAAGAGGGTATTGTGTCCCTTGGAACTAGAATTACAATGGTTGTGAGCTGTGTGGTGTGGGTATTGGAAGTCACACTCTTAACCACTGCCCAGCTTCTCTGCCTCCCTTATTGTAATTTTTACTCCGTGTATGTCATGGTGTGCATCTGTGGCCAGAGGACAACTTGAGAGCTTGTTCTCTTCTCCCTTCCACGGGTCCCAAGGATGGAAATCGAGCCCTCGGTCTTAGTGGCAAGCACCTGGACCCTCTGAGCCACCTTACTGCACCCTGTCTTCCCACCGACATCTTTAAAGAGAAAATGTTTTCTCTTCAATTTTGTGTATGTGTAGTTATATGAGTGCAGGCATCCATGGGGGCCAGAAGAAGGTGTCAGGTAACCTGGCGGCTGTCAGCATCCTGATGTGAGGGCCAGGAGCTGAACTCTGCTCCCTGAGGGAGCCAGTGCTCCCAACCCCTGAGGGAATCATCTGGCTTCCTCCATTACGTCTTAAACCCACTGAAAGTTTGACTTGTTGAGTGTGGAACAGATCTAGCTTCATCTTTTTTTTTTTTTTTTTTTTTTTTTTTTGGTTTTTCGAGACAGGGTTTCTCTGTGTAGCTTTTGGAGCCTATCCTGGAACTTGCTCTGTAGCCCAGGCTGGCCTCGAACTCACAGAGATCTGCCTGGCTCTGCCTCCCGAGTGCTGGGATTAAAGGCGTGCGCCACCACCGCCCGGCTAGCTTCATCTTTCCAGGCTGGCTTGGTACTCAGTATGTAGCTCATGGTCACCTCAAAACACTTGGCAATCCTCCTGCCTCAGCCTCCTAAACTGAGATTATAGGTGTGTGCCACCACATCCAGTTATAAACAAGTTTTCTCTACAAAGTTTCTAAATAGTTTCTGTTGTATTTCATAAAAACACAAATGTTGAATTTAAAAAACACAAACCAAGAACCTGGGAGTGGGGTATGGTGGCACAGGCCTTTAATCCCAGCAGAGGCAGGCAGATCTCTGAGTTCAAGGCCAGCCTGGTCTACAAAGCTAGTTCCAAGACAGCCAGGCCTATGCAGGGAAACCTTGTCTCAAAAAAAAAAAAAAAGCAAACAAACAAAAAAGCTGGAGACAGTGGAGCACTCAGGGGTTGTGGAGCGGCGAGTCGGACCGGGAAGCCCTCTTTTCCTAAGGAAGTTGGCTTTCCCACCGCTCCGGCCTTGCCAGTTTCCTGTGTCCAGCTGCATGTGGATCTGTTCGCAAGCTTTCTCTCTGTTCTGTTGGCTTGTTTGTCCTTGTGTCTGTCAGATACTTGGTTTTGTTTTGAGGATCCAGCCGCAACCTTTGTCCATGCTTAGCAAATATTTATCTCTGTCACACCCCAGCCTCCTGCCCTAGTTCATTCCTTCCTCCTTTTTTGTGTTGCAGCAGACTCACTGCAGCCCCGGCTGACCTGGAGCATGTTATGCAGACCAGGCTGGCCCAAGCTCACAGAGTCACCTGCCTCCATCTGCCCAGCATGGGACTGAAGGCATTGCACCTCCATGCCCTTCTTTCCTCCCTCCCTCCTCCCTCCCTTCTCCCCTCCCTCCTCCCTCCTCCCTCCTCCCCTCCTCCCTCCCTCCTCCCTCCCTCCTCCCTCCTCCCTCCCTCCTCCCTCCTTTCCTTCCTTTTTCTTAACAGTCTCTGAGGTTAAGGTTGGGTGTGGAGTTGTTGGCCATTGTCTAACATGCACAAAGCCTGTGTCGGATCCCCAGGACAACACAGAGTGGGGATGCTGGTATGTGACTGTCATCTGAGCACTGAGGAGGCAGACACAGGAGGATTAGGAGTTTGAGGCCATCCGGGATGCATGAGACCCTGTCTCGAAAGTGAATAAAAAATAAAATATCTCTGTGTGTTTTGTCTTAAGGCTTGGTGCACTGTCTACCCTTTAGCTCTTCATTTTTGTTTCATTTTGTTTTTCAGAGTGGACTCTTTTTACAGATTACTGTCCCATGTGTACTTTATTTATGTGTGTGTGTTAGGGTTCTCTAGAGAAACAGAACTGATAAAATGAATATATATATATGTGTGTGTGTGTGTGTGTGAATATATGAGTATGTATGAGATTTATTAGAGTGACTCACAGATAATGGTGTGACTATCCCAACAATACTGTCTGCTGATGGAAAGCCCCAGGATATAAAAGTTGTTTGGTCCATGAGGCAGGATGTCTCCGTTGGTCTTCAGTGTGCGTTGGAATCCTGAAGTAGGCTCTAAAGGCAGTGAAGGAATGAACTTGCCAGTGAGAAAGGTCGAGCAGGCAAATAGCAAGTCCTTCTTCCATGTGCAGCAGAAGGTGCGAATCTTCCCGCTTCAAACGATCCAGCTGAGAAAAATCCATCACAGATATTCAGCATCTTGGGTTTTGATAATTCCAGGTGTAGTCAAGTTGACAACCAAGAATAGCCATCACGGTGTGAGTTTATGTGTGCCCTGTGCTGTGCAGGTACCTGAACAGGTACACAAACAGCGCGGAGGTCATCAGATGCCTTGGAGTTAGAGGTAGTTGGATGTGGTGACCAGACCTGGGTCCTCTGCAAGAGCAGCGTGCACTCTTAACCTCAGAACCCTCTTTCCAGTGCTCCGTATTCTTTTTTTTTTATTCATTTATTTTTATTTTATATGCATTGGTGTTTTACCTGCATGTATGTCTGTGTAAGGGTGTCAGATCCCCTGGAACTGGAGTCACAGAGAGTTGTGGGTGCTGGGAATTGAACCTGGGACCTCTGGAAAAGCAGTCAGTGCTCTTAACCACTGAGCCATCTCTCCAATACCCAGCACTCTATATTCTTAAATGAGTCAAGTTTCTTAGAAAAAGAAAAAAGAAAAAGAAAATTCCAGCTGCTGTGTGTGTGTGTGTGTGTGTGTGTGTGTGTGTGTGTGTGTGTGTGTGTGTATGTGTGTGTGTGGTGGGGAGTGTATTGAACTCAGGGCCTTTCAATTGCTAAGCATTTGCACCTCTGGCCCAGCAGGCATTAGTAGTAGTAGAAACAGCGTCTCATTATGAGCACAGGCTCACACAGAATTTGAAATCTTTCTGCTTCAGTCTCCCAGATGCTAGGGTTACAGGTGGACACCACTATACTCAGCTCAGCTAAGTCAACATTTTAAATTTAATGTCTTAAAACACTTTCTATAGTTAAAGTTTATGTGAATTATTGGTTAAATCAGGAAGAACTGATATCTGTTAGGGTGTGTGAGTTTTTTCCTTTAATCTACAGATATAGTTATAGTTTTCTCACATTAAACAATTGTAATTCTTGAAAAAAACTTTAATTGTTGAGTTTCCATGGTGAATATGTATGCGATGTGCGAGTTCATCTAATGGATATATATTTATATATTTTTATTTTTCATGAAATGGAAAGAGATGATATAGTAAGAAAGGGAAAGTGAGGCCGGGCGGTGGTGGCGCACGCCTTTAATCCCAGCACTCAGGAGGCAGAGGCAGGCGCATCTCTGTGAGTTCGAGGCCAGCCTGGTCTCCAAAGCGAGTTCCAGGAAAGGCGCAAAGCTACACAGAGAAACCCTGTCTTGAAAAAAAAAAGGAGGGGATGGGGGTGGGGATCTAGCTCAGTGGTAGAGCGCTTGCCTAGCAAGCACAAGGCCCTGGGTTCAGTCCTCAGCTCTGAAAAAAAGAAAAAAGAAAAGAAAAGAAAGAAAAGGAAAGTGGGAGTAGAGAGATGGCTGGGGATTAAGAGCAAATACTGCTCTGCAGAGGACCTGGGTTCAGGTCCCAGCACCTGATTGGACGGCTTACAACTGCTGGGAAGTCTGGCCCCAGGGGACCCGCTGCCCTCTGTTCTCTGTGGACACTGACCCATAACTAAACAGTCTGTGCGGAAAGGAAAGCATGCTGACGACGGACTAAAGAGCCTCTCTCCTTTTCTGAGTCACAGCCTTGCTGTATACCCCCGGCCGGCCAGGGACTCACCCCTCAGGGTGTAGTCTAGGCTGGCCTTGAACTTACACAGGCCTGTGCCATCATGGCCAGTTTGTTTTTGCCATAGAGTATGTGAGAGTCCATAAGGTCTTGTGTAGTCAAGGCTGGTCTTGAACTCTTACTAAAAATACCTTGAATACCTGATCTTTCTGCCTCTGCCTCCCTGGGATTATAGACACCACGCCTGGCAATATCTATTTATTTTTAAACCTATTTTCATCAGCAATCTGATTTATCATCTCTTGTTCTTTCTTTTCCCTCAAAATTTCTTGGCTTGTTTGTGCTTGAGGGATATATATACACAACATATACATGTGGGGTCACGTGTGAAGGTGTGTGGATGCATGTGTACATTTGTGCTCATGCCCATGGAGGCCTGGGTTGATATTGGGTGTCTTCTTCAATACTTCTCCACTTTTTTTCTTTTTAAATCAAGTCAGGGACTCTCACTGAACCTAGCGTTGGCTGATTCTGGCTAGTCGCCCTAGCCATCTTGCCCTTGAGCACTGGGATTACAGGTGGCTGCTGTGCCCGGCTGGGGTACCCGTGGCCGCTGCACCCGCCCAGCTCTTACATGGGATCTGGGGCTCCAAACTCCAGCCATGTTTGTGTTGTTTTGCTGCGGTCTCCCTGGGTAGCCCTGGCTGGCCTGGAACTCCCTGTATTAGACCAGGCTAGCCCCACCCTTTAGTGACAATCCTTACCTCTCTGTGTGAGTGCTGGGCTACATGTGTGCATCATCATGTGTGAGTGCTGGGTTACATGTGTGCATCACCATGTGTGAGTGCTGGGTTACATGTGTGAGTGCTGGGTTACATGTGTGCATCACCATGTGTGAGTGCCAGGTTACATGTGTGCATCACCATGTGTGAGTGCTGGGTTACATGTGTGTGTGCTGGGTTACATGTGTGTGTCACCATGTGTGAGTGCTGGGTTACATGTGTGTGTCAGCATGTGTGAGTGCTGGGCTACATGTGTGCATCACCATGTGTGATTGCCAGGTTACATGTGTGCATCACCATGTGTGATTGCCAGGTTACATGTGTGCATCACCATGTGTGAGTGCTGGGTTACATGTGTGTGCTGGGTTACATGTGTGTGTCAGCATGTGTGAGTGCTGGGTTACATGTGTGTGTCAGCATGTGGAGGTTTTCCTTCTTCCGCTGTCTCTATGTGCCTAGTTCCCTGCTATCTGGAATGACGTCCTCGAAGACTTAGTAAAGGTTCACTGTAACCTCATAAACCAAGGCTCCTTTCTGATGGGAAGGCCTCTCATTACCAAGGTATCGACAGCTATTTCGCCTTTTGTATGTAGTTTCTCTGCCATTTTGGCATTTTAAGTTTCCCAAAAAACCATTCTCTTCATCTAGTATTATCATTAGTCCATAATTATGTAATTACATAGTTAACCTAAACAGGGCCCCGAATAAACTCAGCCATCGTTTTCTAGCATGATGGTTTATTCTTCTAATGTCAACCATTCAAGAAGCTGAGGCAGGAGGATGAGAGTTCAAGACCAGCCCCAGCAGCCTCATTTCAAACAAGCAAACAAGCGTCACCCCTTCTCTGTGCAGAGCCCTTTCATGTAACTTGTTTCCATTTCTCTTAATCAGCTCACTAGAGAAATCACAGCAAGAGTTAGTCAGTAAGTGGGCAGTGAGAAGGCGGAAGCTCAAGCGCCTCCAGGGCTGGGTCTTAGAACTGGGGTCTTGGCTAGAGAGATGGCTCAGTGGTTACGAGTCAGTGCTGCTGCTCTTCAGAGGACTGGAGTTCAATTCCCATGTTGGGTGGTTCACAACCGCCTCTAAGTCCAGCCCAGGAGGATCTGACATCTCCGCCTCCACGCTCACTCACCCTCACACAGACTACTCCCCCCATGTGCATATATGATATGTGTGTGTAATTTTAATATGTATGTTTTAAAACAGAACTATTTTCAAAAACTGGGGTCTAATGCTTGCATGCCTACAATCTCAGCCCTCAGACTGACGGAGGATTTGCTGAGTTCAAGGCTGGTCAAAACTACATCACCCCATCTCATAAAAAAAAAAAAAAAAAAAAAAAAAAAAAAAAAAAAAAAAAGGTGGGGGGGCGGTGCTGGTAAGATGGCTCATTGTCTAAGGTAGAAAGAGAAGCGTTGCATTAAAATGTCCCCTGACTTCCACATGTGCTATGGCACACAGGTGCCCGTCAACATTGTGTACACATACATGCGTATTCAACAAAATTAAAAAATGTTTAAAGGAAAAGGGGTGAGGATAGAACTCGGAGTGCTTGCCGAGCACGCAGGCCGGAGGCTTCAGTCTCCAATCCTGAAGTGTATGGGGAGCACCTAAGAGGAGGACGGGGGCTGGCAGCGAGAGGTCAACGCTGACCAAAGGCTGGTGATGGCTGATGACCTGCGTCTGACCCTCAGGAACCGTGCTGGGAGGAAGAACTTGTTCTCTGACCTCCACACACACACAGTGGCATGTACACACCCACGCAATAAATAAACAAGCTGGGGAGACGGCTCAGCAGTGAAGAGCACTGGCTGCTCTTCCAGAGACCTGGGTTCTGTTCCCAGAATCCACGTGGAAGCTCTGTGACTCCAGTCCCAGGGGATCCGACGTCCTCTTCTGGCCTCCTCGGGCACTGTACACATGGTACACAGATCTACATGTAAGCAAGGCACCCATACACTTAAAATAAAAATAACAGTAATTACAGATAAGTACATAAACACTTTTATTTAAAAAAGAAAAGGATGGGGTTGGGGATTTAGCTCAGTGGTAGAGCGCTTGCCTAGCAAGTGCAAGGCCCTGGGTTCGGTCCTCAGCTCCGACCCCCCAAAAAAAAGGAAAGAAAAAGAAAAGGACTGTGGTGAAGCTTGGACACAGGGTGCTTTTCTAGAGCACTGGCCAAGGTTGCTGAGGCCCTGGATTTGCTCCCCAATATCATATACACAAGAGGCAGACGGGAGATGGATAGAGGAAAAGAAAGGAGACAGAGAGGGAGGGAGGGAGGCGTGTTGCTGTCGGCTAAGGACAGATGTGAAGTGGGTAGTTGGGGCAAGGGTCAGAGTCAGATGCAAAGCTGAGATGTAAATTGATCAGCAGGCATGTGGGGTGCAAAGATCCGACTTGGCTGAGGCCATCGAGGCAATATGGACAGGGAAGGACCTTCAAGGATTAAACTGTGACCTCTCCAGTATTGTGAGGTCAGGAGGGACTATCAAAGAGACACAGAGAGGGCTGAGGACACAGCTCCATGGGGAACAGCACTTGCGGAATAGCATGAGGACTGAGTTCGAACTGCCAGCACCCATGAAAACAGCCGGGCATTGCCATGTGCAACCGTAACCACACCCCTGTGGAAGAAGAGACAGGGGCTCCCGGGGGCTTCCCAGCGTAGGTCCAGCTTCAGTGAGTGACTCTGTCTCCAGCGCCTCAGGAGGAGAGGGACAGAGCAGGACATCTGATGTCCTCCAACCTCCACACATGTACCTACAGATATTCCACACACACATGTACCTACGGATATACCACACACACGTGTACCTACGGATATTCCACACACACATGTACCTACGGATATACCACACACACGTGTACCTACGGATATTCCACACACACATGTACCTATGGATATTACACACACACGTGTACCTACGGATATTCCACACACACGTGTATCTACGGATATTCCACATACATGTGTATCTACGGATATTCCACATACACATGTACCTATGGATATTCCACACACACGTGTACCTACGGATATTCCACACACACGTGTACCTATGGATATTCCAAACACACGTGTACCTACGGATATTCCACACACACATGTACCTATGGATATTACACACACACGTGTACCTACGGATATTACACACACACACACAGACAAGCAGAGACAGCGCAAATGGCCAGAAAGGTAGAAAGCAAACCAAGATAACAGAGTTCTGGAAGCTTTGTTCTAGGTGGTGGTGGTGGGAGGGTCTTTCTATGTAGCCCAGGCTGGCCCTAAGCTTCCAATCCCCCTACCCCAGCCTCCTGGGTGCTCAGGTTACAGACATGTGCCAGCCACACCGGGCGCCATGTATTTTAAAGGAGATTTACATGTTGCTGTAACAGGAGGACAAGCAGACGGTACCTGACAAAGGGGACACAGAGGACATGTCTTCTTATTCTTTTGTTTTGAGACAGTCTCACAGTGTACCTCCGACTGGTGTGGCACTTGCCAGGTAGACCAGGTTGGCCTTGATTTCACAGAGATCTGCCTGCCTCTGCCTCCTAAGTACTGTTTTTAACAGTGTGTGCTACTATGCCGGGCTACTATTCTTTTAAAAGATTTATTTTTGTTTTATGTGCCTGAGTGTTTGCATGTGTGTCTGAGCACCATGTGAGTGCCCGGTACCTGCAGAAGAGGGGGTCAGATCCCCTGGAAGTGGAGTTTTTAGACAGTGGAGAGTGTCAGATGGGTGCTGAGAACCAAACCTGGGTCTTCTGCAACAGCAGCTGGCGCTCTTAGCCCCTGAGCCAGCTTCCCCGCCCAAGATTTCTTTTTCTTTCTCTCTCTCTCCCCTTTTCTTCCTTTCTTTTCTTTTCTTTTCTTTTTTTTTTTTAAAGGATTTCTTTATTATGTATACAGCATGTCTGACTGCAGGCCAGAAGAGGGCACCAGATCTCATTGCAGATGACTGTGAGCCACCATGTGGTTGCTGAGAATTGAACTCAGGTCCTCTGGAAGAGCAGTCGGTGCTCTTAACCTCTGAGCCATCTCTCCAGCCCCCTTTTCTTCCTTTCTTAAAGCTGGAGGACAATTTCATTACAGTTTAAAAGCAAAACTCTGCCCTAGAGAGGAAGACACAAAAGAGGAAGGGAGAAAGCCATGTCTTTGTAAGGAGCATCAAATCACTGAGACAGAGCAGCCCAGAGTGTCTGGCAAAGCATGCCCAGGCTTTGGCAAGACCCGACAAAAGAAAAGGAGCATTTCCCTTCTGTGAATTAAGGACGCAATGAAGCCACATGGCTGCTGTCTGTAAGCAACTGGCTCCCAAAGGGTACATGTGCACGTGCTTGTGTATTCTTGCACAAGTGTGTGTTTGGGTGCCTGCAGAGGCCAGACTATGGTGTCAGAGCTGGAGTTACAGGCAGTCGTGGGCCTCCCAAGTTGAGTGCTGGGAGCCTAATGTAGGTCCGACGTTCCTACAGCCATCGCTGCTAACCACTGAGCCATCCCTCCAGCCCCTGCTTAACATTCTTTTTAAAGTTAAGAGGGAAGCCGAATGTGGCAGTATGGGCATTTGGGAGGTGGAGGCAGGTTGGCCACATAGTGTGTTGGGGGCCAGCCTGGGCTACATGAGACTATGTTTCAAAGTAAACACATGAAGGTGAGTCTGGGAACAGTGGGTAGTGGTGGGTGGAGACAGGGAAGAGAAGGTCAGAGCTGATGCATAAGCCCAGAGCCTGGCATCATAAGTCAGACAACTTCCCGCAGGTAAAGAGGGAAGGGTGGAATCCACGAACTCAGAGTCTGGAAGTCCGAAGAGCTAAGGGGAAGCAGCTGGGGAGACACCGTGAGGACCAGAAGATTCCTCAGAATCCGCAGCAGTGCCGGTGGGTGTGAGGACCTGCCTGTGATTTCAGCACTAGACGGCAGAGAGACGGTCCCCAAAGTGACCTGGCTAGCTAAGAGACCTCATCTCAGGAAAGACGGTGGAGAGCAACTGAGGAAGACCCGCAACACCAGCTTCTCAATATGTACACACATACACACACACACAACAAACACACACATCTACATGACAGACATACACATGACAGACAAACATACATGACAGACACACAGGATGGACACACATACACAAGACATACACACACGACAGACACATATATGACAGACATACACATGACAGACACACACAACAGACACATACCTGACAGACACACACACACACACACACACACACACACACACACACACCAGACACATACAGATAAGTTGTGGTGGGAGAGCAAGGTGGTCTACGCCTATGATCCCAATGCTTAGGAGGCAGAACAGTCAAACCAGGACTTGAGGGCTGACCTGAGCTACATAGGGAGCTTGGGACCAGCCTGGGCTACATGAGACTGGGTCTCAAAATAAGCAAATGAGGAGGGGGCGCTGGAGAGACGGCTCAGCACTCACAAGCACTGGCTGCTCTCCCTGAAGATCCCGGTTCAGTTCCCAGCACTCACAACCACCTGTGACTCCAGCTCCAGGGTCCAAAGCGTGACTTTCGCAGGCGTCGATATCCCAAGCACATACAAACACATACAAACACCAACACCTACACATATCAAAAATAATAAAAGTATTTAAAGTAAATAAGTTAGGGGTCTGGGGAGACGGCCTTGTTGGTAAAGTCCTTACCAGGGAAGTCTGAGGACCTGAGTTCAGATCCCCAGTAAAAGCTAGGTGTGGCCACAGCGTGTAAACACAGCCCTCGGGAGGCAGAGGCACGCAGATCCCCAGAGCTCAACCGATGATCTAGCTGACCCAGTGATCTCCAGGTTTAGTGAGACACCCTGTCTCAAAGAAAATAAGGCGGAGAGTGGCTGAGGAGCACACCTAACATGAACCTCTGTCCTCTACATGAACATGCACACACATGAATGCACACATGCACACAAACACATGAACCTCTCTCTACATATACCACACACATTAAATAAGTAAAAATAAAGTTTGCTTCCCATGCAATAAGGAGCCGGTCAGTCAGGTGAAGGTGGAGACGGTCTCAGTGATTCTGGGAAACAGGAGACAGTACAGAATTGTTCAGGAAAACCGGAGTTTTAGAGAAATGAGGTATTTGCCAGGCAGTTTTCTGGGGTCCCGAGGGGTTAATGATTCTTTAAGCTGAAACCAGACAGCAAGTCCAAATGTTTTCCTGAAGCCGGGTCCAGCTCTCAGGGAGCAGGCCTGAGGGAGGGAGAGAAAACTGTACTTAAGCCGGCCGTGCTCGGCCAAGGAGCAGATCAAAGCCAGAGAAAGGCGGGCGGGACCTGAGAGCGCGGAAGGCGCGGGGTATAATCATCGCCCTTGGAATTCGAGCTGGGCTACAGAGGGAGAGTAGAGCATCTGCGACATTGTGGAAAGGTCATCTTGTTTGTGCAAGGTATGAGGAATGCCCAGAGGGAAGAGAACAGGGAAGAAAACTGGAGCCGGGCTGGAGAGGCGGCTCAGTGGTAAGGGCCATGTACAGCTCTTCCAGAGGATGGCAGTTGGACCAGCCTCTGTGTCAGCCACCTGGAACTCCAGCTCCTCTGGCCTCTGTGGGCACCCGGGTACCCGCACATACACGCACATACCACATACACATAATTCCATCTTTGCTTTCTTTCTTTTTTTTTTTTTTCTTTTAAAGATTTATTATCTATACTGTGTTTGCTCTGCGTATATGCCTACCGGCCAGAAGAGGGCACCAGATCTCATTACAGATGGTTGTGAGCCACCGTGTGGTTGCTGGGAATTGAACCCAGGACCTCTGGAAGAGCAGCCAGTGCTCTTAACCGCTGAGCCATCTCTCCATCGCTTTTCACGGTGATTGTATTGTGATAGGTATCCACAGATTTTTGATCTACTACCTCCCTTCACTCAACAGTATCTTTTGCCTCAAAGTCAGTTTTGGTTTATGTTTCTTTTGCATTCTACTTCTTTCATTTCAACGAGTTCTATCCTTTTAGGACTCTCATATAGGCGGCTGGAGAGATGGCTCAGTCGTTAAGAGCTTTGGCTGCTCTTCCAGAGGACCTGGGTTCAATTCCCAGCACCCACATGGCAGCTCACACCATCTGCCTATAACTACAGTTTCAAGGCTTCTGACACCCGCACACAGACAAAACACCAGGCAGTCAAATCACCAATGAACATAAAATAAAAATAAATCACATATATATGATAATACCTTTAAAAAAATGAATCTTATATAGGTAAGGCATTCTTCGTGTGTGGGGTCATGCTAAGCAAATGTCTATCACTGAGCTATAACTCCAGCCCTATTTACAGTTTTATACTGATGTTCTTTACTCTTTTGTAGCTTTGGTGCCTGTCCTGGATCTCGCTCTGTAGACCAGGCTGGCCTCAAACTCACAGAGATCGGCCTGGCTCTGCCTCCCGAGTGCTGAGATTAAGTGTGCAGCCACCACCTGGCTTCTTTTGTAGTTTTGAGACAAGGAACTTGCTTTGAGCAGAGGCTGGTCTTGTGCTCAGGACCCTCCTGCCTCTGTCTCCCAAAGCTGGGGCTGGTGAGTATGATGATATTTTATTTGTGCTGAAATGTGATTTTATTTCTATGTTAATAAATAAAGCTACTTGGGGGTCAGAGCTAAGAGCAAGCCATAGCAGAAGCCTGGCAGTGATAACTTACAGCCTTAATCCTGATCACATGACAGGCAGATCTCTGTGTGTTCAAGGATACAGCCAGCATGGAGACACAAGCCTTTAATCTCAATACCGACCATGGAGACCTGGAGGTCTGTACAGACAGGCAGTGACAAGGAGGTCATGTGGTTGGGTTTACAACCAATGAGAAGGCACAACAGAAAGTCAATCAAAAGACACACAGGAAGTAGGTCTCTCTCTGAGGGGAAGGACGACAGCGACAGTGAGGGGTAAGAAGGAGGTCTTGGTCTTAGCTCTTGGCTGCTGCCCTGACCTCTTGGGCTTTTAACTCTGCATTTGGCTCTGTGTTTATTTAATAAGACCGTTCAGAATTACGTCTACAGGTGAGCACCTCCACCCCATCCTTACTTGGTTCTTTATGATTGCTTCTGATTCACTACCAGTACTTTCCTTTATTTCTTTGGGGTAAATCTACGGCTTATGCTCTGTTCACACTTGTCATCTAAACATGTTGAGCTTGCTGTCTTGCTAGTGGTCTAGTTATTTCCTGTGACGTCATTTCCTCTCAAGGTTCTCAGCTCTCTTGATGGGAAGCAGATGAAGAAAGGTAAGACGAATAGAGGCCCAGGTCTTTGAGAACCTCACGTATGTGGCTGCACCTCCTAACAAGCACCCTTGACCCTGTTCCAAAGCACATCCTTGTTTTACCAGTGTAGTAAACAGAAAAGGTTTCAACTCCAAATGTCCCCTCAAATCTAGTTCCATGTATGAAGCCTGGTCGTCCTGGGCCACCTTAGTTCTTGAGACTCAGTTATCCTTTCTTCCTTTTCATGTGTATGATGTGTGTATTGTATGGGCACATGTGCGTGCCTGTACACACGCCTGTGTGCACACGTGTGAAGACCAGAAGAGAGATGGACAGTGTTTTCCTCCGTCTGTCCCCACCTTATTTTTGGAATCTGCGTCTCTTGATTCTCTTGATCCCGAAACTCACTGTCTAGCTGGGTTGGCTTCTCAGCAAGCTCCTGGGAACTTCCTTCTCCACCCCACTCCCCAGTTCTGAGGATAGCATCACTCACAGCCACGCCCGCCAATCGTGATTGCTGGGGATCTGGACTCAGGTCCTCTTGCTTTCACAGGAAGCACACTCTTGCCCACTGAGCCACCTCCCGGCCCTATTTCTTGTATTCTGGGCATGGATTGGGGGCACTGACTATTGTTGATGTCAGGGGCCCATAATAATGTCCTTGTCATGGCTCAGCCTGTCCCAGAGTTTGGTGAAGCTGTGTTTCCAGTGATATAGAACGGGAATTATGTCTCTACGTTTTTATATGTGTTTATTTTATTCTTGGCTCTATGAGTGTTTTGCCTGTATGTTTGTGTGTGTCCCATACGAGTGCCTGAAGTCAGAAGAAGGCATCGTATCCCCTGGAGACTGGGATCTAGAGTTACAGGTGGTTGTGAGCCACTGTGTGAGTGCTGAGAGCTGAATAGTTCTCAGCAAACAGAGCAAGTAGTACTCTGAACCACTGAGATGTTGCTCCAGCCCTCATCCTCTCTCTCGACAGGTTCTGATGTAGCACAGGCTGGCCATGAACTTGTTATGTGCCGAGGATAACTCTAGACTTCCAATGACTCTCCTGTCCCCGCCCACTGATGCTAACTACAGGAGGGCGGTGCCTGCTGTCCCCGCCCACTGATGCTGATTACAGGAGGGCGGTGCCTGCTGTCCCCGCCCACTGACGCTAACTACAGGAGGGCGGTGCCTGCTGTCCCCGCCCACTGACGCTGATTACAGGAGGGCGGTGCCTGCTGTCCCCGCCCACTGACGCTGATTACAGGAGGGCGGTGCCTGCTGTCCCCGCCCACTGATGCTGATTACAGAAGGGCACTGCCATACCGATTTCATGTGCTTCTAGGGATGGAGCCCAGGACTTAGTACATGCTGAGCAAACACTACCAACTGAGCTACAGCTCCAATTTTTTTTTTTTTTGGCCAGGCAAGTGATGTACTACTGAGCCAAATCCACCTCAGCCTTTAATTTTTTTTAATTTATTTAAAAAATAATAAATTTTTATTTATTTTTTTTAATAATAATATTATTAAATTATATTTAATTTTGCCTGGGTGATGTACGTGTACCATGTGTATGCCTGGGGCCTGTGGAGGTCAGAAGTCACTGAATTCCCTGGAACTGGAGTTATGGGTACTTATGAGGCACCAGGTGAGAGCCAGCAACTGAATGGGGGTCCCTCATGAGCAACAAACACCCTTAACCACTGAGCCATCTCTCCAGCCACCCCTGGTCTTTTTTTTTTTTTTTTGACACAGGTTCAAGCACCCTGGCTAGCCCTGAACTTACTAAATGGACGAGAAAGATTTTGAACTCCTGGCCCTCTTGCTTTACCTCGAAAGCACTAAGATGACAGGTGTGCCACTATGCCTAGCTTTGGACAGCGTTCTTAAGGTCTACAGGCAACACAGAAAGCAGAGTAAACACAGCAGTTTATATCCATGAAAAAGAGAAAATAGGCCTTTGCTCGTTGCGGGCTTGTCTTTAGCTCTGCAGTCACTTGGGAATCTTCTTAGCCCTGGAAATGAGATAAGATAATCAACTGTATTATATTACAGTGATAACTCCATGACAAACTGGTCTTAAACACATGCCTAGGCATAGGGGTGTGTGGTGTGCCAGAGAAAATAAGGGCTGAGCTCCTAAGGTAAACCAGGGAAGCCAAGACATAATCCATAGCTGTTCAAGTCCCTGCCACAGGAGGAGTCACATCCAGGAGGAACAGGGATTGATATTCGCTCATTACCGACTGCAGATGTTATTATGCCAAAGCTAGAACATGGCTAAAACCTTGACAGTGGTCATCACTTCAGGGAATGGACTTGCCACCATTTTCTAAATTTTCTATCAGAAAGAAACTATTATTTTAATGACATTACCACAGGGAAGCAATCATATAAATACCAAAACATGCACACAAATATTTGGTGCGGAATAATTTGTAATGTTGGAAAATACCTTAATTTCTATCAGAATGGTTCAACAACTCACAGTATATCTATGCAATGTAAGTCATATAATCAATAAAATAATGATGTGTGTTTATATTTAATTTTTAAATTATGAGCCAGATGGCAGTGGCACACACCTTTAATCCCAGCACTTGGGAGGCAGAGACTGGTAGCTCTCTGAATTCGAGGTCAGCCTGGTCTACAGAGTGAGTTCCAGGACAGTCAGGGTTATACAGAGAAACTCTGTCTTGAAAAAACAAAACAAAAAAAAAATTGTATTTACTTAGAGAACACGGTGGTGCTCACCTGGAGGCCTGAGGACAGTTTTTGAGAGATGGTTTTCTCTTTCCCCAGTGTGAGACTGGGGGCTGGAACGCAGGTAGTCAGTTCTAGTGGGAAGCCCCTTTATCTGCTATGATTATTAACATAGAAAACTGTCCAAGGGCCGGGTGGTGGCGCATGCCTTTAATCCCAGCACTTGGGAGGCAGAGCCAGGCGGATCTCTGTGAGTTCGAGGTCAGCCTGGGCTACTGAGCGGGTTCCAGGAAAAGGCGCAAAGCTACACAGAGAAACCCTGTCTTGAAAAAAAAAAAAAAGAAAAGAAAAAAAACTGTCCGAGATTTATGCTTAGTGAAGCAGAAGCGGCTTTAAGAGCCTGTCAGCAGCGATGTGCAGTGACGCTGTAACCAATGAGGTTTATCTGAGGGACAACCATTGCTCATTGAGTTTCTCCCAGCACCCCACTGCAGCGTAGTTGGCAGAGGCCAACAGTCAATGGAGGCAATAATTCCAGCCCAATAAAGATGCATTTTTTTCATTAAAAATGTGCCCATTATGAGCGTGCTTTGCAACAGAAAAATTTGTGCACATGCCTGTGTGTGTGAGCAAAGTGATCACTGCAAGCTGGGTAAGGTGGCTTATACCTGTTATTCCAATACTTGGGAGGTTAGCAAGTTTCGGGACAGCCTGGCCTACTGAATAAGACCCTGTTTCAAAACTCACAATGCACAAAAAACAAAAGTGAGCACTCCCGTCTAATAAGTAAAACCCTGAGCCGGGTGTTGGTGGCGCACGCCTTTAATCCCAGCACTCGGGAGGCAGAGTCAGGCGGATCTCTGTGAGTTCGAGGCCAGCCTGGGCTACCAAGTGAGCTCCAGGAAAGGCGCAAAGCTACACAGAGAAACCCTGTCTCGGGAAAAAAAAAAAAAAAAACCTGAAAAGCTGAAAAGACTGACAGACATCTGAGAAAGAAATGAGGTCGTCACAGGGCAAGCTGCTGTCGCCGGCATTGGAGAGATGGAAAGGCAGATACAGAAAATCACAACTTAATAGAGCAGAAACCAGCGGGCCCCAGGACTGGGAGAGGGAAACGTGAGCTGTAACTGAGGAATTGCTGGAGGCTCAGTGAGAGATAAAGCTCCCAGGGGCCAGGACAGGATGCTACCTTCTTTTGTGTCTTCCTGCTGCCAGGGGAGGGTAAAACAATCATTTAAAATGAGCCAGAGCATGCTTCCTAATAAGGTCTACCAGAGCTTAGACCGCCTGAGGGAGGGGAGTCCCAAACCGTAGTTTCCTCCAGTTTCCAGACCCATCTAAGTAGAGAAACCAAACCAAACCAAACACCGGGAAGCACTGAGTTCATAGTTCAGGGGTGCAGGCTCAACAAAGACAGGTCCATGGAGGGCTTCCCCCCTTACTTTACCACCCCAATGCCACAGGCATCTTCCCTGGAATTTCTTTCACTTGTCACATCATGTCTGCACACTGACCAAAAGAAATTACAGGCACTTCAAAGGGTCAGACCGCTGTTTGAAGAGACTCATGCCTGGGGCGTGGCAGGGGTAGGCACTGTAGGCCGGAAATCAATCTGCTCTTTCTCCTTCATCTTAATTTCTGTTTGTTTTCTCAAGACAGGATCTTACATTGCTCAGGACGGCCTCAAGCTCTCTACGTAGCTGAAACTGGCCTTGAACTCCTGATCTTCCTGCCTATACTGACTAAAGCAGTGGTTCTCAACCTGTGGGTCATGACCCACTTGGGGTTGAATGACCCTTTCACAGGGGTCACCTAAGACAATTGGAGAACACAGATATTTACATTATAATTCATAACAGTAGCAAAATTACAGTTATGATGTAGCCACGAAATAATTCTTTGGTTGGGGGGGGGGGTCCCAGAACAGGATGAACAGGTTAGGAAGGCTGAGAGCCACTGTACCAAAAGCTAGAATCACAGGTATGTGCTGCTGTACTGGTCTCCCTTCCCTCTCCTTCCCTCTTCCCCCACTGCTGGAACTCATGACCCTCAGCCTCTTGAAAGCTTAGGTTACAGATGAGTGCCACCAGGTCCAGCTCAGACCGCAAAGTTAAAACAACTAGGATTATTGTTAGGGTTTTGCGGTGATCGGAGACCCTGTCTCAAAATAAAGAATAACTAATGGAGAAGAATGTGTGTCTGCTACTTGTCCATGACCCCTTAACCCTTCCATCTTTGTGTCTCTAGAGCCAACACACGGACATCGCCACCTTCAGCCTCCAGCTGGGGTTGGACCCTCAGCCTTTGAACCACATTAGCAGTAGCTGTTGTAAGGATTATGTCCTTAATTACGTCACCAGCCTGTGGACGGCATCCCAGCCTAAAAAGTGGGTGTGCCCTCTGTGTGTTCTCTTTTCCGCACTCTCTCCTTCCGTTCTCCCCCCTCCATGCGGTTCTCTCTCTCCCTCTCTCTCTCTCTCTTAATAAAGCTCTAGAAAGGTAACTATGGCTCGTGATTCTTCTGCCAACCAGCACTCTCCTCCATTGGCATGGCTGCCGCCTGTGGTGGCCAGCCGCTAGCGCCGCCACTTAACCAACATTTGGTGCCGTGACTCGGATAGATCGCCGAGGACCTGCTGTGACCGCTGCTGCCTCCTCCCCCATCCAGCGAGACCGCAAGACCATGAGTATGCACATTTCCCTCGCCTCCGCTGGACCCCCACACAGCTACCACTACTGCTACACCATGATTCTTCCCCACAGTGAGTGAGTCTGCTGTTCTCACGGCTGTAGTCTGAGCTGTATTCTTTGCGACAGACACCCCAGGGGTTGTCCTCATTGCCAACACATTTTCACTCCTGATGAGGGGGTCAATGCTGTCTCGGGTCTACCAGGTGGACCAACTGCAGTGCAGCCGCAGCCCTTCCCATCCCTTGATGAAGAGGATGGTGAACTTGAGCTGATTCATAGATCTCTCTTCACTCTCGGGGATGCCCTAGAATGGAGTCTGATCCCAGTTTGTTGTTTTAATTTTTTTATTTTTCCCTCAGCTACAGCCATGGGACAAAGGGGTGGATACATTTACCACTTATATTGGCAGATGGGGTGGGTACCGATAAATCTGGCCACATAACAGCGTCTCGGGAAGTTCTGCCAGTGAACGGGCAAATAAAAGACTTACTTTATCCCCAAGCTTTCTGCTAAAGCTCTAAACCCTTCTCCCTCCCCACTTCTGCATCCGCCATGTGCAACCTTTTCTGTCTGCTTTCCCCCGGCAGTGGGCAGGCTCAAATGGGCAGGCTTGGGCGGTTTCTACGACTCTCACCTAACTCACTTTAACTCCACCCACTCATTCTCAAACTGCCTTGAGAGACACAGAGGGATCTGGAAGCGGCTAAGATCCAAACAAATAAGTTTTCAGTAGTCAGGGTGGCTCTTAAGTCAAAAATCAGCTTATAGCCTCAGACAACTGTTCCAAAAGGATCGGTTTATAGTCTGCCTCCTGGCAGATCTTCCAAAGGCTGTCCTTAAGCCATCAATGATCAGGAAAAAAAATTCAGAACACGGAATAAAATCTGCCTCTTGTTCCCCGACTAAAACTTAAACATCTGGAGAGCAAGGCTCCTGACCCCACAGGCAAGAGAGTCATCTGTGGCATTAAAGGTGTGCCAGGGAAGAGATAAAAGCCCAAAAACAAAATTGCCAAGTGCTGGCACTCGCTGACTCCCAAAAGCTGTTGGGTCCCTGTTTTAAGTGAGAAAAAGGCCATAGGCTAGCAAATGCCCTGCCAGGCCATCAGCAGCCTTGTTAAAAGTGCCACCTAGAAAGACAGAGTCAGCTGACTGCCCCCCAGGTGCCAAGACACATGCGTACATCAAGCTAAGACCTCCAGCAGACCTAGGCTTGGCTACAGGCATGGCAGGGAACCCAGAACGCAGCAGGGAAGTGACCCATTTCTTTCCTTCTGGACACCAGAGCCACTGACTCAGTCCTGGGAGTTTTGGGATGTCACCTCTCCTTTATTGTCGGGTACAGAGGAAAGCCTTACCCACCTCACCAGATTTAATTGCACTTTCAGAGTTATTTAATGAAAAAAGATTTCCAGCTAAGATAAAAGCTCATTGTCTCACTTCAGATCCACTGCCTGTGTTTCTCACTCACATACAGACAGGGCCCTGATCTTTGCCTTGTCCCTAATTCCAAAAAAATAAATTCTCATGCATTACAAGCTTTTCTCTTCCCAGTTCCCTGTTCTAACTCACTGTTCAGCCAATGATACAGGACCACCACAGAACCAGAGTCCAGAGATCATCAAGTAAGAAACTGTAACAGCTAAAAGGTATTTACACCCCCAGACCCAAAAGCATCTGGGCGCTATAAAATACTTTAATATAAACATCTATTACTGTGAGATGCTTTTTTTTTTTTTTTTTTTTTTTTTTTTTTTTTTTTTTGAGACAGGGTTTCTCTGTGTAGCTTTGCGCCTTTCCTGGAGCTCACTTGGTAGCCCAGGCTGGCCTCGAACTCACAGAGATCCGCCTGGCTCTGCCTCCCGAGTGCTGGGATTAAAGGCGTGCGCCACCAACGCCCGGCTACTGTGAGATGCTTTTAACAATTGATCACCTGTCTACTGGATGCCAAACTAGTAAAGGAAACAGGTGCTTTAAAATAATCTGTCTCTGATAAAGCTTAACATGTTTCAAAATCCATAGGGACAGGCTGGATCTACCTCAGATAAATGTCAACATAAAATAATAATGATTCTTTTCTCTCTAAGCTTTTTTCTGTGCCACCAGCATCTTGTCAGACAGAAGGTTCCCAGCCACAGCCAAGAGGGATACATGTCCAAAAGTCAGCTGGAAGCAGTTTTTGAGAGGAACGACGCCCCTATTCCCATCTACCTGCTTTTTTTATAATAAGCGAAAGTCTGGGATGTAAGGATTGATTCCTTAATTACGTCACCAGCCTGCAACGGCATCCTGGCCTAAAAAGCGGTGTGCCTTCTTCCTGTTCTCTTTTCCGCACTCTCTCCTTCCGTTCTCCCTCCTCTGTGCAGTTCTTTCTCTCCTCTCTCTCTCTCTCTCTCTCTCTCTCTCTCTCTCTCTCTCTCTCTCTCTCCCAATAAAGCTCTAGAAAGGTAACTATGGCTCGTGATTCTTCCGCCATCCAGCACTCTCCTCCGTCGGCATGGCCGACCCTTAACCGACAGCTGTTCCGTTCAGTTGCCTTCTAGGAGCAGAAGCTGCCGATGCTCTCCTTCATACATCAGAAGCTCAGCTAGGCGGGGTCTTGCCCTGCTGATGCCTTCCCTTTGTTCCAGGGCAGAGCAGATGCTGCTGACCTCCTTAGCAAATTACAGCCTCTTTAACACAAGCCCTGGCTGCAGGGCTTTAACCCTAAGCGTGGTGCTGGGCTTTTCCTCCCCAAACTGCATTTCCTTTCTCTTTCTCCTCTGCTTGCTCTTTTCCAGGGCAGACTGGCATAAGGGAAGTCAGTAACAACCACGCCACAGTTTCAACATTATGCTGTCTTGAAGTTCCTTCTTTGCCAAAGAAATTAGTCCTTTGTTTTTAATTTAGCCTCAGGCAAGTTCTTAGGACAAGAGCAGAAGATACCTAGGTTCTTTGTGGAAATGTTACAGGCATGGCCTCGTTCCCAGTGACCAACACTGTTCCCCTCTGAATCCTCTTGAGCTGGGCCTCCAGAGTCCACATGGCTCTCAGCACGACTGTCTCCCAAGGGCTTACTAGAATGGCCCTTAAGCTGTGTTTACAGTGTTCAAATGCTCTTTTAGTCCAAAGTTCCGAAGTCTTACACATTCCTCAAAACAACAAAACAAAACAAAAAACCCAGCCGGGCGGTGGTGGCGCACGCCTTTAATCCCAGCACTCGGGAGGCAGAGCCAGGTGGATCTCTGTGAGTTCGAGGCCAGCCTGGGCTACCAAGTGAGCTTCAGGAAAGGCGCAAAGCTACACAGAGAAACCCTGTCTCGAAAAAACAAAAAAAAAAAAACCAAACAAAACAAAACAAAAAAAAAAAACAACAACAAAAAAAAAACAAAAAACCCAAACAAACACAGTCAGGTCCTTCACAGCAGCAGCCCACACTCTGGTCCCAGCTTCTTCTGAATTTATTACTTTAATATATCTGTGATAAAATATCATGACTGAGACAACTTATAAAAGGAAGTCTTTACTTATAAAAGGAAGTGTTTATGGTTCTAGAGGGCTGAGTCCATCCCAGGAGGGAGCATGGAAGCAAGAGGCAGGAATCATGGCGGAAGCAAGCATGAAGCAGAGTGAGGACAGGAAGTAGGGTCAGGCTATAAACCTTCAGAGCCCATCCCAGTGACATACTTCCTCCAGAAACTCATAGACCTGCCCCCAAAGCACCACCAACCAGGAATCAAATGTCCTAATGTCTGAGTGTTAGTCCACCAAGAACCAGCTGCATTCCAGAACCAGGTGCTCCCCCAACCCTACTCCACCTTCTTCATTTTCTTCACTAAAAGCCAATGTGACATGTCACCACTGTCCTGTATTTTCCCTTTGCACATGCTCCATACCCCTATAAAGCCTGCATCATCACAGCCTGTAACATGAATTGCTAAACAGTCTTTTTGTTTGTTTTCGAGACAGGGTTTCTCTGTGTAGTTTTGTGCCTTTCCTGGAACTCACGCTGTAGACCAGGTTGACCTTGAACTCACAGAGATCTGCCTGGCTCTGCCTCCCAAGTGCTGGGATTAAAGGCGTGCGCCACCGCCCGCCACTTTAATTGTTTTAGTAGTTACTTCCTGAGGCTGTGACCAAAATACCTAACAGGAAAAAATATATGGAGAGCAAATATTCTTCAGCTCATGATTCTAGAAGGTTCAGTCCCTTAGGGCCAGGAAGACGTGGCAGAATATTGGATCTCACACTGTGATGAGCCAGAAAAACGATGTAAAGGAATGCTGAGGTGCTCTGTGGGGACTCCCAGTGAGTGGAGTGACGCCTCCCAAGGCTGCCAGGAGTCTCTCGTCCTCAGAGAATTCTTTCTGGCAATGCCTCACACACAGATACAGAGGATGAGTCTAACCACTTCCTAGAGGATTCTAAAATCAAGACTGGCTGGCCTTGAACTCACTATGTAGCAGAGGATGGCCTTGAGTACTGATCCTACTGCCTCTACTCCCAAATAATGAAACTACAGGAATGTGCCGTCATCTCTAGCTAATTCCTTTTCTATATATATGTGTACTCTAACACACATGTGCACTCTAACACATGTGCACTCTAACACACATGTGTGCCCTCTCTCTGCATATATATATATATATATATATATATATATATATATGCATATATAGTCATCTATATGATTTGGTTTTTCTTTTTAAAAGTTTTGAATATATCTTTTTTGTGTGTGTGATATGTGTGCGTGTGGAGCCAGAGATGGGTGATCGGGTGTCTTCCTGATCACTCGCCACCTTATCTGACACAGCGTCTCAATGAGCCTGGAGCTCAGCAATTCATAGGCTGGTGAGCCGAAGTCTCCCGAGATCTGACTGTCTCACCCTCCCTCTCAGTGCTGGGGTTACAGACTTGCTGTCTGTGCCCAGCTTCTTTACTTGTGTGCTAGAAACCCAAACTAGGCTGTCTTCTGTTTTTTTGTTTTGAAAGAGGAATCCCTCTGTTTCTTGTCAAAACAATTGAATAGCAATGTAGATTACACATCTTTTTAGACAGTTAAGTCCTGCTTTTGGATGTTTCTTTCACCAGGACTCCGTGATGCTCCTATCTTGTTCTTTTAGTGAAAGAAGGTAAATGGTTGCATTCATCTTACTCAGACACGGGGAACACCCATAGAACTCAGGTTCTCTATTGGTGTGAGAGGCCCTGTACCAGCTGAACCTGGCCCAGCCTCCGTGTTTGCTCTTGAGACAGGCTTTCGTTGTGCAGACAAAGCTGGCCTCAAAGTCTTGATCCCCTACTTCAGCCTGCTGAGGGCTGGGATAATGAGCATATGCTATGATACGTGTTTTTACATTGTATACATTATTTATTGTTGTTTTGCTGTGCAGTAAGTGGAACCCAAGGTCTAGGGCACACTAGCAAGCACAGCTGAGACGCATCGCCAGCCTTCTATGACAGACTCTGTTTTCTTGCCCAGTACTGAGGGTTGAATCCAGGGCCTCACATATGCTGGGCAAGCAGTCTATCCCCAACTCTGTTTTGTTTTCTTTTTTTCTTGAGCCAAGGTCTTGCTATGGAGCCTAGACTGGCATTGAACTCATGTAAATTCTCCTGCCTCCGCTTCCCAAATGTTAGAATTCCTAGCCACTCCCCCAGCTACATGACCACATATGTGTTGTCTAGTAGCCAGGCAAGATGCTTAGTCATCCTAGGGCCTGATGTCCTACTAATCTGTGTGCTGCATGGTCATGTAATCTATATGCATGCATGGTGTAGCTACCTAGGCCCATATGCGCATGTACAGGGGACCTTGGCTGCAGAAGAAAGTCAAGGTAGGACCCAAGACCCAGTTACCAGAGTACCCAAACCTTTACTCACTTTGACCGGATGGAAGCAAGAGATTTTCTGAAGGTCGACTGAATATCTAACTCCAGCAGTCTGGGAATATCTGGGTAGCCACCCAGCTGGGCCCAGAGCGTATTTAGAGATGTCTTCTCCGTTATCGGGTAGCTTGAAGTGGACAGGTCAGCGTTCCAGATGGCCTCCAGCTGAGCTTGCTCTCTGTAGAGTCAGAAGGCGTTAGGCAAAGGACGAAGCTCCTCTGAGCTCCACAGCTAATCAAAACACACATATCTCACCCTCCTCTTCCCTGCACCCGTGAGCTGCCCTCCCATGCACCGGGGAGCCTTAGCTGTAGCCACTGGACAGAGACATGGGGAAAGCAGGATTTTCCCATACAGTTACCAAAACCACCCTTACGACTAGTCATCCATTTTCAAGCTACTTTCTTAGCCTCGTAAAGTACACAGACCATGTATCTTTTCCTTCCAAAGCTTTTGCCTTCTTACAAAAGACAGAGAGACTGAGAAATACAGAGAGAAAGGGGAGGAAGGAGGTACAAAGAAACGTGTCAATGCTTGAAAGTTTACTAGATATTCTTTAAGTAATCTGTTTCTTAGGAGGATTCAGCTTTTTTTTTTTTTTTTTTTTTTTTTTTTTGGTTTTTCAAGACAGGGTTTCTCTGTGTAGCTTTGCGCCTTTTCCTGGAACTCACTTGGTAGCCCAGGCTGGCCTCGAACTCACAGAGATCCGCCTGGCTCTGCCTCCCGAGTGCTGGGATTAAAGGCGTGCGCCACCACTGCCCGGCTGGATTCAGCTTTTTAAAATGTTTTTTACATGTGCCGCATGTGCCACGGTGGTCAGAGGACACTAGCGGTGGGCAGTTCCGTTCTCTCTCCCCTGAGTCCCAAGAATCAAGCTCCGGGGGTCAGGCTTGGCAGCCTGTGCCTTCACCTAAGGCTAAGCCGTCTCTCTGGCCCAGCAGTGTTTAAAAAAAAAATGAGCAAACAAAAAGCCCTTTATTTTATTAAGAGAAAGAGGTGCTGAGTTGGGCGGGGGAGGACAAGGTAGTGGCAGAGGCAACCCTGTGGCGGCCTTGGTTGTCTCCTTCCGCCTCTGTGTGTGTCCTGGAGCGTGAGCTTAGACCCAGAGGCATGCCCAATGAACACACTTATCTGCTAAGCCACCTTGCTTCATTTTTTAAAAAAGGAACTCAAAATTAAATGCTAAATATTTGAGTAGAAATATATGTAAATAAACCTTGCTGAGTCAGGCATGATGGCAAGCCTTGATCCCAGCACTCAGGAGGCAGAGGCAGAAGGATCTTTGTGCATTCCAGGTCAGCCAAGAGGATACAGTGAGACCTTGTCTCAAACAAAACAATAAACCTTGCTGAATTCGCTAAGGAAATAAGTACATCCACACTCTTCTTCTATCATATCATAACTGTGGGGAAAGGAAAGCCCTCTGGTAGAACTAAAATATTTTTAATCAGAAAAATAAAATACCGGGTACCACTTATCACCAAAAGTTTACTTCTACTACATACCCCATATTGTTCTACTACGTACCCCAATGTTTTGAAAATGTTGGGTTTTTTGTCTTCAATTAATAACTCCAAGACTGGCCGTTGAAATTTGGGAAGATCAGGTATCTGCTTAAAGTCGGAGAGCAAGGGCACAGGCTGGCTAAGATTTAGTTTAAACCCTCTTTCAAGCTAGAAGCAAAACCAACAACAAAAACAAGTTAGTAGATATGGAAAAGAAAGCAGAGTATCATTGCTCAGGCTTTTGGACAGAGTGAGGTGGGAAAAGAGAATCAGGAAAAGCCAAAAATGTTAGGAAGTTCTACTTTGAATCCAGACAGTATCAGAGCAGCCAAGCCACGCGCCCACACCGTGATTCCTTTTGGAGGATGGGGGAGCGTAGACTATGGCCTGAGACTCTATGTATGCAGCTCAGCCTGACCTTGAACTTGCTATCTGTCTGCTTCCACACACTGACCAGCACCTTCCCCTTTACTGTCCCCTCTCTATGCCTTGACAGCCACGCTTCACCACCTGGGTTCTGACTTCCCTGACTCTAGCCTGGTTTTTCTCAACCTTCCCGATGCTGCGACCCTTGAACACAGTTCCTCATGTCATGGTGACCCCCAACCATAAAACTATTTTCGTTTCTACTTCATAACTGTAATTTTGCTACACCAAAGCCGAAAAAGTTGTAACACAAAACGTCCAGGAAATTTGGGACACCATGAAAAGACCAAACCTAAGAATAATAGGGATAGAAGAAGGAGAAGAATACTCAACTCAAAGGCACAGAAAATATATTCAACAAAATCATAGAAGAAAACTTTCCCAACCTAAAGAAAGAAATGCCTATGAAGATACAAGAAGCTTACAGAACGCCAAATAGACTGAATCCAAAAAAGAAAGTCCCCTTGCCACATAATAATCAAAACACTAAACACACAGAACAAAGAAAAAATATTAAGAGCCACAGAGGAAAAAGGCCAAGTAACATATAAAGGCAGACCCATCAGAATAACACCAGACTTCTCAATAGAGACTATGAAAGCCAGAAGATGTTATGCAGACACTAAGAGACCACGGATGCCAACCCTATTATACCCAGCAAAACTCTCAATCACCATAGACAGAGTAAACAAAATATTCCACAATAAAAGTAGATTTAAACAATACCTATCCACAAATCCAGCCCTACAGAAAGTACTAGAAGGGAAAATCCAACCTAAGGAAATTAAATGCACCCATGAAAACTCAGGCTTATGTAGATAACCCCACACCAACAAATACCAAAGAAGAGAAACACAACACTACCACCAAAAAAATAACAGGAATTAACAATCACTGGTCATTAATATCCATCAGTATCAATGGTCTCAACTCACCCATAAAAAGACAGGCTAACAGAATGAATATGAAAACAGATCCATTCTTCTGCTGCATACAAGAAACACACCTAAACTTCAAAGACAGATACTACCTCAGAGTACAAGGCTGGGAAAAGGCTTTCTAATCCAAAGGACTTAAGAAACAAGCTGGTGTAGCTATCCTAATATCTAATAAAATAGACTTCAAACTAAAATCAATCGAAAGAGATCGGGAAGGACATTACATATTTATCACAGGGAAAATCCACCAAGATGAAGTCTCAGTTCTGAACATTTATGCCCCAAATATAAAGGCAACCACATTTGTAAAAGAAACATTACTAAAGCTTAAATCCTACATCAAACCCCACACATTAATAGTGGGAGATTTCAGCACACCACTCTCACCAAAATACAGATCTACCAGACTGAAACTTAACAGAGAAATAAAGGACCTAACAGATGTTATGGCTCAAATGGACTTAATAGATATCTACAGAACATTCCATCCTAACACAAAAGAATATACCTTCTTATTGCTGGGCAGTGGTGGCACACGCTTTTAATCCCAGCACTTGGGAGGCAGAGGCAGGCAGATTTTTGTGAGTTCAAGGCCAGCCTGGTCTACACAGCAAGATCCAGGAAAGGCACAAAGCTACACAAAGAAACCCTGTCTTGAAAAACAAACAAATAACAAAAAAATAATATACCTTCTTCTCAGCACCCCATGGAACCTTCTCGAAAACTGTCCACATGCTTGGTCACAAAGCAAATCTCAACAGATACAAAAACATTGGAATAACCTCCTGTCTTTTATCAGACCACCATGCCTTAAAGTTACTGTTTAAAATAACCCTGAACTTTTGAATTGGAACCTGTTTTTATGTTCAAGCTATCTGTGTATCTCCTGAAGTTGTACATAAAATGTTTTTACATTCAAAAAAAGGACAAATACTATAGAAT
Organism: Peromyscus leucopus; assembly: GCF_004664715.2. Classification (NCBI taxonomy): domain Eukaryota; kingdom Metazoa; phylum Chordata; class Mammalia; order Rodentia; family Cricetidae; genus Peromyscus; species Peromyscus leucopus. The sequence continues at coordinate 4,070,879 of NC_051080.1, read as the reverse complement.
TGTATTACATGAAATATATAGAATATACAAATTCATAGAGACTGAAAGATTAGATGTTATCTCAAGATGGAAAAGAAAGTAATATAGAGCAATTATTTCCTAAGTATAGAATCTCTGTTTTGAGTGATGGAAAAGCCCCACAAATGGACAGTAGTATCAGGATATAATATCATGAATGTAGTAAATCAATATAATTAATGTAATTAATGAATATCACAAATATAATTATTGAATGAATACTGCGAATGTGATCAATGAATACCACAAATGTAATGAATATCCTGAGTGTAATTTTAAAAAATATTAATTAATTAAAAAAAAAGAATCTCAAAACGAGCATTCTGGACAAATTAGGTATGTAATACGTTCATTGCCATTTGTCTTCAGAGTCAGGAAAGGGGACAGCAGACACGTTGATCATTTGAAAGCAGAGTTACATAGCTAAGGAGACCAACGATGGCCGTGACACCAGCAGAGAGAGATCTCTTCCCAGAACCTTCAGGGACAATGAACCCTGGGACACTCTGATTTCATAAACTTCTTGTTGTTGCAGGGGTGGTAGAGGATTCCTTTCTTGTTGCCAGTTCTTGAGGGGGAAGATGTTCACTAAGATAGGAACTTACCCTATAGCCAAGGCTGCCCTGGAATTAGCTATGTAGACCAGGCTGGCCGCAAACTAATAATTTCCATTATAAATTTCTGATAATCTGTTACAACAGCCCCCAGGAAACTCATACACATGGTCTAGCCAGGTAAACATTATTGTCAAAACTTATTTCCTTGGAGTTGAGCACGCCTTTAATCCCAGCACTCAGGAGGCAGAGGCAGACAGATCTCTATGAGTTCGAGGCTAGCTTGGTCTACATAGTGGGTTCCATGGCAGACAGAGCTGCATAGTAGAGAGACCATGTCTCAAACAAAACAAAACTACCCTTCTTTCTTTGTCTTGCCCTGGGAGAAGGAGCAGACAGCAGAGCTACCTGGGTGAAGAACTGCATCATGGACCACAGACAGTGTTTCCGCCTCTGCTCTAGCTGGTTCTGCTTTTCAGTCCAGAACCACATCACCTTCTTCTGGTAGTGATCAATTCTGTCCAGCATGGTGAAGAGGTTCTGAGTCTCGTACCCTTTCCCAGTATTTTGGATGGCTCTTAATCGTTTGATTATGTTGTTTCTTGAAAAAAAAATGAAGAATTAGATCCATACAGTTCTTAAATCTACCTTAGAAAACCTGACTTCTGTTTCTTTCCATTCTGCTCTCATTCTGAGTTACTAGGAGGTATGAAAAGGGGTGGGAGACTTGTTTAATGAAGTCTTTATCTAATTCTCATGTAAGAATAAATTTCTAGCCGGGGCGGTGGTGGTGCACGCCTTTAATCCCAGCACTCGGGAGGCAGAGCCAGGCGGATCTCTGTGAGTTCGAGGCCAGCCTGGGCTACCAAGTGAGTTCCAGGAAAGGCACAAAGCTACACAGGGAAACCCTGTCTCGAAAAACCAAAAAAAAAAAAAAAAAAAAAAAAGAATAAATTTCTGCGGGTGGTGGTGGCGCACGCCTTTAATCCCAGCACTTGAGAGGCAGAGGCAGGCAGATCTCTGTGAGTTTGAGGCCAGCCTGGGCTACAGAGCGAGATCCGGGACAGGCACCAAAGCTACATAAAGAAACCCCATCTCAAAAAAAAAAAAAAAAGAATAAATTTCTGAGTGGATTGGTAGTGGTGGTGCAAACAAAAACTATACATTTTTATTTAAAAAATTCTTATAAAATTTTTATTTAAAAAAAATGAAGAAAAGCTATAAATTTCTGTAGACTAGGCTGGCCTTGAACTCACGGAGATCCACCAGGCTCTGCCTCCCAAGTGCTGGGATTAAAGGCAGGTGCCACACCTGCCTGGTTTAAAATTATTTTCTAATATTGGAATGTGAGAGGACTATCTGGGCAAGGTGGCTGTTTTCCCAGTACTGAAGACTGCAAGGCAAGAGGGTTGTCATGAATTTGAGGCCAGCATGGACTACATAGTGAGTATATGCCATACTAAACTACAGGAGACCCTGTCTCAACAACAAAAACAAACAAACAAAAAACTCAAAGAATTTATAGTAGACATACATTTAAATTCCCTCAGTAGAGGGAAAGAGACTATTTTACAGGTAGTGATCAAGTAACTAGACAAGAAAAAATAAAAATAAATAAAATTAAAAACAAAAAACACAAACAAAAAAACACCCAGATCTCATAGCAGAGAGGTGTGAGCCAAAGACTTACATGCAAGGAAAACAAACTGAGAAAGGTTGGTTTGGTTGGTTGGTTGGTTTTTTGAGACAGGGTTCTCAGCCCTGAATCCTCAACGTACACACTCCATCTGCCTCCAGCTCCCAAGCAGTCGAGTTACAAGCACGTACCACCACAGCTGACTTCCCTTTCTGGCCTTAGCCCTCCATCCCGCAGATCCTTAAGGAGAGGATATTTACAGCATATGATCTGGGGCTGGAGCAGTGACTCGGCGGGTAAGAGCACTTGCTGCTCGGCCAGAGAACTCGGGTTTGATTCCTAGCACTCACATCATAGCTCACAACGGACTGCAAGTCCAGTTTCAGGAGATCCAACATCCTCTTTGAGCACAGGCACACACACACAGTAGATAGGCATGCCAACGAAATGCCCATGCACATAAAAAAACTAAAAAAAAAATTAGAGCGCATGGCCTGACAAACATGAAAATTCTGGGCAGTGATGGACAACGGTGTTCAACGCAAGGACTTTATCAGAAAATGGTCTGTAAAATCATTATACCCACCTGGCAAGCTGGATCAGCCGATAGGCAAGATACTTGCGGGACAGATACCCCAGCCGAACTGTATTCATGTGGAGTAATTCAATTATGAGATTCCTGGCAATTGTGTGGTACTCTGAAGGGAGTCCAGCAGTTTGTGCAGCGTGATTTAATATAGCCAGGTTCTTCCTTTGAGCCTCCACATCGACAAAGTATCTGTCTTCATGCTGCTGGGCAGTGACGGGGGACCCCACCATCTTGGCTTTCCTAGTGCCAGGAACTGGGGATAATATCCAGGGCTCGTCTATTGGGGGGAGCCGTGGTCTTTGGCCCCTGTCAGAAGGTGTGATCTGTGGTGTTTGGGAGAGCTGAGTGGTCAGAGACGGTAGTGATGCTATAGATTTCTCCCGAGCGGAAGGTGCTTTCTCACCAATGTGATGGGACTTTGATCTTGGTATCCTAGAACTAGTGACATAAGGCTGAAACATTCCAAGTGATCTCATGTCGGGAGAATCTTGGAGTACCCGAGCGTCTTCTAAAATGTCAGAAAACTTAGACATTTGCATCTTCTCCATAGGGAAGGGAGCCGGAGAGACCTCAAAGCCCAGAGCAGCACTCGGGTGAGCTCTGATTGATTCAGGTTTTGGAGGGGAAACAGCTACTGGCCTTTTCTGAGAGACTGAAGAGGGAGAAATTCTCTGAGGTCTTCCAGGGACTGGGAAAGCCTCTGCTGAGACAGGAGTTCTTACAGAGAATCCTTGCTCAGCAATGATCAGTGATGGCTTTGGCTGTCCAGGGGTAGAATAGGTCTGCATGTAGGGAGTTTGGCCATGGATGGCCGGAGGCTGGAAGGGGACAGCAGAGCCTCCAGGAACAAAGAGACCTGGAATCTCTCCAGAGGTTGGTGGGGCTCCAGATACTAGAGGTGGTGTCGGCCTTCTGTGGGTGAGGCGAGTTTCCGGCATGAGAGGTGACCCGGTGTCCCCAGGTTTGAAGGGATGCCAGTGACCGAGGGGCAGCCCTGGAGTGGAAGGGACTTCTGGTGTTAGCTGTGTGGGAATGACTTGACCTCTGTCTGCTAGAATCTGTCTGTAGGTGGGAGAGATGCGTGTTTCTTCAAGCTTCTCAGAGTCAGGAAGAAAGCTCATTGCTAGGCTCGTCCTAGGGGAAAAGGGGGCTTGAGAAGACTTCAGTTTCTGCAATGCAATAGATGTAGGAAGCAGTGTGTCAGGGGAAGGAACCAATGCAGCCGGCTTTTCTGGTGCGGTTAAAAGCCCCCATGTCCAGGCCAGTTCTTCAGTGAGTGCGTCTTCTAATGCTGCCACCTGCTCAGAGGTGAGGGTGATAGATGCTGCCTGAGTTTGTTCCTGGGTGAAAGTGACACCCAAATTCTGGGCTTTCTCAAGTGCTATAGTGAACGTTAGCGTTTGTATCTCTCCTGGACCAAACTGGCCCCGCAATGGGGCCTGCCTGGATGTGAGGGGAGGCTGCAATGCCTGGGCTTGCTGGAATGCCTGGGTCTGCCCTGGCCTGAGAGTGATGCCCGATGCTTTGCCCTGTCCCTGTGGAAGTGGAATTCCAAATGCTGGGGACAGTTGAGGAGTTAGTGGGATTTCAATTGTCTGGGTCTGTTTAGAGGCAACCGCTGGTTTCGGTGTCTGGATAGACTCGGGGGCGACAGGGACTTTCAGAGTTTGGATTCGCTCTGTAGTAGGGCCGCCCCTCAGTGCTGCTGCCTGTTCATAGGTTAAAGGAGCCTCCAACTCCTGGAATTTCTTCAGAGGAGAAATACCCCGTGTCTGGAACCGTGAAGAAGTGAAACGGAGCCCCAGGGCCTGGGCCTGCCCAGGGGTGAGAGTAATCCCGAGGGCTTCTGCCTGCTCAGGGGTCAGGCTGATTCTGTGTGCCTTGGCCTGCTCAGTGGTGAGAGTGAGCCCCAGGGCCTGGGCCTGCTCAGGGGTCAGACTGGTCCTCCATCCCTTGGCCTGCTCAGGGGTGAAAGAGACTCCCAGGGCCTGTGCCTGCTCAGGAGTCAGACATATCTTCTGTACCTTGGCTTGCCTAGAGGTAAGAGTGAGTCCCAGTTCCCGGGCCTGCTGTGCACTGAGAGAGATCCCCAAGCTGTGTGTCTGCTCAGGGGTGGGACTGATCTCCAGGGCCAAGGCCTGCACCCTGGTCAGGCTGACCTCTTTTTCCTTACCTGGCTCAGGGGTAAGAGTGATTCCCGAGGCTGCTGTCTGCTTAAGGGTAGGAGCTACCCCCAGGGCCTGGGCCTGCTGGAGGGAGAGTGTGATCCCCAGGACCTGGGCCTGCTCAGTGGTCAGACTGATTCTCTGTGCCTTGGTCTGCTCCAGGGTGAGAGTGATCCCCAGGACTTGGGCCTGCTGAGGGGTCAAACTGATCTTCAGTGCCTTGGCTTGCTCGGGTGTAAGATTGATGCCCAGAGCTTGAGCCTGCTTAGGGGTGAGAAAGATCTTCTGTATCCGGGCCTGCTGTGGGGTAAGTGTGAGCCCCAGGGCCTGGGCCTCCTCTGGACTGAGGCTGATCTCCTGTGGTTGAGCTAGTTTGGGAATGAGAGTAATCCCCAGGGCCTGGGCCTGCTCAGAGGTGATTGCTATCCCCAGGGCCTGGGCCCGCTCAGGGGTCAAACGGACCCTCTGAGTCTTGACCTGCTGAGGGGTGAGAGTGAGCCCCAGGGCCTGGGCCTGCTGAGGAGTGAGAATAATCCCCTGTGCTTTGGCCTGTTCAGGGGTAAGAGCCATCCCAAGAGCCTGGCCTTGCTGGGGGGTCAGACTGATCCCCTGAACCTTGACCTGCTGAGGGGTGAGAGTAATCCCCAGGTCCTCGGCCTCCTCTGAGGTGATGGTGATCTGCTGTGCTTGGGCCAGCTGAGGGGTAAAAATGCTTGTCTGTGCTTGGGCCAGCTGAGGGGTGGTATCTAGCCCCAGGGCCTGGGCCTGCTTAGAGGTGATTGTTATCAGCAGGGCCTGGGCCTGCTCAGGACTCAGACAGACCTTCTGAGTCTTGATCTGCTGAGGGGTGAGAGTGAGCCCCAGGGCCTGGGCCTGCTGAGGGGTGAGAATAATCCCCTGTGCTTGGGCTTGCTCAGGGGTAAGTGCCATCCCAAGAGCCCGGCCTTGCTCGGGGGTCAGACTGATCCCCTGTACCTTGACCTGCTGAGGGGTGAGAGCAATCCCCAGGTCCTCGGCCTCCTCTGGGGTGATGGTGATCTGCTGTGCTTGGGCCAGCTGAGGGGTGATCGCTATTCCCAGGGCCTGGGCCTGCTCAGGGGTAATTGTTATCCCTAGAGCCTGGGCCTGCTCAGGACTCAGACAGACCCTCTGAGTCTTGACCTGTTGAGGGGTGAGAGTGAGCCCCAGGGCCTGGGCCTGCTGAGGGGTGAGAATAATCCCCTGTGCTTGGGCTTGCTCAGGGGTAAGAGCCATCCCAAGAGCCCGGCCTTGCTCGGGGGTCAGACTGATCCCCTGAACCTTGACCTGCTGAGGGGTAAGAGTAATCCCCAGGTTCTTGGCCTCCTCTGGGGTGATGGTGATCTGCTGTGCTTGGGCCAGCTGAGGGGTAAAAATGCTTGTCTGTGCTTGGGCCAGCTGAGGGGTGATATCTATCCCCAGGGACTGGGCCTGCTCGGGGGTGATGGTTATCCCCAGGGCCTGGGCCTGCTCAGGGGTGATGGTTATCCCCAGGGCCTGGGCCTGCTCAGGACTCAGACAGACCCTCTGAGCCTTGACCTGCTGAGGGGTGAGAGTGAGCCCCAGGGCCTGGGCCTGCTGAGGGGTGAGAATAATCCCTTGTGCTTGGGCTTGCTCAGGGGTAAGTGCCATCCCAAGAGCCCGGCCTTGCTTGGGGGTCAGACTGATCCCCTGTACCTTGACCTGCTGAGGGGTGAGAGCAATCCCCAGGTCCTTGGCCTCCTCTGGGGTGATGGTGATCTGCTGTGCTTGGGCCAGCTGAGGGGTGATCGCTATCCCCAGGGCCTGGGCCTGCTCAGGGGTAATTGTTATCCCTAGAGCCTGGGCCTGCTCAGGACTCAGACAGACCCTCTGAGCCTTTACCTGTTGAGGGGTGAGAGTGAGCCCCAGGGCCTGGGCCTGCTGAGGGGTGAGAATAATCCCCTGTGCTTGGGCCTGATCAGGGGTAAGAGCCATCCCAAGAGCCCAGCCTTGCTCGGGGGTCAGACTGATCCCCTGTACCTTGACCTGCTGAGGGGTAAGAGTAATCCCCAGGTCCTCGGCCTCCTCTGGGGTGATGGTGATCTGCTGTGCTTGGGCCAGCTGAGAGGTAAAAATGCTTGTCTGTGCTAGGGCCAGCTGAGGGGTGGTATCTATCCCCAGGGCCTGGGCCTGCTCAGGGGTGAGATTAATCCTTTGTGCCTGGGCCTGCTGAGGGGTGAGAGAGACTCCCAGGACCTGGGCCTGTTGAGGACTCAGACTGACCCTCTGTGCCTTGGTCTGCTCAGGGGTGAGAGTGAGCCCCAGGGCCTGGGCCTGCTCAGAGGTGAGTGTTATCCCCAGTCCCTGGGCTTGTGGAGGGGTCAGGCTGATCTCCTGTTCCTTGGTCTGCTCAGGAGTGAGAGTGAGCGCTAGGGCCTGGGCCTGTTGAGGGGTCAGACTGATTGTCTGGGCTTTGGCTTGCTCAGGGGTAAGAATGATGCCCAGGGCCTGGGCCTGCTGAGGGGTTAATGTGATCCTTGGTTCTTTGGCTGGCTCAGGGGTGGGGGCAATGCCTTGATCCAGGGCCTGCTTCAAGGTGAGAGTAATGTCTTTTCCTTGGATCTGCTGGAGAGGTAGAACTGCTCTTTGGGTCACTGTGACCCCAGATGTTGGCACTTGTTCAGCGGTTTGGATTTCCGATATGAAAGCCCCCGCTGGAGTCAGCTTCTGCTGAAGGATCCTAGGGGCCATCAGCTGAGTCCCCAGCTCTTGTTCCTGCTTGGCTGTGGGAGGAGGGATCTGCACTTCTTTCATGGGTTCGTGACTAGGAGGACCACCCCAAACCTGTTCCCGCTCAGGGATGAAAGATGCCCTTGAAATCTGAGGCATCTTAGAATCCACTATCTGGGCCTGCTCGGGGGCGGGCACTGGGAGGGGCTTGGCAGAAACGAGGAGGGTCCTGGGGGAGAAGGGCTGCTTCTCTTCCGGGCTTTCCATGGCTCTCGGATCCACTTGGAATAACTGTACTTGGCTTGTCTGGAGTTTCAGGCTTTTCATCCACCTGGGCGTTAAGACCATTGCGCTCTGGGTGAAGGTTTTAAATAGGTCTTTCGACTTTGAGTCACCCTTGGGCGGCAGCTTTGATTTGCTCCCTTTCGGCCTCGGGCCTTCTTCTGCATCTCTCACCGCCTTCGGCTTCTCCTTGTCCACGTCCTCCCTCTCCCTCAGGTCCTGAGCCCTGCTCATGTCGGGGGTCATGGCTGCCGCCGCCGCCGCCGGTCTCCACTCTTCCAGCTCTGCTGCCTTCTCCCTGGCCCTGTGCTTTGGTTCGGCCTGTTTCAGAAGTCTTTGCTCTTCCTTCCAGGCCTCCTCTTCCCACCTCTGCCACTCTTGCCTCTTGTCCTTGTGGTCTTGGGCTGCTGCGGAGACGGTCACGCCGTCTTTCTCGCTGTCCAGTTCATCTAAGATGGTTTGTGTTAGCGCCCTGACCACTGGGTCTGTCATCTCGCTTAAGAGGAAGCTGGCGAGGTCCGACTTGGCACTGATGAAGCCCTGCCCGGCCAACGGCTGCGGTAAAGCAGGGGTCGCCTTTTGTGGTTTGCTGAGTTTCTCTCTCAGTTGTTTTTTTCTTGACTCTTTGTAGGCCCTCAAGGTTCTAGTCACGGTTTCAGCCACTTTTTGGACATATTCTTCCGTTTTTGCCTTTATGAGATATAATTTTTCAACTTCTGCTCTTTCTAGTGATTTCTCCTCCTCCTGTATACTCTTTGGATCAAAAGCCTTTCCTACATTATTCGTTTTCTCTCGTAGGAAAGCCAATATGGCTTTTTGAAATGATTCTAGGGTATTTTGTTCACTTCTGGCATCAGGAGTTGCTGGAGTCTGCTTAGGCGTCTTGGATTGTAATTTACTTTGTTGCTGTTTTGTGGTGCCTGGCATTTCTTCAGTTTTTCCCGGTACGGGTTTTTTCCCCTTTGTTTCTGTTTTGGGTGGCTCTGGGGTACTCTCAGGCTGGCTTGCCTTGGTTTGTTCTGCTTCAGTCTTGGATTCTTTGTCCATTGGCTTAACCGGGGGTACCATTTTAACCTCTGATGAAGCTGGGCTTTTCCCAAGTGAGTGCTCTGACCTGCCCTTCTTGAATCGTTCCCACAGGCTACTCGCTCCACTTTTGACCTCCTGGCCCTGTGGTTTGCCTTCTAAAAAGGATTTCCCGTCTTTTCTCTTCATGTCCAGGGCTTGTAGATCAGAGAACTGACTAGATGCTACCTCCATGACTTGCTTTTCCTCCTTCTCCAGGTTTGTGTCCGGGGTCTCGGCTGGCAGTGGGACTGGGGGATGCTGCTTTTTCTGATCCTGGTCGGCCTTATCTTCAGCTTGCTGCTTAGCCACATCTACAGCCATTTCACCTTGGGCGACATATGTCATACTCGAGTCCCACTTTATTGCGGTGGCTCTGACACCCTTCGTTTGGGACTCATCTATAATCTTTTCGAGCTCTTTGTTTAAGAGACTGTCAATCTCCCCTGAATCGACCTCTTTGCTCACAGTTGCCTGTGGAGACCCTAGAACTAACATTCTCAAGCTCGGCGTAGTTGGGACCAATAGCTGGCGTCCTAGAAAATTTTTTATTCGAATAAGTTGGTCACACTTTTCTTCGGAATCTCTAAGTTTCTGGTGAAGCATTTCGTTTTCCTTACTGAGTTCTTGGATGACTCTCTGCAAGAAGTCTTTTTCTGTCTCTCTCTCTTCATTCACACCCACGCTGGTAGCTTGAAGGGTCATAAGTTTCAGCTCGTCACTGACCATACTCAAGGCTTTGGAAAGGTTCAGAATAGTTGCTGATATGTATTTAATGGCATTGTTTTCCAGTTTGCTTAACATGGCTGAGCTGATGAGTTCCTGGAGCATGTCTTGAATTTCTGAAACCTTGGTACTTAATGCAAGTTGGTCGCAGATCATCTGGTCTGGCCTTAAAGCGTGGGCTGCGGCAGGCCGCTTTACAACTCGGTCCTTCCAAGCTTTCCAGAGAGTGCCCCTAGTCACTAGGAAGAAAAACATAAAAACAAAAAAATGGACTTGCATTTCTTCCTTTAGGTTGTGCTGTGCCCATGCTTAAGCCTAAGGAACTTAGGATATAGGATAAACATTCATCAGAAAAGTTGAAATAATATTGGACTTTACAGTCAGCAGCCAAAGGTGAGGTATCCACGGTCTCACTTTAGCACAGAAAATGGCCAACTTAACACTTGAGAGAAGAGACAAACCTCCATCACAGCAATGGAAAACAATAGGTAGATGCTCCTCTCTACAAGAACAGTGGAAAACAATAGGTAGATGCTCCTCTCTACAAGAACAGTGGAAAACAATAGGTAGATGCTCCTCTCTACAAGAACAGTGGAAAACAATAGGTAGATGCTCCTCTCTACAAGAACAATGGAAAACAATAGGTAGATGCTCCTCTCTACAAGAACAGTGGAAAACAATAGGTAGATGCTCCTCTCTACAAGAACAGTGGAAAACAATAGGTAGATGCTCCTCTCTACAAGAACAGTGGAAAACAATAGGTAGATGCTCCTCTCTACAAGAACAGTGGAAAACAATAGGTAGATGCTCCTCTCTACAAGAACAGTGGAAAACAATAGGTAGATGCTCCTCTCTACAAGAACGGCAGTGGTGCTCCCCTTGCCTACAGGCTGCTAGATAGACTTCCTTCCAAAGATTACTTCCCCCAAAAGAAATTGGGGGAAGTAATAACATTTTTTAAGGCAAGGTCTCTTGAATGGCCTAGAACTAGGAATGTAGACCTCGTTGGCCTCAAACTCACAGAGATCCACCTGCCTCTATCTCCAGAGCGCTGGATTATTGGTGTGCGCCCCCACTGCCCGGTGTGTGTCATCATGCCCAGCAGTACTTTAGTTTTTGAAGTGGTGATGTCTGTCCTGAACCCAGAGCTCACCTTCTTGGTGGCAGTCTGGCCAGCAAGCCTCAAGGACCCACCTTGTCTCTACATCCCCAGCTCTGGGACTACAGCTGTGCTTGACTGCACTCTAAGTTTGTATGTGGATGCAGGGGACCCACGTTCAGTGCTTGTGTGGTAAGTGTTCTTCTGATTGAGCCTTGATGTGATAGAATGAAACGGCACATTACTTATGTGCTCTTTATTCCCCAAATCAGCCATCTCAGGGCAAATTTCAGCAGAGCAGCATCTTATCATGTACCTGATTGTTTCTCAAAATTCCTAAGGCCAGACATCGGGCACAAGGAAAAGTCTGAGAAACTCTAGCAGCTAAGAGGAGGCTAAGCAGATACAGACACTACTGGAGGTAGTGTGGAGCTTACATCCAAGACAGAACGGGATGGTAGGTGAGGACCAGGAGGTCTGACTATGTTATGCAATTTAGTTACTAATAACGTGCCAGTGTTGGTTTCTTTCTTCTTTCCTTTGTCTTTTTGGTTCTTTGAGATGGGGTCAAACTTGCTGTGTCGTCAACAATGGCCTTGAACTCTGGATCCTCTTGACTTTCTCTCTCAAATACTGAATTCCAAGTGTGAGCAACTACACCTGACTTCAACTTTGGCATCTTAAATGTAACCAGTGTACATACTCATGCAAGATGTATATTCAAAGCCGGGCGGTGGTGGCGCACGCCTTTAATCCCAGCACTCGGGAGGCAGAGGCAGGCGGATCTCTGTGAGTTTGAGGCCAACCAGGTCTACAGAGTGAGTTCCAGGAAAGGCGCAAAGCTACACAAAGAAACCCTGTCTCGAAAAACCAAAAAAAAAAAAAAAAAAAAAAAAAAAATGTATATTCAAAGACTGTCTTAGTTAGGGTTTCTATTGCTGCGATGAGACACCATGACCAAAATCAAGTTGGAGAGGAAAGGGTTTATTTGGCTTATACTTCATCATCATAGACCATCCTTGAAGGATGTCAGGACAGGAACTCACACAGGGCAGGAACCTGGAGGCAGGAGCTGATGCAGAGGCCATGGAGGGAGCTGCTTACTGCTTGCTGCTCATGGCTTGCTCAGCCTGCTGTTTTTTTTTTTTATATAAAACCCAGGACCACCAGCCTAGGGATGGCCCCGCCCACAACAGACTTGGCCCTTCCCCAAATATACACCAAATAAGAAAATGCCTTACAGCTGGATCTTTTTGTTGTTGGATTTTTTTTTTTTTTGAGACACCCTTTCTCTGCTTAGTCCTGGCTGTCTTGGAACTCACTCTGTAGACCAGGCTGGCCTTGAACTCACAGAGATCCGCCTGGCCTTACCGTTGGATCTCAGGGAGGCATTTTCTCAACTGAGGTTCCCTCCCTCCTCTCTGATGACTCTAGCTTGTGTCAAGTTGACATAAAACTAGCCAGTACAAAGATTTAACTGTGTGTGTGTGTGTGTGTGTGTGTGTGTGTGTGTGTGTGTGTGTGTGAACACATGTGTGTGTGTGAGTGTGTGTGTGTGTGTGAGTGTGAACACATGTGTGTGAGCCCATGGAGAACAGAAGAGGTCATCAGATCCTCTAGAACTGGAGTTGTACACCGTTTTGACCATGTGAATACTGGGAATCAAACTGAGTCCTCTGGAAGATCGGGCAGTGCTCTTCACCACGGAACCATGCACCAGGCCACTAATGTAAAATACCGATAAGGGAAAACTATGGAGAAGTATACAAGAACTCTAAAGCTACGCTAAAAAATAAAGCCCATTTAAAAGTAAAGGTGAATGACGATGAGCCAGGGCTGGCGGGTAGGGATGTACTCCTTTAATCCCAGCACTTGGGAGGGCAGAGGCAGGTAGATCTCGGAGTTTGAGGCCAGCCTGGTCTACAGAGTGAGTTCCAGGACAGACAGGGGTGGGGTGGGCTGGAGAGAAGCCTCAGTGTTAGAGCACTGCCTGATCTTCCAGAGGACCTAGAATTTGATTCCCTCCACTCGCTTTTAACCTTCTGTAAACTCCAGTTCCAAGGGATCTGATGCCCTCTTCTGGCTTCCACAGGCACTGCATGCACATGGAGCACAAATATATATGCAGGCAAACACCCATGCACATAAAAATAAGTAAATAAATTTTAAAAAGAGTAAAAGGCAGTAAGACTTTGCCCACATGACCCAGCTGTATTCCCAGGAGCCTCTTTTTTTTGGGGGGGGGGGCTTTTTGAGACGAGGTTTCTCTGTGTAGCCCTGGCTCTTCTGGAGCTCACTCTGTAGACAAGGCTGGCATCGAACTCACAGAGATCCACCTGCCTCTGCCTCCCGAGTGCTGGGATTAAAGACGTGTGCCACTACCACCCGGCCAAACAGTAGCCTCTTGATATTTAGATTTTGATATTAGATATTTAGATTTAGATATTGATATTTAGTTCTTGCCACATGAGTTTGGGCCCCACAAATATCCACTAGCCAGTAAGATAAAGAAATAATTATAGCCAGGTGGTGGTGGCCCACGCCTTTAATACCAGCACTCCGGAGGCCAAGGCAGGCTAATCTCTGTGAGTTCGAGGCCAGTCTAGGCTACAGAGTAAATTCCAGGAAAGGCAAAAAGCTACACAGAGAAACCCTGTCTCGAAAAACTAAACAAAACAAACAAAAAAAAAAAGAAAGAAAGAAAGAAAGAAAAGAAAAGAAAAAAAGAAAAAGAAAAGAAAGGAAAAGAAATAATTATAAAACTATATTGTTAGGTCAGATATGGTGGCACGCGCCTTTAATCCCAGCACTTGGGAGGCAGAGGCAGGTGGATCTCTGTGAGTTCGAGGCCAGCCAGGGCTACAGAGCCAGATCCAGGACAGGCTCCAAAACGACACAGAGAAACCCTGTCTGGAAAAAAAAAGAAAAAGAAAAAAGAATAGTGGAACAAAGAACACTGTGAGACATACAGAGAACAGGCTTAAAGTCAAGTAAATCGAGAAGGACATCAGATGTAAGTGATACAATGTACAAAAACAAGGCATGCTGGCACACACCTGTAATTTCAGCACTCAAGAAGTTGAGGCAGGAGGATTGCAAGTTTAAGACTAGCTTGTTCTACAGACTTAGCTCCTACATTGACAAAACAAACAGCAACAATAATAAAAGTGCATATATCCCCCCTCTTCACCCTGTCATCCACATCCACAACCCTAAAAAAATTCAGGAGCTGTTAGATTTGTTTTTTTTTTTTAAAAAAGTACTCAATTGTAAATGACATACCTTAGATCCTAAGGCCTAAATAGGTTGGAGGTGAATGATTTTAACACAGCAGGGGGTTGTGGGGTGGGAGGAGAGGAGAGGGCTCAGTGAGATAAGGCTATGAAACCTGACAATGAGTGTAATCCCTGGGATTCACACTGTGGAAGGAGAGAACCGACCCCCTCAAGTTACTCTCTGACTGCGCCACACATGTGCCCAATAAATAAATAAATAAATAAATAAATAATTTTTTTTATAATGTAAGGGGTCTGGAGAAATGGCTGAGTGTTAAGAACACTGGCTGCTCTTCCAAAGGACCCAGTTCAATTCCCAGTACCCAGATCCAGCCATCTGGAACTCCAGTTCCATGGCATTTGATGCCCTCTTCTGGCCTCCAGAGACATCAGACATGCAAGTGATACACAGATATACTTACAGGCAAAACACCCATACACATAAAATTGAAAAATAAAAATAAAAAGCCCATCAGGGCAGAAAAATGGATGGAACTAGAAAATATCCTGTATGGTGATATTTTATTTGTGCTGAAATGTGATTTTATTTGTATGTCAATAAAGTTGCCTGGGGATCAGAACTAAGAGAAAGCCATTTAGCAGAAGTCTGGTAGTGGTAGCACAGGCCCTTAATCCAATCACATGGCAGGCAAAAATCTGTGTGTGTTCAAGGACACAGCTGAGTAGTGACCTTTAATCTCAGTACCAACCATAGAGACCTGGAGGTCTGTATAGACAGGCAGTGACGAGGAAGTCATGTGGTTGGGTTTACAGTCAATGAGAAGGCAGAACAGAAAGGCAATAAAAAGACAGGACACAGGAGAAGATCTCTCTCTCAGGGGAGCGAGTGGTAAGATAAGGCGGTCTTAACTCTTGGCTGCTATTCCATCTCTGGGCTTTTAACTCTTTATTTGGCTCTGTGTTTCTTATTTAATAAGACTGCTTAGAATTACATCTACATTTGGTGCCCACGTGGCAAGAATTCATTAAAAACCATTGGTGGTTACAGGCCCAGCCCACCCCAGGTCCAGCTCAGCCCTGGCTCAGCCAGAATTTGCAGGCTCTAGGCCCGGCCGGCCGGGGCCAGTGGTCCAGCTGCAGGCACCACTGGTCTGGCTGCAGGCCATCAGAGCTGCACTCAACTGGAGCTGCAGGCCGTCAGAGCTGCACTCAACTGGAGCTGCAGGCCGTCAGAGCTTCACTCAACTGGAGCTGCAGGCCGTCAGAGCTGCACTCAACTGGAGCTGCAGGCCGTCAGAGCTGCACTGCACTCAACTGGAGCTGCAGGCCGTCAGAGCTTCACTGAACTGGAGCTGCAGGCCGTCAGAGCTTCACTCAACTGGAGCTGCAGGCCGTCAGAGCTGCACTCAACTGGAGCTGCACCTGTGTGGAGTTGCTTGCGGCCAAATCACCAACTCTCTGGTCCGAGCTTAAGGAAGTCGCAGCTCAGGCTCCAGTCGGCTCAAATGGGAGCACGGGGCTGGATTTCAGCTTTTAGCCAGAACTCGTGGCTACACTTTCTTTTTTTTCTTTCTCTCTCTCTTTGGATTCCCATCTCGGACACTAGGTAGCTGTTTTGAAATTCCCTCGGATTTCTACTGTTCTACACAAACTTGGTAAGTCAATTAAGATATCAGATATTTTAAAGGAAAAAACTACTTAAAAGAGAAATTTTTTTCCACATTAAAAAAAAAATGGGTATTATCTGTAGAATAGAAGAAAATTGGTCTTTGATAAAACTTTAGGCAGTCTGAACAATAATATGAGAAGATTAATGCTGATGGGATGTACATTATACCAATTATGCATATTATTACTTATCCTTATTTTACAATTTTAAAAAATAGTCAATTTAAGCACCAGGATAAAAGCTTTAGAAAAACCTGTTAAAATGAATTATAGAGAAATTCAGACTCAGACAGAAGAATTTAAGGGTGAAATTATTTCAGGATTGGATTATAAGGTTACAGAAAGAAAGCCTGTTTTCAAACAATCAAACTTAATTTATCTGGTAACTGTACAGCAGCTACCTGGTCAAGTGAATGTACAAAATAATTGGAATCCAATTGAAATGTTATATTTAAGAAGATTTAAAGAGGCAATAGTATCTTATGGCATGCATTCCCCATTTGTAAAGCAAATGTTAAACTCCTAGTCAACTTGTAATAGGATTATTCCTCGGGACTGGAAAGAGCTGGTAAATGCTGACCTGGAACCCGGGGCACAGCTGCAGTGGTGCATGTGGTTCAGAGATGAGGCTAAAAACATAGAAAGTCAGTGGAGGGCTAGAGGTGTGGAAATCTCCCAGGATCAGCTTCTTGGAGAAGGTCAATATGCTGAAATACAAAGACAATGTTTATATGATAACCAAAGCCTAATTCTATGTCAAATGGCAGCCGTGAATGCATGGGACAGAACTGAGGAAGCAGGAAAGAAAACTGAGTCATTCACAAAAGTTATACAGAGCCCAAAAGAATCCTTCATGGATTTCTTACAAAGACTGACTTGAGCAGTAAATAGAATGGTCCCAAATTCAGAAGCTAGTCAGATAATAATCTAATCTTAGACTTTTGAGAATGTGAATGCAGCATGCAAGAGAATAAACAGGATGTTAAAGGCAAGATCTGTACCCTTAGAAGACTGGATTAGAGACATGTTTAATGTTGAGTCTCATGGCCATGATGATATGCGGATAGAAGAAGCAATTTCAAGAGGTTTGAGGAATTATCATATATTTTGAATGTGGAAAGCAAGGTCATTTGAAAAGGGACTGTAAACAGGTCATTCCTAAAAACAATGTTTCTTCAAGGAACAATGGCAACAGAATGCCCCTTCTTTTTGGAGTATGCAGAAGGTGTGGTAAGGGAAAACATTGGATCAACAAATGTAGATCAACAAGGGACAGACAAGGTAATCCTTTGCCTTGGTCTTTGGGAAACTTCCAGCGGGGCCTCATGCAGGTCCCCACAGCAAATCCAGTTCAGACCTTTCCTGCAGTCATAGAAGAAACCCCTACTCAGAGCAATTAAATAACCAAATGCCTATTGGAATAAACCAGGATGCTCGGGGTGATGGAACAGTTGAGACAGAGAGAACAGAAAATTCAGGAGAAACCATAAAGAAAATTTTTTGGCAAACTTCTATAAATGAACAAAGACCAAAATTAACAATAAGAATAAATGACGGTTTGTTGTCTGGTCTGGTAGACACAGGAGCTGACATGACCATAATTGCAACAGAATTTTGGCATCCAACTTGGCCTCTTCAGGAGGTAAGCATTCAGCTGTTAGGAATTGGAATTTTATCTCAAGTGAAACAGAGTGTAAGATGGATTGAATGTATAGGTCCAGAAGGACAGAGAGGAAAATTAAAACTATATGTGGCTAACAAAGCTATGAACTTATGGGGTCGAGACCTGTTACAACAATGGAATACTCAGATTAACATCCCTCCAACCTCAGAAACAAATCATAAACTAGCATGTGTTTCTGAGAGAAATATTAGAAGGTATCATTCTAATGAGTGGTCACCAGCCATCCAGATTGTACAAGAAAAAGTCACAACAACTGATGATCTTCCAAAGACACCAACAGCTCTGCCTTTAAAATGGTTAACAGACAAGCCAGTATGGGTTCAGCAATGGCCTTTAACAACAGAGAAACTCCAGGATTTAGAAGAGCTGGTACAAGAGCAGTTAAATGCTAAGCATATTGAAGAATCAACCAGCCCTTGGAATTCTCCTATATTTGTTATTAATAAGAAATCTGGTAAATGGAGAATGGTAACAGACCTTAGAGCAATTAACAAAGTAATTCAGTCAATGGGCTGTCTACAATCTGGAATTCCTTTGCCTACTCTATTACCTAAAGGATGGCCTCTTATAGTTATTGATTTAAAAGACTGTTTCTTTTCAATACCTTTACAAGAAAAAGACAGAGAATGATTGGCTTTCACAGTGCCTACTTATAATAATTCTCAACCAGTTAAGAGATATCAATGGAGGGTCCTCCCACAGGGAATGTTAAATAACCCAACCCTGAGCCAATATTTTGTGCAACAGCCATTGGAAGTGATACGTAAAAATTTTCCTAGATCTATAATTTATTATTATATGGATGCTATTTTACTAGCTGACTCAAATGCAGATACTTAGAAAGAATGTTTGAAGAAGTAAAGAAAATTTTGCCTTGCTGGGGATTACAAATTGCTCCTGAAAAGATACAAAGAGGAGATTCTATTAATTATTTAGAATATAAAATAGAGCTACAAAAAATTAGAACCCAAAAGGTACAAATTAAGAGAGATCAACTACAGACTCTTAATGACTCTCAAAGATTATTTGGAGATATTTCTCATCTACAAACTATTCTTGGGGTAAAAAATGATAAACTGACTAATTTGTTCAAAACCTTAGAAGGTGACAAGGACTTAAATAGTCCAAGAGAATTATCATCTGAAGCTGAGAAAGAATTGGCCTTGGTAGAAAAGAAAGTACATGAAGGGCACGTGGATGGTATCGATCCAAAGCTGGATTGCATTTTGGTTATTTTACCCTCTAGGCATTCTCCTATAGGAATTTTAATGCAGAGGGAAGATATTATATTAGAATACATATTTTTTACCAAATAAACCAAATAAAAATTAAAAACTTGTGTGGAGGGCTGGAGAGATGGCTCAGTGGTTAAGAGCACTGCCTGCTCTTCCAGAGGTCCTGAGTTCAATTCCCAGCAACTACATGGTGGCTCACAACCATCTCTAGTGGGATCTGATGTCCCCTTCTGGCATAAAGTTGTACATGAAGATAAAACACTCATATACATAAATAAAAAAAACTTATGTGGAAAAAAATCTCTGACTTGATTTTAAGAG
This sequence comes from Peromyscus leucopus, assembly GCF_004664715.2. Classification (NCBI taxonomy): domain Eukaryota; kingdom Metazoa; phylum Chordata; class Mammalia; order Rodentia; family Cricetidae; genus Peromyscus; species Peromyscus leucopus. Next base: position 4,051,892 of record NC_051080.1, on the reverse strand, counting down.
GAAAACTGAGACTTCGTCAATTAGCAGGAATAGACCCAGCAGAAATTGTCACACCTTTAACTAAAGAAAACATTGAAAAATTATGGGCACTAAGTGAACCTTGGCAAAGAGCTTGCAGTAATTTTTTGGGAGAGATTAACAGCAAATATTCCAAAAGCAATAGAATTGATCTTATAAAGAGAGCTGATTGGATTTTGCCATATTTGGAGTTTGTACATTTTATATAGATGCAAACAAACAAGGAAAGGCAGGTTACAAATCAGAAAATTTAAGTAAAGTGGTTCAAAGTCCTTATAATTCAGTTCAAAATCTGAATTCTATGGTATTCTGTTGATATTAATGGTCTTTTCAGAACCTCACAACATAGTTACTGACTCTCAGTATGCTGAAAGAGTAGTATTACATATTGAGACTACAGAATTTATCCCTGATGAGTCAGAATTAACTTCACTATTTATTCAGTTTCAAGATATAATCAGGAAAAGGAGTCATCCTTTATACATAACTCACATCTGATCCCATACGGGTCTGCCAGGCCCTCTAGCACAAGGTAATGCTGAGACTGATAAATTATTGATAGGAAATGTGCTGGAGGCCTCACGATTTCATAAAAAAACATCATGTCAATAGCAAAGGTTTAAAAAGAGATTTTTCTATAGCCTGGCAACAAGCCAAGGAAATTGTAAGGAAATGTCCTACCTGTTCCTTTTACAATTAGACACCATTACCAGCAGGATGTAACCCAAAATGTATTCAGAGGAATGAAATCTGGCAGATGGATGTGTTTCACTTTGCAGAATTTGGAAAATTGAAATATGTACACCATACCACTGATACTTATTCAGGATTTCAATGGGCAACTGCTTTAAGTTCTGAAAAAGCTGATTCTGTAATCATTCATTTGCTAGAAGTTATGGCCATCATGGGTATACCTGCACAAATTAAAACTGACAATGCTTCATTATATGTCTCTGTTAAAATGAAACAGTTTTTTGCTTGTTACAATATAAAGCATATTACAGGTATACCACATAATCCTACAGGCCAAGTAGTTATAAAAAGATCAAACAGAACTCTAAAGGATATGCTAAATAAACAGAAAGGAGTTTTAACTGGGCTTTTAACTCTTTATTTGGCTCTGTATTTCTTATTTAATAAGACCGTTTAGAATTACATCTACAATCCTGAGTGAGGTAACCCAGACTCAGAAGGACATACATGGTATGTACTCACTCATAAGTGGATACTAGATATAAAGTAAAGGACAATCAGACTGCAACCCACAGATCCAGGGAGGCTGCCTAGCAGGGGGGACCCTAGGATGACTGTGGCTTATAATAAGTTTTGGTTTTGCCCAATCAATGGGCAAGCTTTATTGAAACATTTCACTATTAGGATAAGAATTTGTACTGTATCAAGCTGATGAAAGAAAATGCTGTCTGTACTTTCAGGAGGGGAGGCTAAAATCTTTTTAGATTATGGATTAGCCTATAGAAAAATGTCTGCCATAAATCAAACAGTGAAGGGGAAGATGAATAGGAATCTCACTTACACAACTTAAGTAAAACATAGCTCTCTGAACAGATGAAGATAGGTTTCTTCTGTACCCCAGATTCTAATCAACATTTATATGTATAATTCAGCTATCATTTGGCTTAAAAGGGCTAATTAGGAAATGTTATCATTTCTACTATTTTCTACAGAGAAAATATTTTCCAGTTTCAAATAACCCTGGACTTTTGAATTAGAACCTGTGTTTATGTTCAAGCTTTCTGTGTATTATTTTTCCTGTAATTGTACAGGAAATGTTTCTACATTCAAAAAAAGGACAAATAGTATAGAATTGTATTACATGAAATATATAGAATATACAAATTCATAGAGACAGAAAGATTAGACGTTATCTCAAGATGGAGAAGAAAGAAAAATAGAGCAACGATTTCCTAAGTACAGAATCTCTGTTTCGTTTTGTTTTGTTTTCAAAAGATTTATTTATTATGTATACAGTGAGTGTTCTGTCTGCAGGCCAGAAGAGGGAGCCAGATCTCATTGTAAATGGTTGTGAGCCACCATGTGGTTGCTGGGAACTGAACTCAGAACCTCTGGAAGAACAGGCAGTGCTCTTATCCTCTGAGCCATCTCTCCAGCCCCGAGTATCTCTGTTTTATGTGATGGAAAAGTCCCACAAATGGACAGTAGTATCAGAACATAATATCATGGATGTAATAAATCAGTGTAATTAATGTAATTAATGAGTTTTAAAAAGCCTGTCATTGTGTGTAGTGGGCGAGACCACCTGACAGTGAGCCTGACAACCTGAGTTTGGTCCCTGGGACCCACATGGTGGAACTAACCCTCCCAAGATGTCCCCTTGCACTTCACAGCAAGCCCCGCACCTGCTAGGGATAGTGCTGCAAAGTTGACACCCTAGCTACTCAGGGGGTTGAGGCAGGAGGATCACAAGTTTAAAGACAGCCTCAGAAAGATAATGAGTCCTCCCTCTAATAAAAGTAAATATGATTCTAGAGACTGTAAAGGACATTGGATACTGATAAACAGTGTCAGGAAGTTATTAAAGGTGCCAACACACATGCACCTAACAATTGAGCCCCAAATGTGTGAAGGAAAACCTTAAAGGGTGAACAGGAAATAGATGACTTAGCCGGGTGGCGGTGGCGGCAGCGGCGGCGGTGGGCGCACACGCCTTTCATCCCAGCACACAGGAGCCAGAATCAGGTGGATCTCCGGGAGTTCGAGGCCAGCCTGGTCTACATCAGGGGTTCCAAGGCAATCTAGGCTACATGGTATCCGGCAAGGAGGTGCCTGCTGCAGTTCCCAACAACTACCTGAGTTCAATTCCCCAGAACCTTCCTAGTGGACAGGGAGGGCTGATTCCCACAGCTTGCCCTCTGACCTCCACATATAATTATATGTGTATGTGTGTGTGTATATACATATGCACACACACACACACACACACAAATGAATAAATGTATCAAATTTTAGAGTCCTCTATCCCTTTCTCAATAACGAGTAGAACAACGCCACAGAAAATCAGTAAATGCACAGAAAGTTTGTAAATTGTAAATCAGTTCCACCCAGCGATAGTTTAGTTGTGTACTTTTTATGCACACCTGGACCCTTCGCCAGGGTTAGCCATATGCTAGACCTGAAAACAAGCCTCTCTGTCCTTTCAGATGATTAAAATGATATGAATGGTCCTCAAATTTGGTAGAACGCACACATCATGTCAATCACCTATCCGTCTATCTAATGGATTATAGGTAGTCTCTCATTGATTATCCTTTTCAAATGATCCTCCTGCCTCTACCTCCCAAGTGGTTGGAACTAAAGGCACCACTGTGCCTGGCTTGATACAAGTTCTTAGCACAGTACTAAAGCCGTGATTGTCAAAAGGAAACCTGCTAAGTCAATTGGCGCTTACCAAAATTAAATATTGTGGGTCTTCAGACGAAGATGAAAAACTACAGCTTGGGAGAAAATATTTACGAATCCCTTTTCTGATAAAGAGCTTTTATATACCCAGGTGTGGTGTCACATGTGTAGCATTTGGGAGCCTGTGGCAGAAGGATCCGGAGTTCAAGACAGCCCAAGCTACATAGCAAGATCTGGAGCAGCCTGGACTATGTGGTGAGACATGCTGAGATGCTATCTCAAAACAAAACAACAACAAACTTTTGAAAGGGGCATATCCAAAAGATACCAAGAAATGATATGGTTGATTAAAGCAGCAGGAACATTTCTGCTTTGAACATCTCAGGCTATAAAGCTGTAAGGGAGAGTGCTGAGTGGTCACATGGTGCTGAAGACTAACAACTAGCCGACTTGGGAGCAGCGAGGCGCTTCCTTAGCTCCTTCAAAACTCCCTGTCCTAGGCCAGGCTGGGCCGCAGACTTGTATGGTGATATTTTATTTGTACTGAAATGTAATTTTAATTTTATGTTAATAAAGTTGCCCTGGGGTCAGAGCTATTAGAGCCATAGCAAGAGGGTGGTGGTTAGAAGAGCTAGGTAGATTTCTGTGTGTTCAGGGATACAGCCAGTATTGGAGACATACGCCTTTAAGACCTGGAGGGCAGTACTTACAGGCAGTGATGAGGCAGTCATGTGGTTGGGTTTACAACCAATGAGAAGGCATAACAGAAAGACTATTTAAACACAGACAAACAGGAAGTAGCTCTCTCTCGGGGAAGTTAGGAGCACTGCAGGAGGTAAGATTTTATCTCTGAGCTCTGACCTCTCGGCTTTCTCTTTTACATCAGCTCTGTGTTTCTTATTTTAATAAGACGATTGGTTACATCTACAGACTTGGTCACAGGGAGAGCCAACAACAGCAAAACACCCTGAGGGTAAACATATCCTGCCCCTCAGCACAGCTAAAGGTGAATTGTCTCCAACAGATGGCCATGTTCATTCCGTGGTATAAAAATGCCTGCAGTAGAGAGGCAAGCTGGAAACTCAGACATGGAGAGAGAACACAGAGGAAAATTCCAACTGCCTTAGTTGATTTCTGCTTGATGTTGCAAGCCCTGATTGGATGATGCTTCCACGGTTTGCTTTCCCCTTTGGTGGGGTAAGTGAGAGATGAAATGGAGTCTCACTGTGTAGTCTTGGCTGGCCTGGAGCTTTCTGTGTAGACCAGGGTAGCCTCAGACCCACAGATCCGCTTGCCTCAGCCTGGGATTAAAGGCATGGCCACCACACCTGGGTTTGGTTTAATAAAGCGACTCTTCTCTGCTGGATGTTGTAAATCGATGTACTGTTTTGTTGTCTGTCGGTCTGCTGCTTCTGTCTGCCTGCTATGGCTATTCCTTTGCTTTTTCTGGCTGCATGTCTAATAAGCAGAAATAAACGGAAAGCACAGCCAACACAGGTCTATAGGAATCCCACTCGGAATCCTCTGTGTACAATTTTTTTTTGGGCGGGGGGGGGGGGGGGTGTTCAAGACAGGGTTTCTCTGTGTAACTTTGCACCTTTCCTGGAACTCCCCCTGTAGCCCAGGCTGGCTTCAAACTCACAGAGATCCACCTGCCTCTGCCTCCTGAGTGCTGGGATTAAAGGCGTGTGCCTCCACCTGCCCGGCCTCTGTGTACAGTTTTAAGTGCAGTTAAAAAATAAAAGGGGCTGGAAAGAGGGTTCGGTAGTTAAGAGCACTGGCTGCTCTTGCAGAGATACCAGTTTCAATTCCCAGCACCTACGTGGAGCTCACAGTCATTTGTAACTCCAGTTGTGGGGGGCTCTGACACCCTCTTCTGGCCTCCATGGGCATCGAGCATGCATGTGGTACACAGACACACGTATGCAAAACATCTATACACATAAAAAATAAAAATGAAAAGTTTATAGGAAAATAAAAGATGAACTGGATGTGGTGGCATACATGTGCAGTCCCAGGATTTGAGAGGTAGTGGCAGTAGGATTAGGAGTTCAAGGTCACCCTTGGCTACATAGGAAGTCCAAGGCCAGCTCAGAATATAGGAGACTGTCTCAAAAAATAAATAAAAACAAAAACCTGAGGAGATGAGGAGTAAAAACATGCAAAAGGACAAGTATTTAATAGACATTTTCACCAAAGCAGATGTAAGAGTGACTGAAAAGCACATATTATTTAGTCTCATTACTTATTAGGAATGTGAAATGTAATTATGCAGGAAATACCTCTTCACAAGTGCTAGCCTGGGTAATAAAAGAATAATGAGTGTTGAGGATGTAAAAAGGCTAGAGCTTTCCTACACTACAGACAGAAATGAAAAACAGTGAGCCACTTAGAAAACAGATTTACACCAGGTGGTGGTGCGCATGCCTTTAATCCCAGCACTCTGAGGCAGAGTCAGGCAGATCTCTGTGAGTTTGAGGCCAGCCTGGTCTACAGCATGAGATCCAGGACAGGCACCAAAACTACACAGGGAAACCCTGTCTCGAAGCCCCCCCCCCCCCCAAAAAAAAAAAAACAGGTTTACTATATGATCAAGCAATTCTACTTGTCTACAAGTACTGTACACGCACACAAACTGAAACACGTGCCTCACAGAAACGTGAACATGTATGTTTATAGCAGCATTCAGAAAAGCCAAATGTGGAAAACATCCAAGTATCCCCCAGTTGGAACACATCAACCAGATGTAGTACATCTGACAACCACACAGAAAGCTCAACAGAGCAGTGTGCCCTACATCCTTGCTGAGGAAGCATTAGGCTGACTGGAAGAAGGCAGGCAGGACAGACCTCCCAAAGCAGAGAGGTGTAGTAGCTCACATCTGTAATCCCAGCATTCAGACGGCGGTAACAGGAGAATCTCGAGTTCCAGGCCAGCCTGAATTACATAGCAACACTCTGTCTCAACAGAATAAAACAAAAACCCCCATATAATCTGATCGTCTATATAAAATAGCCCAAATAAATTTATTGGGACAAAATAGATTGATTAATGGTTGTCGAGGACTGTGGATGGGAATAAAGTCTGCCTACACATGAGCACAGATCTTTTTGGATAAAATCAGACTGCCATGGACTGGGGGTGTGGCCAGTGGCAGAGTGCCTAGCAAGCTGGAGGCTCCGAGTTCAACCTCCAGCGTCACCACCAAGCAGGGGCAAGGTGCCCACAGCACAGCAACTGGGAGCTGACAGAGACAATTGTGCACTTGACACATGTACCTTTCATGGAATGCAAGTTACACCTCCATATAGCTGTATTTAAATTTTTGTTTATTATTTTATGTGCACCAGGGTTTTGTCTACATAGATGTCTGTGCGCCGTGTACATGCAGTGCCTGAGGAAGCCAAAAGAAGGCTGTTTCCACCGGAACCAGAGCTGCCGTCTGGGTGCTGGGAATGGAACCCAGCTTCTCCGGAAGAGCACCTAGTGCTCTTAACCACTGAGCCATCTCTCCAGCTGCCAGTAGAGAGCTGTATTTTGGTAATAGGTCAAACCCCGTTTCCAAGCAATGCAAAGCACGCTTACCTAACTTTTTCTTTTGTCTCTTCTTTTCTTCTAAGAGCAATGTGGTGATCTGGCAGAGAGTATTGATATTGCCGTCCATCTCCTTCAGCATCTCGGGCAGCAGCTCCATCTGCGCAATCCAGTGGAGGTATTCATCAACATCAATCTCGGCCACCTCCGACAGCACAAAGTCTTGGAGAGAGTGAAAGGAAACCATCTTGTGATATTTGGTAACTCGACGACTCAGCTCCATTGGGGAATCGAGTTACCTGTGCTTATTGCTATTCTGAGCCTTTTCTCTAGTAAATAGTTATACAGGAAGAGACCTGGATAGAAGCCCACACAGTTAAATCAGCGAGTTAAGAAAATATTATCCAGGTTAAAAAGGCCTGAGTTCGCCCCCCTTACTCGGCCCGTCTTGCCTCCTTCATCTGCGAGTCCCTCAGCTTTTCTGCATGATTTAACCTCTCCACTTCTATTTACTTTCTCCCTTCCCTCTGAACCCAGCCAGACACTCACTCCATTCTTCTAGCCAGGACAGAAGTTTGGTGAGGAGCTTTTCTCTGATATCAATACTCTTAATGTGCCCAGCTATCCTCTCTAAGAACACCTTTCTCTTCTTTCTCTGGCTCTCTGAGATGGAGCCTCTCTTCCCAGGAGAGGCGCTGTCAATGGCATAGCGCGTCATTATCAGCTCCACTTTGCTCATTATTTCGATCAGCCGGGAAAGAATAGCCTGTGAAAGGGAGGAATAACAGGTTAGTTTGTGTGGTGGTTTGAACAGAAGTGCCCCCATTGGTCCAGAGGGAGAGGCACTGTAGGAGGTGTGGCCTTGTTGGAGTGGGTGTGGCTTTGTTGGAGGAAGTGCATCACTAGGGATGGGCTTTGAGGTCTCAGGTGCTCAAGCTAGGCCCGGTGTGTCTCTCTATTCTTGCTGCCTGTGGATCTGAATATGGAACTCTCAGCCGCCTCTCCATCACCATGTCTGCCTGTGTGCCACCGTGCTTCCTGCCATGATGACGTCGGACTAAACCTCTGAACTGTAAGCCAGCCCCGATTGAATGTTTTCCTTTATAAGAGTTGCTGAGGTCATGGTGTCTCTTCACAGCAATAGAGACCCCAAGGCAGAAGCTGGTACCAAGGACAGTATTGTTGTGATAGGCCTGACCATGCTTTTGTTTGGAGGAATGTGGACTTGGGGACTTTGAATGAGAAAAGCAGCTGAATGCTTGAAGTGGGGCTTAGCGGGCCATCCTAGTAGCAGCAGGGAAGGCAGTGGTGCTGAGGGTTTGGTTCAAAGGGTTTCAGAGAAGAATTGTAGTATGTGGCCTAGAGGTCGTTCTTGTATATTTTGGTGAAGAATGTGGCTGGTTTTTGCCCTTGTCCAAGGAGTCTGCCGCAGGCTAAAGTGAAGAGATTTGGATGAATTCCATTAGCGAAGGAACTCTCGAACAGCCTAGTGTAGACTCTGTTGTGTGGTCATTAGTGCTCACTCTTACGGAGATTTACAATGCAAAGGAGCAAGGAAAAATACAAAAGGACAGTTCAAGAAAGGGGATGGAGCACCGGGAAAAGGAAAGGAGCTAAGTCCTGTGTTCCAGGAGGTCAACAGATTAAAGCAAAGCCCGAAGTTAAATGGAATAAAGGGAGCGGTGACCTCAGGGCAAGACTCCACCCTGCTGAACTTCTACCTTATGAAAAGGAATTAAAGAACAGCTTTTAGGTCCAGTCACAGTGGCACATGCCCTTTATCCTAGCACTCAGGAGACAGAGGCAAGCAGGTCTTTGAGTTCAAGACTAGCCTCACCAGGCAGTGGTGGTGCATGCCGTTAATCCCACCACTCGGAAGGCAGAGGCAGGCAGATTTCTGTGAGTTCGAGGCCAGCCTGGGCTACAGAGTGAGTTCTAGAAAAGGCACAAAGCTATACAGAGAAACCTTGTCTCAAAAAACCAAAACCAAAAACAAACAAACAAACAAAAAAAGACTAGCCTGGTTAACAGAGCAAGTTCTAGTCTAGTACAGCCAAGCCTAGGCAGTGAAGATAACCATCGAGAACAGCAAGCTGGTGAAGATGTAATTGAATGGGGCTGGGGGCCGTGTTCCAGCCCCAGTAAGCAGCGGAACTTGGCGGCTTCAGCCACATGGTTCTGGCTTTAGAGTTAAGGATAGAAGAAACAGGTTATGGAATCTCCCTCCATGACTAAGGAGACCAGGCATGTGTCAGGGGTGTCCCTGAATGGAGGCTTAGAGAGGCCATTGTGTGAAGCTGTGAAGTTGAAGCCTGGATTGCCTTGGAGACTCCAAGATGTTGGAGATGCCAGAGCCATGAGGTAACTGCTGAGGAGAGCCGCTAATGGGAATGGAACCGCCCAAGAGAAAGACGTGTGCTGCAGTCAACCACGCTGAAAGCAGCTGGAGTCTGAAGAGCGCTTTGACACCAGACATGGAGATGCAGAGTTTCGAGTTTGCCCAGCTGATTTTCAGTCTTGCCTTTGTCCAGTATTTCCTCAATATCCTTCCCTTTCCTCCCTTTTGGAATGGTAATGTATATCCTGTGCCATTATATGTTGGAAGTATGTGATTTGCTTTTTTATTTTGATTTGACAGGGAATTACAGTTAAGAGATTACGTGAGTCTCAGAAGAGACTTTGAACTTTTAAACAGTGCTGATACTGTGCTAGACTATGGGGACTTGAAGTTGGACTAAATGCGTTTTGCATTATGATATAGATCTAAGCCTATGGGGGCCAGGGAATGCAACAAGTGGTGATTTGAATAAGAATGTTCCCCAAAGGGAGTGGCGCTCCTAGGGGGTGTGGCCTTATTGGAGGAAGTCTATCACTGCGGGAGCCAATGAAATGTTTTCCTTTATAAGAGTGGCCGTGGTCACGGTGTCTCTTCACAGCAATAGAAACTCTAAGACCATTTGAAAATAAGTTTTGGGCATGTCTGCTCTCAGAATGTCAGTAATTAACATAAACCTGACCTGTTCAAGTCTTGCTAGGGTAAGATGGCTCAGTGGCTAAAAGTGCCTGCTGCCAAGCCTGAGGACCCGAGTTTGGTCCCTGGGATCCACATAGTGTTAGAAGAGAACTGACTCCAGCAAGTTGCCTTCGGACTGCTACATGCATGACCTCTCACATACAAGCATACAACCAAACACCAAACAAACAAATAAAATAGAATTTAAAAAAATTCTTTGTTTTGTTTTGTTTTTGTTTTTCAAGACAGGCTTTCTCTGTTTAGCCCTGCCCGTCCTGGAACTCACTCTGTAGCCCAGGCTGGCCTTGAACTCACAGAGATCCACCTGCCTCTGCCTCCCGAATGCTGGGATTAAAGGCGTGCACCACCACCACCTGGCGAATTTTTAAAAATTCTTAAAAAGTCTTGCTAGTTAACTTGAGCTTTTGGGTGACTGGCCAAGAGGATTGTGGGTCCTAGGCCAGCCTGGGCAATATAGGAAGACCCTCTCATGTCAAAAACAAATGAAGTGTCCCTAGTATGGCTTTACTGAGTCCCAGATTTTCTCTTATCTAAAAAAAGAAAAGAAGTCTTAGGTCAGGTGTGGCGGCTCATATCTGCAGTCACAGCACTCAGGAATTACAAGCAAGAATTCAAGGCCAGCCTAGGCTATTTAGGGGGTTTGAGGCCAACCTGGGCTACATGAGACCCTGTCTCAACAACTCTTCATATAAACAAAAACCAATTTTTTTAGCTTTTATCTTCTAGCAAGACTGAACATCCTTGGGTTTTGACCTGGCTGTTGGGTTTCAGCCCTGACCTTTTGATGGGTCCCTTGAAGGGAGGAGTGAAGAACTGAGAAATAGTAGGAAGAAATAGAGACATAGACGGAGAGAAAGATGGAGACATAGCATAGCTTCAGGAGTGCCCTGGGTCAATACCCAGCAGCCTCAAGTTTATTTCTAATGGACTTTTTATACACTAGCAAGGGGAAAGGCAAAAGGCCTCTCCCTTTCAAGATCAAAGCACAATGTGCAATAGACCCTTCAAAACACCTGGAAACCACGCCCCATGGCAACGCATCTTGTGATTAGGCCTTGAAGTATAAGACACCCGGCAACCATGCCTTTGCAGCCTGTTATGCAGCCCTGGAGAGCAACATAAACTCTGACTCTCTGACCTTGAGTCATCACAAGTTGTAATCTTTGTGGGCTCCCACAGCTGGCCTGGGACCCAGCTGTGGCACTTTTGTTAAAATAGCATTTGGTGTGACTTAACATCTCCGAACAGCCTCTGTGTTATTTATAAAGCTAGACTATCAAAGGCAAAGTGTAAATTGCTTCCTTGCCATGGTAGTGGGCATTGAGCTGAGGCCTTGCACATCCTCTGCAGGCACCCTACCAGTAAACCGGTGTGTTTGGAATCCCAGCACCTGGGAGATGGAGGCAGAAAGATCAGAGGTTCAAAGTCATCCTTGACTACACAGGACGTTTGAGGCTAGCCTGGGCTACAAAAGGCCCTGTCTCAAACACACAGTGGAAAACTGTACAAACACACTTGTCAGACTTATCAGAGAGAGGGGTTACTAGTATCTTCTAAAAAGGCCCTGAGGGGCCTGGTGATATGGCTTCACCGGGAAAGGTGCTTGCTGCCAAACTGACAAGTGGAGTTTCATCCCCAGATCCTACTAATGGCAGGAGGGAACTGACTCCTGAGGGCTATCCTCAGACCTCCACACGGTGCTGTGGGATGTGAGCACTCGAACACACAGACATGCACGAGCGTGCACACGAACACCTCTGCGCGCGCGCACACACACACACACACACACACACACACACACACACCACCTGTGCTGATTAGTCTGTTGTAAAACTTGACACAAGAAGGGTCATCTGGTGGCTTAGTCAGAGTTACCTTTACAGCCATGGCACAACATGACCAAAAGGAACTTGGGGAAGAAATGGTTTATTTCACTCGCAGTTCTATAGAACAGTTCATCATCAAAAGCAGTGAGGGCAGGAACTCACACAGGGCAGGAACCTGAGGCAGGAGCTTCTGCAGAGGCCATGGAGGGGTGCTGTTTCCTGGCTGGCTTACAGCCCGATCTCATGGAGGCATTTTCTCCGCTGAGGCTTCCTCCTCTAGCTTGTGTCAAGGTGTCATAAAACTATCCAGCTCATCAGTCAAGAGGGAACATCAATTGAGAAAATGCCCCCATCAGACTGGTCTGTAGGCAAGCCTTTGAAGCATTTTCTTGATGAAGGGTTGATGTGGGCAGGCCCAGCCTCTGTGGGTGATACCACCCCTGGGAAGGTAGCCCTGAGTCATATAAGAGGGGAAACTGAGCAAGGTGTAAAAAGCGAGACAGTGAACAGCTCTCCTCCGTGACCTCGGCCTCGTTCTTGCCTCCAGGTTCCTGCCTCGGCTTCCCATGACCGGCTTCCCATGACCGTGCACTGTACCCTGAAGCCAAATTAACCCTTTCCTCCCCAAGTTGCTTTGGTCAGTCTTTGTCACAGCAACAGAAAAAGCAAACTAAATTGTCCCAATAATAAGGCGCTGTTGCTAGTTGTATTAAGTGTCGCTACGATAAAGCCTAAAGCCGAATTTGTATCAGGATCTGTTCGTAGCTACTCATTCACATTAATTTTAATGTGTGGCTATAATTAGTAGAGAATTTATTTATTTATTTATTTATTTATTTATTTTTATTTATTTATTTTTTCCAAGACATGGTTTCTCTTGGCTGTCCTGGAACTCTCTTCGTAGACCAGGCTGGCCTTGAACTCACAGAGCTTCCACCTGGCTCTGCCTCCCGAGTGCTGGGATTAAAGGTGTGTGCCACCACCCAGCATGAATGTAATTTTAAAAGAATCAAAGAAGTGTTGAAAACATTTTAAAGCCAGCTGTAGTGACACACATGTCTAAATCCCAGCAGCTGGCCACAGAGGGAATAGAGGTAGGAGGATCAGGAGTTTAAGGTCATCCCTGGCTGCATAGTGAGTTCAAGGCCAGCCTGAGCTACCTGAGATTCTGACTTAACAAAACAAAGATAAGGTATTTTGAGAAGGCACAGTGGAGGCTTAGTAGGTAAAAGAAATGTAAGCGTGAGAATCTAAGTTCAAATCTGCATAAATTTTTTTTTTTTTTTTTTTTTGGTTTTTTTGAGACAGGGTTTCTCTGTGTAGCTTTGCGCCTTTCCTGGAGCTCACTTGGTAGCCCAGGCTGGCCTCGAACTCACAGAGATCCGCCTGGCTCTGCCTCCCCAGTGCTGGGATTAAAGGCATGTGCACCACCACCGCCCGGCTCAAATCTGCATAAATTTTGAGCATGGTTAAGTGTGCCTATAACTCCAATACTGGGGTGGGGGGCAGAGACAGGCAGTCCCTAGAAACCCAGTGGCAGCCATCTTAGTTGACATAGTAAGCTTCAGATTTGGTGAGAGATCTCTCAAAGGAGGAGAGTCATGAAGAAGGACCACTGGGTCATCCTCTGGCCACTGCGTGCTAGTACAAATAGATGTGCATGCACCACACATACACATACACACACACACACACACACACACACACACACACACACACACGAACCTAGAATTCACAAAATTTTTCAAGTAACCTCAAATATCAGTCTTGACATGGTTGGAGGTTGTTGTGAAGGGGCCCCCAAAAAAAGCTTAACCACACAGCAGCCATTGGCTTAGGGGCCCAGACACAGCTTCTGTGACAGGCTTACTGGCAGGTAACACCCAGATCCAGGAAAAGCCTTAAGCTGATACCACCAGGGATCCACCCAGGGATGAGGAAGTACCTGACATCCCAAACATTCCAACCATTAGATAAGGTGGCCAGATGCCCTTGAGTCTAGCATACATCTATTTCTGTTTTACAGATACCCCTAGACAATTGTCAGCCAATCAGGGTCCTGGACCCTGAAGATCCCCTCACCCCAACCTCTGCTATGATAAAAACTCTGCCCCACCTGAGCTCAGGGCTCTCTGCTCTCACGGATGTGTTAGACAGACAGAGGGACCAAGCTCTGGAGCCTGAAATAAAGGCTCTTTGCTTTTACAGGCAGGATTCGGTCTCCGTGGTGGTCTTTTGGGGGTCCCCACGATCTGGGCATAACAGCTGTCACTTTATGACTGCAGGTGCATTACAGAGCCATACAAATCAAGCCCTTCCACAAGGGAGACAAGCTAGTTTACAGCCTGGAACAGAGAGGTCAACATTCAGGATGCACAGTCAGATTATAAGGGGCCCCTACACAGTTCGACCACACAGCTTCTGTGACAGGCTCACTGGCAGGCAACACCCAGATATAGGAAAAGCTATAAGCTGACACCACCCAGGGGTCTACCCAGGGGTGAGGAAGTACCTAACATTCCAACCATTAGATAAGGTGGCCAGAAGTCCCTGAGTCTAGCACACAACTATTTTACAGACACCCCTAGACAAATTTCAGCCAATCAGGGTCCTGAACCATGGAAATCCTTCCACTCCAACGTCTGCTATGATAAAAAAAATCCCACCCTGACTGGGCTCAGTGTCTCTCTCCACCTTTCTGTTTCTCAATTATCCTGTTAGTCCCGCCTATATTTCCTGCCTGGCTACTGGCCAATCAGTGTTTTATTTATTGACCAATCAGAGCAACAGATTTGCCATACAGACCGTCCCCCAGCACTCACTGGCTGCCCTGATTGCTGCCTCCGCATGTACGTTCTCAGTGGCTGCTCCAGCACCATGCCTGCTTTCACATTGCCAGGTTCCCCACCTTGGTGATCATGGATTCAGTTCCGAAACTGCGAGCAAGCCCCCCAGTGAAATGATTTCTTCCATCAGCTGTTTGGTCTGGGTGTCTCCTCACAGCCATGGAAAAGAAACAAAGACAGGATACAAATAGGAGAAGAATTCCTACTGTCCCTAGATGACGTGGTACTAAAGGACGCTACAGACTCTGCCAGACCAGTGTCCGCTGGATCTGACAAATACTTTCAGCCAAGTTGCAGAATACACAACCAGTGTACAAAATACAAAACCCAGCCGCTTTTCTACATACCAGTGTATGGGCTTTTCTGTTGCTGTGATAAAACACCAGGAACAAGGAAACTGATAGAAGAGCGTGTTTATTTGGGCTTGTGGTTCCAGAGGGTTAAAAATCCATTCCATCAGGACGATGAAGCATGGCAGTATCTTGCCCACCTTAGATGGTGACAAGAACTTAAATAGTCCAAGAGAATTATCAGCTGAAGCTGAGAGAGAATTGGCTTTGGTGGAAAAGAAATGACAGATTAAGGTAGATGTGTTGGCTCATGTCTTTAATCCCAGCACTGGGGAGGCAGAGGCAGGCGGATCTCTGTGAGTTTGAGGCCAACATGGTCCACAGAGTGAGTTCCAAGACAGTCAGAGCTGTGTAGAGAGACCCTGTCTGAAAGAAAAAATAAATAAATAAAACTCCTTAAAAGAAACCCCCCCAAAAAAAAAACTAGAAACAGACCTAATCTAGAAGGTAGAGTAGCCCTATAGTAAAAGCTTGAAGACAGTGAAGAGGTCTGGGGAGGTGGCTTCCTTGGTAAACGGCCTGCCCCACAAGAATGACAGTCTGAGTTTGATTCCTGGAACCCTGGTTAAAAACACTGAAAATGTGATCATGATAGTGTGTGCTTCGAATCCCAGCCTGGGGAAGTGGGAACAAGCACATCTGTGGACTGTACTGGCCACAAAGCTTAGCTCCATCAGTGGCTTCCAGGTCAATGAGAGACCTTTCCTCAAAAAGGGGCAGCGGAAAGCTAGGAGATGCCCAGGGCTGGTGGCTCTTACCGAGGACCTGAGCTCAGTTCCCAGCATCCACACGGCAGCTTAACCATAACTCCAGTTCCAGGGGAGAACCCAGTGCCCTCTTCTGACCCTCAAGGGCACCAGGAACACACATGGTCCACATGCATACATATAGGCAAAACTCTCATACGCATAAAATAAAAATAAATAAATCTTTTCCCCTCCGGAGCTGAGGACCGAACCCAGGCCTTGCACAGCAAGCGCTCTACCCCTGAGCTAAGTCCCCAACCCAAAAAATAAATCAATCCCCAAAAAAAAGGGCCGGCAGTGGTGGCGCACGCCCTTAATCACAGCACTCGAGAGGCAGAGGCAGGTGGATCTCTGTGAGTTCGAGGCCAGCCAGGGCAGGCTCCAAAGCTACACAGAGAAAAACCTGTCTTGAAAAACCAAAAAAGAGAGGGAGAGAAAACTCAGCCAGTACCTGAAGGCCTCCACATGCATGTATACACACACCCTTGAACATATGTGTAAATATGTCCAACACAATATTTCACAGCCTTGGGAAGAACAATACTCAACTTCATATGGAAAAACAAAAGACCCAGGATAGCTAAAAGAATCCTGTATAGTAAAGCAACCTCTGGAGGCATCACCATCCCTGACCTCAAGCTCTACTATAGAGCTACAGTAATAAAAACAGCTTGGTACTGGTATAAAAACCAACATACGGACCAATGGAATCGAATTGAAGACATTAATCCACACACATATGAACACCTGATTTTTGACAAAGAAGCCAAAACTATACAATGGAAAAAAGAAAATATCTTCAACAAATGGTGCTGGCATAACTGGATGTCAATATGTAAAAGATTACAAACAGATCCATATCTGTCACCATGCACAAAACTCAAGTCCAAGTGGATCAAAGACCTCAACATAAATCCAGTTACACTAAACTTAATAGAAGAGAAAGTAGGAAGTACTCTTGAATGCATTGGCACAGGAGATCACTTCCTAAATATAACACCAGCAGCACAGACACTGAGCTCAACAATTAATAAATGGGACCTCTTGAAACGGAGAAGCTTTTGTAGGGCAAAAGACATGGTCAACAAGACAAAAAGACAGCCTACAGAATGGGAAAAGACCTTTACCAACCCCAAATCTGACAGAGGATTGATCTCCAAAGTATATAAAGAATTCAAGAAACTAGACATCAAAATACTGAACAGTCCAGTTAAAAAATGAGCTAAAGAGCTAAACAGAATTCTCAAAAGAAGAATCTCAAATGGCTGAAAGACATTTAAGGAAATGCTCAACATCCTTAGTCATCAGAGAAATGCAAATCAAAACGACTCTGAGATACCATCTTACACCTGTCAGAATGGCTATGATCAAAAATACTAATGATAGTCTATGTTGGAGGATGTGGAGCAAAGGGAACACTCCTCCACTGTTGGTGGGAATGCAAACTTGTACAACCACTGTGGAAATCAGTATGGTGCTGTGGTGGTATTGTGTTCCCCAAAATATTGTGAACCCTAATAAACTTATCTGGGGTCAGAGAACAGAACAGCCACAATATTAAACAGAGGTTAGGCAGTGGTAGCACACGCCTTTAATCCTAGCATTCCGGAGGCAGAAATCCATGTGTTCAAGGATACAGCTAAGCATGGTGACACACGCCTTTAATCCCAGAAAGGGAGCCTTTAATCCCAGGGAGTGGTGGTAGAAAGCAGAAAGGTAAATAAGGCATGAGGACCAGAAACTAAAGGCATTTTGGCTGGTTAAGCATTTGGCTGGTTAAGCTTTTAGGTTTTGAGCAGCACAGTTCAGCTGAGAGCCATTCAAATGAGGACACAGAGGCTTCCAGTCTGAGGAAACAAGATCAGCTGAGAAGTTGGCCAGGTGAGATAGTTGTGGCTTGTTCTGTCTCTCTGACCATCCAGCATTTCACCCCAATAACTGGCCTTGGGTTTAATTTTATTAATAAGAACTTTTAAGATTCCTGCTACATGGTGCTTTCTCAGAAAATAGGGAATCGATCTACCTCAAGACACAGCCATACTAATCTTGGGCATATACCCAAGATATGCTCAATCATACCACAAAGATACATGCTCAACTGTGTTTATAGCAGCATTATTCGTAATAGCCAGAACCTAGAAACAACCTAAATGCCCGTCAACTGAAGAATGGATTAAGAAAATGTGGTACATATACACAATAAAGTACTACTCAGCAGAGAAAAACAATGACATCATGAAATTTGCAGGTAAATGGATGAAACTAGAAAATACCATCCTGAGTGAGGTAACCCAGACCCAGAAGGACAAACATGGTATGTACTCACTCATAAGTGGATACTAGATATAAAGCAAAGAACAATCAGACTGCAACCCACAGAACCAGGGAGGCTACATAGCAGGGGGGACCCTAGGATGACTGTGGCTTATAATAAATTTTGGTTTTACTCAATCACTGGGCAAGCCTCAGTGAAACATTTCACAATTAGGATAAGAATGTGTACTGTATCAAGCCGATAATAGAAAAAATAAAATAAAATGATAAAAAAAGCATCCTATGAGATGAACAACGTGCTAGCTAATTTTATGTCAACTCCACACAACCTATAGTCATCTGAGAGGAGGGAACCTCAATTGAATAAAAGCCTCCAGAAGATCTGGCTGTGAGAAGACAAGCAGGTAGAGCATTATCTTAATTAGTGATTGATGGGGAAGGGCTAAGTCCATTGTGGGTGGGGCCGTCCCTGGGCTGGTGGTCCTGGGTTCTATAAGAAAGCAGGCTGAGTAAGCCATGAGGAGAAAGCCAGCGAGCTGCATCCTCCATGGCCTCTGCGTCAGCTCGTGCCTCCCAAGTTCCTGCCTGTTGTGGAATATTATTTTAAGATGTGTTGTATTTGTTTAATGATGCAAAGATGTTCTAAAACCACTGATTGGTCTAATAAAGAGCTGAACGGCCAATAGCAAAGCAGGAGAAGGATAGGTGGGGCTGGCAGGCAGAGAGAATAAATAGGAGAAATGTGGGAGGAGGGGATCAATGAAGAAGCAAGAGAGATCAAGGATCCAGAAAAGAAGGGGCCAGCCAGCCACGGAGTAAGAATGAAAGTAAGATTATGGAAGAGAAAGGAAAAGCCCAGAGACAAAAGGTAGATGGGATCATTTAAGAAAAGCTGACTAGGCTGGTCTACTCAGAGCGTCATGATCGCTGAAGGCTCACAGAAGGAGTGTGCAGGTCTGTCAGGGACCATCCTGCAGTCATGCAATACCCTCACCAAAGATATCTTCCAGGACAATATAGAAGCTCTGTCCTGGAAACGTAACTTGCAAAGAACAGCCTGGCTTCCAACTGACTTACTCACTTAAAGGTTAGATCCACCTGCCTCTGGGACTACACACCAGCCGGTCTGGATTGACTGTAACTGCCCTCCTTCCCCAAGTCACGAATTACACATACAAAAGGAGAAACTTAGGAAGACATCTCTTCCCCTACAACCATGCCCTCTTCAACAGTATACTCAATGAAATAAATAAGTAGATAGATAGATAGATAGATAGATAGATAGATAGATAGATAGATAAACTAAACCAACGGGGGGGGGGGGGGTAGGGGTGGGGAGAAAGCTGACTAGAAACATGCCAAGCTAAGGCCAGGCATTCATAAGAAAATAGTAAGATTCTGTGTATCTATTTGGGAGTTGGTTGGCGACCCCCCCAAAGGGTAAAAGCAACCACCTACACCTGCCCTCTTTGAGAGTCTGTCCCGACTTCCTGCATTGATGTACTATGATATGGATATGAATGCCAAATAAACCCTTTCCTCCCCAACTTGATCATTGTCTTAGTCAATGTTCTATTGCTGTGAAGAGACACCATAACCACAGCAACTCATATCAAGGAAAGCATTTAATTGGGACTAGCTTACAGTTTCAGAGGTTTAGCGGGAAGCATGGCAGCATGCAGACAGACACTGTACTGGAGAAGGAGCTGAGAATTCTATCCCAATCCACAAGCAGCAGGAACAGAGAGCCTCTGGGCCTGGCTTGGACTTTTCGAAAGCTCAAAGCACACCCCCATGACACATTTCCTCCAACAAGGTCACACCTCCTAATCCTTTCACATAGTGCTACATGTTCATTATTTAAATATATGAACCTTTGGGGGCCATTTTTATTCAAACCACGACAGTCATGATGTTTCATCACAGCAATAGGAACCCTAACAATGCCTTAGGGGTTCTAGTGCTGCGATGAAACACTGTGACCAAAAAGCAAGTTGGGGAGGAAAGGGTTTATTTGGTTTACACTTCTACATCACTGTTCATCATAGAAGTAAGTCAGGACAGGAACTCAAACACAGCAGGAACTGATACAGAGAACATGGAGGGGTGCTGCTTACTGGCTTGCTCCCCATGGCTTTCTCAGTCTGCTTTCTTATAGAACACACCTGCCCAGGGGTAGCACCACCCACAATGGGCTGGGCCCTCCCCCATCACTCACTAATTAAGAAAATGCTCTACAGGCTTGCCTACAATCCAATCTTTTTTTGTTTGTTTGTTTTTTGTTTTTTTGAGACAGAGTTTCCCTGTGTAGCTTTGAAGCTTATCCTTCAGGCTGGCCTTGAACTCACAGAGACCCACCTGCCTCTGCCTCCCAAGTGCTGGGATTAAAGGTGTGCACCACCACCGCCCAGCCCCTGAAGCCCAATCCTTTTTTTTTTTTTAATGCCAAATGCTGTTTATTGAAGGAGGGAAGATGTCTTAAATACAGGCTACAGCACAATGGGAGAACCCCAGAGGGCAGAAGTTCACTAACGATGTTTTCCAATCTTGCATCTAAGCTGTTAACGCCCATTATGCAGGATACACAGACAAGGAGCTTCCCTTAAGCATTCAGGAGGGTGGAACCTGGCAGGGAATTAGCATAGGAAGGATATCAAGGTCAAGGTCAGCAAGCAAGGCAACAGTTACCCAAAACAGGGGCCAGGGCCCTACACGTCCCCCTTTTACTAAAAAATGAGCTTCTGACTTAGGTTGTGTGGGAAGTCAGCAGGTCGTCTTACCCATTATGGAGATGCCTGCCCAGGCCACACAGGTGCTCTGTCTTAGGTTGGTGAGCGTTCCCCAGGCATTACCCATCTCTGAATACCCATTATCATACAGGCTCAATCGAGTGTGAATTGCAGAGTTAACTGCTGCCAAAGATCTCAAAGTGGCACTGGGCTTGCAATCTGTGTGTTCGACACAGAAAAGACCAACAGAAGTCCTAACCCACCCATAGCCAGTAGGTTAAAGGCAACTGAGCCATTCCCTTCCTTATCAAGCCTTACTGCAAATTGGATACCTTGTAAGATGGTATCCCAAAAGCAAATGGAACTTGAGTTTAAATAAATTTATAATTTTCAAAGCCAATCGAAATGTATGTAACTATTGAATTAAATTTATCATGCCCAATAGAATGAAAGATTAACTAACTGTGGTAGCTACTTTTGCTGCCAGGGTCTAAACTGTGCTAGCTGTAGTAAGCAATTATGAAATAGTAATCCCAGAAACAGTAGCAGCAGTGGCCACCACTGCTATAACAGCAACAACAGCAGCAACAATGTCAAATTCTCCTCTGGAGGTGTGGACATCCACTGGCATGGATACAACTCCAGGAACATGAACCACCAAGGTTCCCTGAAGCCCAATCTTATGGAGGCTTTTTTTCTAATTGAAATGCATTCCACTCTGTGATATGTAATCCATGCCTGACACTGCTAGGAAAGGTCAAGAACCTGAGGCTGATAGGCCATGGGCTCAGGGGAACCCAAACACTATTGTTCTGCTAAAGGAACTATGGGGCAGGGGGCAAAACAGCTTGACCACACATGCAGAGAACGAGGGTGGACCACTCAGTCCTCGATGGGAGGTCTTCATCAAACCCTCCCCTCAGGGATCAGGGTATTTGGAAGAGGAGGCAGAAAGATTGTAAGAGCCAGAGGTAGTGGATGACTCGAAGGAAACAGTCTTCCAGATGAACTCCCAGAGGCTGTGGCAGCATTCACAGGGCCTGCACAGGTTCAAGCCCAATGGGGTTCCAACATTGAAAAAGGGGAAATAGACATGGCCTCCTAACCCTTACCGAGAAGCTATCTGCAATTGGTACCTGCTTACAAAGGAAAAATTAGTCTTTTCCAATGGGGTCTCACGAAGTATATTTAGCCTACTTTGAAGTAGAGTTCACAGAGTAGATGGCCAACACAAAATTAACTCAATGGTATTTTTGTAGACTTTGAATCTCATATAGATTTTTGAGGGCTTTTTTTTTGTCTTACTGGTTTTTTGCTTGTATAATTTGAGAGTGTGTGGGGTTCTTGTGTGTGTGTGTGTGTGTGTGAGAGAGAGAGAGAGAGAGAGAGAGAGAGAGAGAGAGAGAGAGAGAGAGAGAGAAAGAGAAAGAGAGAGAGAGAAAGAGAGAGAGAGATTATTTTATTTATTTGTTTTTTGAGACAGGGTATTTTGTTTGTTTGTTTGTTTTTTGAGACAGGGTTTCTCTGTGTAGTTTTGGTGCCTGTCCTGTGTAGCTGAGGTTTTCCTGTGTCCCGTCCTGGCCAGCAGTTGGGAAAAATCTTTCCCACTAGCGTCCCCCAAGTAAACACACAGAGACATATTACTTATAAACTGTATGGCCATGGCAGGCTTCTTGCTATCTAGTTCTTATATCTTAAATTAACCCATTTCTATTAATCTATAAGTTGTCACGTGGCTTGTGGCTTACCGGTATCTTAACATCTGCTTCTCACGATGGAGGCTGGCAGTGTCTCCTGACTCAGCCTTCTTCTATCTAGCATTCTCCTCCCTGCTTGTCCCACCTACACCATTCTTCCTGCCTGGCTACTGACCAATCAGCATTTTATTATATCAATCAGTCATAGCAACACATATTCAAGGCATACAGGACATCCCACAGCAGTCCTGGATCTCGCTCTGTAGACCAGGCTGGCCTGGAACTCACAGAGATCTGCCTGGCTCTGCCTCCTGAGTGCTGGGATTAAAGGCGTGCACCACCACCGCCCGGCTGGGATAGGGTATTTTAGACCAGGCTGGTCTCAAACTCTCAGAGATCTCCCAGCCTCTGCCTCCTGAGTGCTGGGATAAGGGGTATGCACCACACACCTGGCTTCACCTGGCTTCACACCTTTTTTTTTTTTTTTTTTTTTTTAAAGATTTATTTATTTATTATGTATACAGAAGAGGGCACTAGATCTCATTACAGATGGTTGTGAACCACCATGTGGGTGTTGGGAATTGAACTCAGGACCTCTGGAAGAGCAGTCGGTGCTCTTAACCTCTGAGCCATCTCTCCAGCCCTTTTTTTTTTTTTTTTTTAAATAAATTGCCTTGGACGTGGTGGTTTATCACAGCATTAGGAAAGCAACTAAGAAGTTGGTACCTGGAGTGGGTGTTGCTGCGACAGGCCTGACCATGCTGGCGTCTGGAGGAATGTGCAAGACTTTGGGACTTCAGATTAGGAAAGCATTTGAAGACTCTAGCAGGGCTTCATGGGCTAGCCTAGCAGGAGCTTGGAAGACAGTGGTGCTGAGAGTATTGTGGACTCTGGAGGCCCAACTCAAGAGGTTTCAGATCAGAACAAGATTAGTAACTGGGCTAGAGGCCATTCTTGTGATATTTTGGCAAAGAATGTGGCTGCCTTCTGCCCTTCTCCCAAGAATCTGCCTCAGGCTAAATTTAAAAGTAATGGACTAATTTCTTTGGGGGAGGAGATTTGAAAACAGGATAATATTCAGACTCAGGACAAACAGCTGAGATGCCTCTTAACACATCAAAGTGACTGGTCACCAGGATCCCTACCTGTTCAGGGCCCTCCTGGCTGGCATGTCCCACTCCTACCCCGACCTCTCCAGCCCAGGGGCTGGCCTGCCCTTCCCCCAGCTGCTCTTTCCTATATAATGTAGCTCTTTGGCTACATCTACCCTCTTGGGCCCTTTTGTCTTTTTGGTCTCTTGGTCCATGCTTCCCCCCTTGGTTGGTGGCTCCTCTCTTGCTCTCCCTCTTCCTCTCTCCTCACATGGCCCAGCTCAGTCTGGCCATGTTCAGTCTGGACTCTCCCAGACGTCTCTGCATTTGCCAGTATCAATAATAAAAACCTCAGTCCCTTAGGGGCAGTCCTGTTCTCCTTTTATATCTTTTTTTTTCATTCATTTATTAGTAATCACTTATGCAGGTCTACAAAGGGAAAAAATAAGTAGGACAAGAAGAAATACGAAATGTACAGTTTGGAGCAAAAAAAAGAATACCAAGAAATTTAATGTTGGAACCAAGGCCTGTGCTCAGAGATGAGGAAATTAAAGAAAGGCCTGCTCCAAAACAGAACAAAGGGAAGTGTGCCCTCAGGGCAAGACCCCGTCCTGCTGAGCTTTCAAAGACCTGAGGAATTTGTAGAAGCAACAAGTTGGGAGGCTGTGGTGTCTCTAATCTCAGCACTTGGGAGGCAGAAGGACCTCTATGAGTTCCAGTACAGCTGGGACTGTTACACAGAGAAACCCTCTCAAGTGGAGGGGCCCAAAACAGCTTGACCACACAACTGCCATGACAGGCTTAGAGGCCCAGACACAGCTTCTGTGACAGGCTTACTGGCAGGCAACACCCGGATCCAGGAGAAGCCATGAGCTGACCCTACCCTGTGTGGCCTGCATCTAAGGGGAAATACCGGACATTCTAAACATTCCCCATACCCCTAGACAAATGTCAGCCAATCAGGATCCTGAACCCTGGAAATCCCCTCACCCCAACCTCTGCTATGATAAAAAACCCCACCCTGCCTGGGCTTGGGGCTCTCTGCTCTCACCAATGCGTCCAACAGAGTCCAAGCTCTGAGCTTGAAATAAAGGCTCTTTGCTTTTATATGTGGGATTTGGTCTCTGTGGTGGTCTTTGGGGGTCCCCACGATCTGGGCATAACATTTTGAAAAAACAAAACAAAGAAAAGCTTATGCCAATGTGATTCAAGGGGGCTCCATCCCAAGCCAGCAACGGAACTGGGCAGTGTTGTCCACCTGGCTTTCTGACTTTAGAGTCATGAAGGATACTTGTGTAAAGGGTTCATGGAATCTTCCTCCACAGTCAAGGAGAGCCACTGAAGCCAGCCATGTGAAAGGAAGTCCCTTCAAGGAGGCCTGAGATGCCTCTGTGGGAAGCTGGGAAGCGGAAGCCTGGGTTGCCCTGGAGACCCCACGATGGCGGAGGTGCTTGAGCTGTGGGATACCTGCCTGGGGGAGCTGCAGACTGAGAGTGGCATCCACCCAAGAGGGGAGTTAGTGTGTTAGTGTGTCGCAATCAGCAAAGCTGGAAGGGTGGAGCCATCTGAGGCCTCTGACGTGAGACACGGAACTACAGGATCTGGAGTTTGCCCTTCTGGGCTTCAGGTTTGCTTTGGTCCTGTATTTCTTCACTCTGTCCCATTCCGCTTTTAGAACGGTAATGCATGTTCCCTGCCCTTGTGTATTGGAAATTCGTACTTGGCTCTTTTATTTTGGTTTTATAGGGCGTTACAGTTAAGAGATTGCCTTGAATCTCCTAAGAGACTTTGACCTTTGGACTTTTAAACAGTGTTAAGACTGTAAAAGACTATGGGGACCTTTGAAGTTGGACTACATGATTTTTGTAGTATGATATGACCACAAGCCTGTGGGGGCCAAGGAGCGGAATGTGGAGGTTTGAATGAGAATGGCCCATAGGCTTATATATTTGAGTACTTTTTGTGAACTTCGAGGTTTCAAAAGCCCACACCATTCCCAGTTAGCTCTCTGTGCCTCCAACTTGCTGATCAAGAAACAAGTTTTCAGCTGTTTCGGCCACGGTGCCTTTGATCCACCATCACGGACTCCAACCCCCTGAAGCCGTGAGCTTCACACTGAATACTTTTTATGCATTGCCTCGAACATGGTGTTTTATCCCAGCAATAGAAAAGTAACTGAGACGACCAATGAAGCTGTTAAGAGTAAACACTGGTGTTCCAGTTGTGAGAAGCGGGAACGGGAAACTGTCTGGAAAGCTAGAAAGTACCAATATCACCAACATTTCCTCTCTCTCCTCTTTAGCAGTGCTGGAGTTGAGCCTAGAGGCTAACTCACGCTGGCCAACGGCTCTATCGCTGAATTGGGGCCTCGGCTTTGGTTTAGTTTCTAGATTACAGTTATGGATTTACTCAAAGGGAGTGCAGGTGCCACTACATACGTGTGGAGGCCAGAGCGTGGTTGGAGAGTTGATTCTCTTCTCTTGTGTAGCTTCTGGGGACCAACTTCAGGCAGTGAGGCTTGGCAGAAAGAGCCCTAACAAGTGGAACCATCTCCAGAAAAAACACTTTTTTGTTTTTTGTTTTTTTTTTTGGACAGGTCTTGTTACTCTTCAGCTCAACCTGGCCTCATGTTTGAACTCAAGCTTCTCCTGCCTTCATCATCCTGAGTGCTGGAATTACAGATGTGAAGCCATATTGATTGATTAATTTCTTAGCTCTCTTGCCTAATTCTAGTGTGAACAGACTGATACAGAACTGGAGCTTACTCTCCATAGTCAGGTGGGTAAGAGTGTCATCTGTAGTCAAAGTTAACTAAACTTTAGTCAACTCCCTTGAATGTAAAGTGTTTTCTTTTCAAGCAAAAAAATTCACCCAGTCATACAAGATGTGGTGTGTAAACCAATCGACTGCTTACCTCTTTGGCCCGAAGGAGCTGCGCCTGCTCAATCTTATTGATGACTGCTCTGACTGACAGTGGCATTTCGAGTTTAGTGTTCGCTGGATCCTTATAACCGCCATGGGACTTTCTTTTCACCATGGCGCCATCCTTGAATTCGTGGTCTGAGTCGGACTCACCGGTGGCATCACTTTGCTTTTTGGCAAACATTTTGAAAATTTGGGTGATCTGTTTGTATTCCTTCTATTTTTCACAGAATATAGGCAAATGCGAATAAAAGCGTCCACTGGGAAGCTGCAAGCCTGTTTCAAGAGGCTGTGGCTTACCTACCTAGACCAACTAGAGGCCTTCTACTGTTCAAGTCTTGATGATGCTATTAATAGGCCCATTGTGACCCTATCATTGATTAGAACATTGAAGAACGCTTACTCTGTGTAAAGAACTAGGCATTCTATGTGCTGGGATAGCAGAGGGGGGAGGGGCATGAAAGACTAGATAGGCGCTAAGAGGAATAGAAGACAGTCCTGCATTGATGAACTTCAGTTATAGGTGTCAGAACCCAAGAGCCAGTGTTCCCAATGGAACCGTTGACTCTTCTCTCGGCTACACCAGTTTTAAGCCTGTAACGGAATAGCTACAAGCTCCTCATCTGGCCCTTAACTTTTCTAGCATTTGATAACTTAGAAGGTATTTGGGAGAGTATCACAGTTTCCCTTACTATTATTTTGTTTTTGTTTGTTTGTTTTTTCCCAAAGAGCCCAACAAAGGCTTTGGGGTTTCATTTCCTTGACTCACAAAATCGAAGGGAACATTAGAGGCTTCGACCTGAGAAGAGATGCCTCTTGGGGCAGCTCTGACAGCAGGGAGGTGCTGGGATTACAGGGATGCGTGACCATGCTTGGCCAGATAACTTTAAGTAAAAGAACAAGCCTTAGAAATAAAGTTGAGTTCCTCTTTCTTCTTCCCAGATGTCTGTCTCCTCCTCTATCTGACTTCAGAGGTAACATGAATGTGGTGTACCGGTACCTAGTGTGTCTTTACATAGTTTTACTCTGTGTTTATGTATTCATAAACTTTATAGTATCATTTGATAGGTTCTAGATATTTTTTAAAATTATAGATGTATAATTTAAGCTCTCTCCAAAACGTCCTCTGTTGAGTCCTTGTAAGTTTTGAATAGGATACAGCTTAGGAGTTTTAGTTCCTAGGGAAAGAGAAGGCTGAATCGGGAGGTGGCTGCTTTTCTTTTCTCTTTCCCTCCGTCCCTTCTGTACAGTATTGATGACTGGACGCAGGGCCTCATGCATGCCACACACGATCCCCACCACTGACCTGCATACCCAGCTCCACCCCCTTTTATTTTAGACAGTTCTTGCTAAATTACCCAGACTGGGCTTGAATTAACCCTGTACCCCAGGCTGGACTTGAATTTACATTTTTTTAATTACATATTACATTGGTTGCTTGATAGATTGTGTGTGTGTGTGTGTGTGTGTGTGTGTGTGTGTGTGTGTGTGTAGCTTGTGGGAATCAGTTTTCTCCTACCTTGTGGCTTCTGGGAACTCTACCTAGGTAGCCAGGCTTGGCGGCAAGAGCCTTTACCCACTGAGTCATCCCACTGACCAAGGGCTTCAACTTTTGACCTTCCTACCTCAGGTCCCAGGTAGCTAGGATTATAGGCCTGCTCTTCCAGGCCTAACCGATCTCTTCTAAAGGTAATAAACACATACAGATCAGATGAAATGTTCTCCCTTTAAGATGACATTGTCAGCAAGGCATGGCGGTTCATACCTGTAATCCCAGTACTCAGGTGCTGAGGCTAGAGAATGCTGTGAGTTCAACCTACAGAATGAGACCCTATTTCAAAACAACAACAACAACAACAAAATAGACTCCCTCCCCTGTTCCTGAGTAACTTCCTAACTGGTCTTGTACCACACTTAGTCACTGAGTGCATATGTCGCTGGTGTACACTAGCTGGCCATCTTCTCCAGAGTCTGGTTCTGGCTTTGATTTCTCTCACGTTCAGTCAGTCTTCATTAGCTCTTCCTGAGAAGCCAACTGGAGTGGATGCCTCTCTTCACTCACATTTCCTGAGGCCCAGAGTCCAGTGACTCTGACGCCTGTAGTCATTATTCCCTCTCTTTTCCCATAAATCATAACTCAGGCTTATTTACTCCACGGGTTCAGGATGTCCTCCTTTGTTGTCAAAGTATGAATGCCTCAAAACCCTTTTATTTGCAAAAAGAAAAAGCACAACTTTTCTTTTTTTTTTTTCCGAGACAGGGTTTCTCTGTGTAGTTTTGCGCCTGTCCTGGATCTCGCTCAGTAGACCAGGTTGGCCTCAAACTCACAAAGATCTCCCTGGCTCTGCCTCCTGAGTGCTGGACAACTTTTCTTTCATTATTTGTTTACCCTGGGAGGCATCCACTGAGCACTTCAACTAATACTTGTCAGAGGAACTAATTGAACATTATTTCTCTCTCATTCTTGTATTTTTTTTTCATGTAGCATGGAATTCATCAGCAACTGGAAATGAAGCCTTTTTTAAAGGCAAGTTTTAAAATCCTTCCAATTGAGAAACATTTGTTGAGACACCATTATGCCACTGCAATTATCCTAAATCAAGAAGACCACACCGTAGGGCTTTTGTGAAGACACTAAAAAAGGAAAAAAAATTAAGATGGACTGTGAGGTGCTAACAAAAGCCATGTAGAAGAAAGCTGTGGGAAGCAGAGGCTTCGGGAAAACCTTATGGAGAGAGATGGTTGGCTGACAAGTAGGGAAGACGCCCTAAGTCATGGCTTTGGAGGTCAGTGCTCAAGTTTCTGTCCTAGTGGGGAGGAGTTCGATGACTGAGATACAATTATGGGAGCTTACAGGCACGGGAATTAGGAGGGTGGAATAGAAAGAATCAGCAGTTTAATGGTGGAGAGTCTGGTATCACTGTGAGAAACGGAGGAGTGTCTTGTGTTGCTAACCAAAGGAGATTACACGGCCTAAGAACAGAAGGCCGCTGGTGGTGGCGCACACCTTTAATCCCAGCACTCGGGAGGCAGAGGCAGGTGGATCTTTGTGAGTTTGAGGCCAGCCTGGTCTACAGAGCGAGATCCAGGACAGGTGCAAAGCTACACTGAGAAACCCTGTCTTCCAGGGGGTGGAGGGGTGGGGTGGGAGTGCGTTGGGGGGGGGGAAGACCTTGGGGCTGAAGAGAAGAGACGGCTCAGCTACTAAGAGAACACTGCTTTTGCAAAAGGTTCCAAGCACCCACATCTGGTGGTTCACAGCCACCTTGGAGTCCAGGCCCAGGGAATCTGTGGCTTCAGGCCTTCGAGGGCTCTTCTTTCATGTGTACATAGCTGAACTCAGACACATACGCAATATATAATTAAAGATAATACAAATGAATCTTATTTATTTTTTTGAGACAGGGTTTCTCTGTGTAGCTTTGGAGCCTATCCTAGAACTCACTCTGTAGACCAGGCTGGACTCAAACTCACAGAGATCCACCTCCCTCTGCCTCCTGAGTGCTGGCATTAAAGGCGAGTACCATCACCATCCGGCTTTAAGGTGTTTTTTTTTTAAAAAATCACTGAATGGGGAAAAAAATTGGAAAATATTAAGGCAAGTAAAAGCTTTTCCCCACTCCAGATGTTTCACTGTGTATGACACTACATCTGTCACACATAATTATTTCAAAAGATGAATGTAGCCAGGTATGGTGGCACATGCCTTTAATCTCAGCACTGGGGAGGCAAAGGTGGGCCGATCTGGAGTTCGAGGCTAGTTTGGTCAACATATCTACACAGAGAGCTCTTGTCTCAAAAAAAAAAAAAGTTTGAGGTGGTTGTGGTGCTCACGCCTTTAATCCCAGCACTCCGGAGGCAGAAGCAGGCAGATCTCTAGGAGTTCCAGGCCAGCCTGTTCTACAGATCGAGTTCCAGGACAGCCAGGGCTGTTAACCCAGAAAAACCCTGTCTCAAAGAACAAACAAGCCGGTTGGTGGTGGCTCACACCTTTAATCCTAGCACTTAGGAGGCAGAGCCAGGCAAATGTCTGTCAGCCTGGTCTACAGAGCAAGATCCAGGACAGGCACCAAAACTACACGGAGAAACCCTGTTTCGGAAAAACAACACAACAACAACAAAAAAAACCTCAAAAAAAAAAGTGTTTGAAACTAAAGGAGACTGGTAAGGAAAAAAATAACTCTAACAAAATAACAAAACAACAGATTTAAAAAGCTTTACAGAATTTTATTTGAATAGGAAAACACCCATAAAAAGGAAACCTAGACTAATTATTAGTTAGCACATTAAGGATAGAAGTGGAGCATCATTACGTTAATGAATCCCTGCTTCCAAGGGACCTGGGGCTAAATAATATTGAAGTTGTGTCTAAAGGAATCTGATCTGCTGTAGGGCTCCTTCAGCAAGAATGGGGAGAGGAACCATTTCTTCATAGGGTCTTAGGAGGAACTCTTGCAGTACGGTTAGTACGGTGCCAGGCACGCAGTCCGCATCCAATTTAGAGTAGCTGAATAGTATCCTTGCTACTACCACAGCCTTTGCGGGTCCTCCCCCCCCCCCCCCCGGGAGCCAGCGCGTTTTCAGCAGCGGCGGGCGTTGAGCCGACGTCGCGACCGACCGCCTTTCCACCCCACCCAGACTCTCAACGGCGACAGCGGGCGCAATCATGGGGAGTGCGGCAGTCACCTTGCCTGACAGAAGGCAGAATGGGTCCGTGAGGGTCTGAGACACCCAGGACGGTGCGGCGGCCTGCAGGGCGGCGGCCCACGCGCCGGGCAGGCGACCGCGACACTTGCGGCGGCGCGGCCCGAGGAGGTGGAGCCAGCGGGAAGCACGCGGGGCGGGGCGAGGGCCTGGGGGCGGGGCGAGGGCTCGGGGGGGCGGGGCGCGGGCTTCCGCTCCCGGAAGCAGTTTGTCTCCAGAACCGGACACAGTTGCTGCTCGCAGGGAGGCGGGCCTGGGCGGGTCGGGGCGCAGCGGCTGACGGCGGGGGAGGAGCCGGGTCCACTGCCGGGTGGAGGGGCAAGGCGAGTGTCCTTATCCTACCGATCGGGGCCCGGGCCTGGGAGCCAGTCGGAGTCGCGGCAGCGTGAGCGATCGGGCCGAGCGGAAGCCGACATGTTGCTCTTCGTGGAGGTGAGCGGCTCCGGGCGCCCGGGGCGGCTCTGGAGAAGGGCGCCCGGGGTAGGGGGGGCGCGGGCCGGCCCCGGCGCCATGTGACTTTCCAGGCCGTACACGCCGCGGAGCCCGCCGCCGCCGCCGCGAGGCTGACACAGCACCCGGGCCGTGCAGGCCCTGCAGCCCCGCCGTGCGCTCGGCGGCGCACTCGAGGCCGCGCTGGGGGTCGGGCCCGGCGGCGGCGGCTGCGGCTTCGGCGGCTTCGGCGGGGAAGGGAAGGTGGCGCGTCGCGGGCACGGCTGAGGTGGCGTGAGGAGCTGAGGGAGAGCCGAGCGTCCCATATGGAGCTCCTGGAGGAGGCGGACGGGCGGGGGGCTGGGGAGGGGCGGAGTCTGCGGAGAAACAGGGGGGGACGACCAGGTGGGCGCGTTCCGGGGCGAAGGGAGGCCGCGCGGGGCCCGCCCGGGGCCGGGGCGAGCAACATGTGGGGGGACCCCGGGAGCCGCCGGCGAGCCGCGGGGAGGGAGGGAGGGAGGCGGCGTCGTGGGCTCGGCTCGGTCCGCGTGGGGAGGGGCGTGCGGGAAGGGAAGGGAGGGGAGGGCCCCCCCACCCCCACCCCGGCCCCCACCCCGAGCCCGGCCCAAAGGGTGTTGGGTCTCGGTCGCTAGCTCTGGAACGTTCTGTGGGGCGCAGCGAGCGCGCGAGTGTGAACGGCGAAAGCCCTCCTCCTCCGGGGGTCGGAAGCCCTGAAAGGCACCGCTCTGACCTTTTGTAAAAGTTACTCGGGGCTGCGGCTGCGGCTGCGTGCTGCGGCTTCGCCCCGCGAACCTGCGAAGAGGCTGTTTGCAAGGGAGGGAGGATTTCGGGCAGGGGAGAGACCCCGCCGGGGAGCCGGGTCCTCGTCGGGGGGTGTGTGGGGTCCGTGGGGGTGCTGTGTGGTGTCGGGCCGTGTCCGCCGCCCGCCTCTCGGAGATTTCGAGGTGGCGGTTACCTGCCTTAAATAATGAAGTATAATTTCTCCCATTTCTGCCCCGTTGTGCTCAGCGAGCAGTCAGCTGACTGCCTGGCAAATGCTTTGAGTAGATTCCAGATCATATTGTTCTTACATTGTGAAAACGTCAATCCAGCAAAGTGCAACTTTGCAACTTGGCATTTGTTAACTATGCCCATAAAAAGGATCTTTTCATGAGGGAAGGAATCACAGGTTGTATAATGGACTTGGAAGCTGGGGCCAACTTAACGCCGGGGTGGGGGGTTTCTAAGGCGGTGGGTGAATCTTATTCCCTGATAGTCTGGCATAAAATAAATAAGCGATTTTTTTTTTTTTTTTTTGGTTTTTCGAGACAGGGTTTCTCTGTAGCTTTGCACCTTTCCTGGATCTCACTCTGTAGCCCAGGCCCGGCCTCGAACTCAGAGTTCCACCTGGCTCTGCCTCCCAAGTGCTGGGATTAAAGGCGCCTGCCACCACCGCCTAACAATAAGCGATTTTATTTATTTTTATTTTCATTGTGTATATTCGTTGTACATGGTATTATGCTACATAAGGAGATTTTTACAGACATGTGTATTGTATATTAAGCAAATTCCTCCTCATATTCCCTAAACACTGCTATTTTCCCTCTGCTATTCTACCTTTTACATTTCCTTGAAGTTTATGTAGCTAATAAGTTTGGGATCCTTAAATTAGACGTTAAAGACACTTAATTACTGTATGTCCAAGGTTAGTAATATGTATTAATTTGGATATTTGAAGCAGACCACTAAAAGTTTTGAACTCAGTTACCGCGTTTTTCTTTTTGTTTTTTCGAGACAGGGTTTCTCTGTGTAGTTTTGGTGTCTGTCCTGCGTCTCGCTCTGTAGACCAGGCTGACCTCCAGCTCACAGAGATCGGCCTGACTCTGCCTCCCGAGTGCTGGGATTAAAGGCGTGCCCCACCCCCCAGACCTCGTTTTTTTTTTTTTTTTTTTTATCTTTTTTCTTTTAAATTTAAATCCACCGGTTTTCCTTTAACAGAATAAGAATCGTTTTTTATTGTAAGCAGGCCTAGTTTGTTTTGGGAATTACTGTGCTATGCAGATATTGCAGAGTTTTTTTGTTTTGATTTGTGTTTGGTTTTTCAAGACAGGGTTTCTCTGTGTAGCCCTGACTGTCCTGGAACTCACAGAGATGCACCTGCCTCTGCCTCCCGAGTGCTGGGATTAAAGGTGTGCGCCACCACTGCTTAGCCCAGCTATGTTGTATGTTTTAAAAGGAGAGAAAGGGAGAGACAGCAAATTAGACAAAAAGATTGTGAGGTGTATAATTTCCAGAATAAATTGAGTTACAAGTTGATTTCACTTTATTAAATGTGAACTTTACTAGTTGGTATGTTTAGTGTTTTAGAGTGCTAGGCCCTCTCCTTTCTCTAAAACAACATTGCATTGTTTTTACAGTTGAGGGAACAAGTTAAGAGGTTAAAGAATTTAGTAAAGACTAAGTAAGCAATAGAAAGATTCATCCAAGTCACCCTAATGTTAAACCAGCCATAATTTCCCAGTTTAGATATGGTACGTGCCTTTGCCTCCAAAGTGCTGGGATTAAAGGTGTACACCTCTTCATACCTCAGCTCAGCTAATGAATATTGAGGCAGGATTATTAACTGTGTTTTTGACTAAACACCTATGTATAGTTAATATCCCCATTAGTCATTTCTTTGATTCAGTTTATTGAAAATTAATGTCTTGAAATATTCCGGACTTAATATGTGGTATTAAAACCAGTCAGAGCCGGGCCCTTAATACCAGCATTTGGTTGGCAGAGCCAGGCTGATCTCTGTGAGATTGAGGCCAGCCTGGTCTACAGAGTGAGAGCCAGGCCAGGCACCAAAACTACGCAGAGAAACCCTGTCTCAAAAAACCAATTAAAAAAAAAAACAAAAACAAAAAACACAACAGTCAGAAACAAGACATTGGTCATTTGAAAACAATTTAATGTATTTGATTCTTAGAGGAGAGAGTGAGCAAAACCCAGAGTCTTGAACACTATATGTGGGTAAGTGTTGTACTACTTACATCCACCCCCTAGTATTGATTCTTGTAACCTCATGATACAGAAATTCTCAACAAGGGACCAGCACCCAGAAGTTGTAACTGGACTGCAGATAGAAAAGAATTGAAAATTCTTAAGTCCTAGTGGAGGTTTAGACTACCAATTACTAGGATTACGGGCATGAACATCTGCATTCAATTTAAAGGTGTTTTAAACTTAAAGTATAGGCTTTTGGTGCTATGTGTATGTGTTTTGGGTGTTGCATGGGTACCACAAATGTCAGCACAACTTGTTTTTGTTTGTTTGGAGACAGGGTTTCTTTGTATAACAGCCTTGG
This sequence comes from Peromyscus leucopus, assembly GCF_004664715.2. Lineage (NCBI taxonomy): Eukaryota > Metazoa > Chordata > Mammalia > Rodentia > Cricetidae > Peromyscus > Peromyscus leucopus. The sequence continues at coordinate 4,016,965 of NC_051080.1, read as the reverse complement.
CTGTCTCTTTGTAGACAGGCTGGCCTCGAACTCACAGAGATCCGCCTGTCTCTGCCTCCCAGGTGCTGGGATTACAGGCGTGAGCCACCCCAGTACCAGCTGGACAGCTTTTCTGGAGGAAGTTCTCTCCTTCCACTACATGGGGCCCCCGGGTTCAAACTCAGTTTGTCAGGCTTACAGCAAGTGCCTTTACCCATTAAGTCATGTTGCTGGTCCTTCATTGGTATTTTTTAAGACATTCACATTATAATGTAGCATTACCACATCTACCTCCAGAATTTTTTCATCAGGTTTTGTGGAATTGAAACATGGTGAGTTGGCTCATTGATTAAGAGTGCTTGCTGCCTTCCAGGGGACCCAGGTTTAGTTCCCAGTACCCATATCTGGCAGCTCACAACTCTAACTCCAGGGGATCCAATGCCCTCTGTTGGTCTCTGACAGCACAGAGACATATACATAAATAAAAATCTTTTTTAAAAGGGTACTCTGAACCCATTAAACAATAATTTCTCATTTCCCCTTTGCCTCAGATTTTTACTAAATTTGAAACATTACAAACTTTTTCTAACTAAAGTTTAATGCTTTTTTTAGATGGTAGCATTTTAAATTTTAGATTACTAGCATTATATGCTATGATGGAGAATGCTTTTAATCACAGCAGGTGGATCTCTGTGACTTTGAGGTTAGCATGTTCTACATAGTGAGTACCAGGACAGCCAGGCCTACAGAGAGAGACCCTGTTTCAAAAATAAAGTAAAATAAGGTGTGGAATGACCTTTTTTTTTTTTTTTTTGGTTTTTCGAGACAGGGTTTCTCTGTGTAGCTTTGCGCCTTTCCTGGGACTCACTTGGTAGCCCAGGCTGGCCTCGAACTCACAGAGATCCTCCTGCCTCTGCCTCCCGAGTGCTGGGATTAAAGGCGTGCACCACCACCGCCCGGCTTTGGAATGACTTTCTTAATGCTAACTAAAGGTGACATTATACCTTTTGCTCCAAATACAGTATTCATTTTTTTCTTTAGTTTTACTTAGAGTTGTTAGCTATCATTGAAAATCAATATGTGTACATATTTGTAGGTTTTATGTTTCTTACCTCACTCCCCGTGTCTTCATTTGTATTATATTGTATGTGTGCACATGTACATGCTATAGAAGCCAAGATGGATGATGAATGTCTTCCTCAATTGCTTTTCACTTATTTTTTGAGACAAGTTTCTTATTGAACCTGTACGTCACCAATTTGATTATGTTGGTTGGCAGTCTTCCTAGAACTGGCTCTTCTGCCACCACATTTATTTGTGTGTTAGTATATATGCATGTATTCACCTTTCCTTTTTTGTGTCATGACACACCTGTAGAGTCAGAGGATAGCTTGCAGGAGTCATTCCTATTCCATTGTATGTGTCCTGGGGTTCCATCAAAGATCATCAGGTTCAATGTCAAACAGCTTTACCTGCTAAGTCATCTCACCAGCCCCCCTCCCCCTATCTTCTGACATGATGTTTATGATATTTCTGTATCGTCTATAATAGTTTCTGGTAACAGGTTAACATATGCAACATATATAGTTGTATCGTGGTGTGAGTTGTTGATATAAATACAAAAATAAATTGTTGATACCAAAAACACTGAAATCTGTAGGGTTTAAAATACCTATTTTTATGTATTTATTTGAGACAGGGTCTCTAACTTGCTATATAGCAGAGATTAGCCTTGATCGCCTGATCCTACTTTATTCCAGTTGCTGAGATTAGTGGCTTGCATTACTACTCTGACTTTTCCAAGAAATGTTTGGGGTGTGTGAGTTGCTCATTCTGTAGCACAGGCTAGCCTCATAGTGTCCTGGGAACAAAAGATCACAGATTGACACTACCAACTGATCAAGGGCTGTAACTGCCAAAAAAATGTTTTTTTCCTTAGTAAAGAATATCCTTTTGTTCTAAAACTTCTAAAGCAAAAATGAAGATTATTGCATTTTAAAAATACATTTATATGTAGGCATCAAAAGAATACAAATTAAGTTGGGTGGTGGTGACACACGCCTTTAATCCCAGCACTGGGAGGCAGAGACAGGCTGATCTCTGTCAGTTGGAGGCCAGCCTAGGCTACAGAGTGAGTTCCAGGAAAAAGGGCAAAGCTACACAGAGAAACCCTGTCTCAAAAAACAAACAAACAAAAAAGAATACAAATTTCAAAGATAGCAGGCTTGGGGGCCTTGCCTTTAATTCTAGCACCCAGGAGACAGAGAGAGGCAAGTCTGATGTGAGGCCTAGCTTTGAGACCCTGCATTCAATCTCCATTACTGTGCAAAAGAAAAGGTAGGTGATTGATACACACTAGCTACCTGAATAGGAAGATTGCCTGAGCCTAGGCAATTGAGAACAGCCTGGGCAACATAATGAGACTTTTTCAAAACAAAACAAGTGAAAACTGGACCTTTGGCCAGACAGAAACTGTGCTTCGACTTGGTTACTTTCTAGTTTTGTGCCTTTGGGCAAGTTATTTAACCCTTGCTTCTCAGTATCTTTTTTTTGTAAGTTGAGGATTATACTAATAATTTATAAGAACTATGGTAAAGTTAAGAGGAATGACAAGGTAAAACATTTAAAATTATAAGGACTTTGTGAGCTCCGGCTGTCTTAGTACTTGTATGAAAGATGTTCTCAGGTTCATTCTCATTTGAAAGTAACAAAGTTTGCTAACTTAACATTATATACCAGGAATAAAAAAGTACCTTTGCTGACTTGAGAGACTGCTCAACAGGTAAAATTCTAGCTGCTCTTTCAGAGGACCTGGGTTCAATTCTTACACCCACATGGTAACTCATCTGTAACTCAAGTTCCAGGAGATCACAACACTCCTTGTCCTCTGAGGGCACTGAACATATGTGGTGCAGACAAAACCCTCATATACATAACTATATACTCATCCATGATCCTTGAGGATCTCCTGTATCCTGACTGTTCATATACTCTCCAAGGTGTTAGAGGACAGCAATTCATAGACAAGGTCACTGCCACTGTGGTGGAGTTCACAGACAGAATCATTCCAGAATTTTAAATTATAATAAGCATTTTGTATGGAAGTTTAATACTATTAGGAAAATTACTGTGATTATTCTTTTCTTTAACTAAAATTCATTTGTGCCTTTCCCTGGGATGGAAAAGATCTGAATTGACTTCTGCCTTGGGGACCCTGGTTCTTATCTGGTAGCTATTTTCTGTATCCATTTCTTGCTGATCATAGCCACTTAAGGTACAACTGGGATCAGAGGTCATTTGCTTAGATTTATCATATTCCTATGTAGCAGTATATAGCTTAGGCAACATCCGTTAATATTTAAGATTGCAGACTTTCCAGACTGATTACCAAAGGTCCAAATACCGACTTTTTCTTACTAGCTATATAACCCCGGGCATTGGGCAGATTAATTTACTGTAAAGTAGAGTAGTTTTCTGCTCTTAATCATTAAAATGTTGATGATGATAATATTTAACTGAAGTTGTTATAAAGGTGTTTCTTCAATATTAGGAATTATTCTTTGAATGAATGAAGTTCCACCCTTTTTTGAGGCAGTTTTTTTTTTAATTCTGGTATGGAACTTACTATGTATACCAGGCTGGTCTTAAACTCAGATATGCTGCCTCTGCTTCAGGAATGCTAGTCCCACTTTACTTTTTATTTTTTATTTTTCATAAAATACTTAAAATCTGGGCATAGTGGTGCACCCCTTTAATATCAGCACCTGGGAGGCAGAAGCAGTCAGGTCTGAATTTGAGGCCAGTCTGGTCTACAGAGGGAGTTGCAGGACAGCCAGGGCTACACAGAGAAACCCTGTCTCAAAAACAAAACAAAACAAAAGAAAAAAATCTTGGTAGGACTCCATAGTCATACTTGATGAAATGACTTGTGTTTTCTGTTTTTTTCTCTTTTTCTGTTCTTGCAGTTACTCAATCAGGTTTTCTTATTTTATTTTTTAGATTTATTTTATGTGTACGAGTGTTTTGACTGCATGTATGTGTGAGGCAGTGTTCATGCCTGATTCCTTTGGGGGTCAGAAGATGTTATCCAGTCTCCTGGAATTGGAGTTACAGATGGTTGTGAGCTACCTTGTGGGTGCCGGGAACAGAACCAGAGTTCTTTGCAAAAGCAACAAGTTCCCTTAAATGCCGAGACATATCTGTAGCCCCTGGCTTTTTGTTTTTTGACAGTGTCTTTATAGCTCAGACTGACCCTTGGAGTCCTAAAGATGACTGAACTCCTGATCCTTTCTCTACGTGTTTCTCAATTTTAGGGATAGTTGGGTTATTTTTGTATGATAATTATGCTGACATCATCTACTGTATGTTGGCAATAATTGGCAACAGTTTCAGTATCTACTCTGACAGGTTTTTTTGCAACTGTGTAGCCTCAGTGGCTTAGTTTTGTTTTTTGAGACAGGATCTTTTTCTTGTAGCCCAAACTGACTTGGAACTCAAGGTTACTCTTGTGGCAGTCATTATGCTTCAGGTTCCCCCCACACACCCACTCTCTCTTTTTTTTTTTGGAGTAGGGTCTTCCTATGTAGCCCAGGCTGGCCTCAAATTCCTAATCTTTCTATCTCAGTCTACTGAGTTCTGGGAGTATTTATACAAGGAGTACAGGAGTGTAACACCATGCTCAGTTCTGAGCTGTTTGATGATTATATATTTATTTATATTTATAATGTACATATTTATATAATTATTGAGCTGTATAAGATGGAAGTCTTTATGAAACCCTAGTCAAGTTGAATTAAGAAATAAAAGTATGCTTTTGCTTGTGATGCCAAGGCAGGAGGATTTTGAATTGGGGGTTGACTTCTACATATCCTGTCTCAAAGAAGGGAGGTGACAATATACTGGTGTGACTGCATATGCCTATATAGGAGGATGAGTTCAGGGTCATCCTCAGCTACATAGTGAGTTTGAGGCCACCCTCTGCTTCATGAGATCTTGTCTCAAACAATGGCAGCAATAATGTTTTTTTTAAGTGTGATTAGGGGGCTGGGGAAGATGACTCAGTCATTAAGAGCACTGGCTGCTTTTCCAGAGGACCTTGGTTCAATTCCTAGCACTCACATGGCAGCTCACAACTGTCTGTAACTTCAGTTCCAGGGGATCTGATATTCATATGGGCATATATGTAGGCAAAAACATCAGTGCACATGAAATAAAAATAAATATTTTTTTAAAGTATGATTTTAATATAAACTGATTTGTAGATTTGTAGTTTTTTTTTTTTAAATCATTTTTAAAGACATGCTATAGAAGACACCAAACTTTTTGTTGATTATTTTCTTCTTTATGATTCTGGGGATCAAACTGAGGGTCATGTTTTCTGCCTTTTCCAGTCCCCCCCCCCCCAAGACAGGGTTTCTCTGTGTAGCTTTGTACCTTTCCTGGATCTTGCTCAGTAGCCCAGGCTGTCCTCAAACTCACAGAGATTCACCTGGCTCTGTCTCCCGAGTACTGGGACTAAAGGCGTGCGCCACCACTGCCCGGCCTTTTCCAGTTTTTGTTTTGTTTGTTTTTTTGTTTTGATGTTGATCTCAGGTAATGATCCAGAACACAGCGTCTTGGAATAGGGATGTAGCCTGTTACAGAGTGCTTGCTTGACATGCCTAGGGTACTTAGAACCAAAAATCATAGCATCTTTATATATACATCCCTTAGATAGAGTTCACATAGTAGGGCAGCATAGAAACTTTTTTGTTTCTTCACTGAGCCCTATCCCCAGCTTCTGTTTTTGCTTTCTGAAACAGACTCTTGCCTTGTCTGGCCTCATATTCCCTTTGTTGTACCAAGTGGCCTTAAGCCACATGTATCCTCATACCTGGCCTCCAAGTACAGATGTTTTGTAGTTGAAGTTTTCCTTTGTCCCACCCGGTCCGCAGCTGCTCAGACCCAAGTAAACCCGCAGAGGCTTATATTAATTAAAACGGCTTGGCCATTAGCTCAGGTTTCCTACTGACTAGCTCTTACACTTAAACTCAGCCCATTTCTGTTAATCTATATGTTGCCATTATGTTCCATGGCTTTACCTATGTGCCATTACATGCTGCTCCCTGGATGGCGGGCTGTTGTCCCTTGACTCAGCCTTCCTCTTCCCAGAATTCTTCTTGTCTGCTTGTCCTATACTTCCTGCCTGGCTACTGGCCAATCAAGTGTTTTATTAAACCAGTGTACAAAAGCATTATCCTACAGCAATGTTTTAAGTTGTTACTATCATTACTGACCAAATTGATTTCTAAAGTGTTAAACTATTTTTCCTTAATGTCCAATTTATTGGATCTTTATTAGCATTAGTTATTCTAATTTTATAAATTTGTTGTGTAGGTTAAAACAATAAAAGATAATCATAGTCCCTTATGTCATGTAACAAGAATAGTTTTTTGAGTTGAGATGTCTTTTAATTTAAGTTTTGTGTATGTCATTACACATGTTTTTTATTGTTTAGTTTTTGAGGCATGCAACCCAGGCTGGCCTGAAACTTACAGTATAATGAATGAAGGTTGATCTACAACTCTTAATCCTCCTGTCTCCACATTTCAAATGCTAGGATTACAGCTGTGTGTCACCACACCTGGCTTTCCATCTACATTTTTTGGTTGGAAAGTAATCTTGCCACGCATCTTAAAAAATGAGCCGGGCAGTGGTGGCATGTACCTTTAATCCCAGCACTTGGAGGCAGAGCCAGGTGGATCTCTGTGAGTTGGAGGCCAGCCTGGTCTACGGAGTGAGGTCCAGGATAGGCTCCAAAGCTACACAGAGAAACCCTGTCTTGAAAAAACAAAAAATAGCCAGGTGGTGGTGGCGCATGCCTTTAATCCCTGCACTTGGGAGGCAGGCAGATCTCTGTGAGTTCGAGGCTAGCCTGGTCTACAAAGCGAGTTCCAGGAAAGGCGCAAAGCTACACAGAAAAGCCCTGTCTCTAAAAACCGAAAAAAAAAAAAAAATGAAAAATAAAAATAAGAAAGAAAGAAAAAAGAAAAAAACAAACAAAAAAGAATGAGTATTTATAACTTCGTTTTTGCTATTCTCTATGCATTTTTGAAATGTCACATTTATATACCATAAATAAACATAACTTACAATAAGTGAAATTTTGCTTATCAATTTAAAAACCATAAAAGTAGCATTAAGTTTGGAAAAATGTAGAAAAGGACAAAAATGAAATAAAAAGTGCTCTTGCTTAGGGGTAACCAGTATCAGTATTTGTTTGTTTTGGTCTCTACAGTCTATCTTGTACATGTACATTGTTTTCATACAATTGAGCAATTTCCATAAGAAGAGAGTTGCTTTGTAGCCAGTTTATCCAGTCTGAATCTTACCCACCCATGGTCCCACAGCTGCTTATAAAATAATCACTCAGAGACAATATTAATTATAAACTCTTTGGCCTATGACTCAGGCTTATCATTAACTAGCTCTTACTGAATTCACACCATTTCTATTAATCTATGTTTTGCCACGTGGCTTCATGGTGTTACCTGTATTCCATTCCATCTTGCTCCCCCGGCAGTGTTTAGCGTCTCCCCTCACTCCGCCTTCCCTTTGCCTGTATCTTTTCTTGTATTCCCCGCCTAGTTCTATTCTGCCACGCCGTAGGCTATAGCAGCTTCTTTATTAACTGATGAGAGCAACACGTATTTATAGCGTACAGAAAGACCATCCCATAACATTGCTTTCTTTTTTATTTTAATAAAGATTTTGGTGAGCATTTTCTATATCCACTTAATAATTCCTCCCACATTTATATAGATGGTCTTGTGTGCTTTATGCGTTGTTTTGTCTGGTACTAGCAGCTTGTATAAACATGGGGTAAACAACAAATTGACATTGACATTGTTCAGAGTGTATTCAGAGTTCATACATTGGTTTTAAGACTCTGGGTTATTCTATGTATGATCTATAGTTATTGTACAAGTAACTATAATTAAATGTTTCTGACTTTTACTATTATAAAAATAAACATGGTTGAACATCCTTTTGCGCACTTTTTTTGTTTTTTTTATTTTTTATTTTTTTTATTTATTATGTACACAGAAGAGGGCGCCAGACCTCATTCATTACAGATGGTTGTGAGCCACCATGTGGGTGCTGGGAATTGAACTCAGGACCTCTGGAAGAGCAGTTGGTGCTCTTAACCGCTGAGCCATCTCTCCAGCCCCGCTCACATGTTTTTTAATACTTATTCTTTAGTTGTTTAGTAAGTCAAATAAGTATAATTTCTGGAGCAAAGAATGTATACATGTAAGGCTTTTTTTTGACTAACATTGCCAATTCTGTGGAGAAGTTGTGTAAATAATGGGAATAAACTGGATTGTTTGTAACGAGTCTTTTTCGGTCCAGCCACCCAGTTCCCAAATAACAACATAGGAACTTCTTATTAAGTATGAAAGCTTGGCCTTAGCCTGGGCTTGTTTCTAACTAGTTCTTATAACTTAAATTAACCCATATCTTTTAGTTCACATTCTTTTACATGGCTTGGTTACCTTTTCTCTGTACTGTCCATCCTATGGCTGGAAGTCCTACCTATACCGCTTAGCTGTTAACCAATCGCAGTGACACATCTTTACATGGTGTAATCAGGTATCTCGTAACATTTGTTGTCACATGTATAAAGAACCATTGAGTCCACTTGGGATTGTATGTTCCAGGCCAAGGTGGCCTAAATAGTGAAACTCTGTCTTAAAAGATCCTGGAGCTAGAAAGATGGCTTACAAGTTGTGAGTACACACTGTTCTTACAGAAGACCTAACTTGAGTTTGCTTCCCATCACCCACATCTGGTGCTCACAAATGCCCGTTAGTCCAGCTCTAGGCGATCCAACACCTTCCTGCCTCTGAAGGTGCCTGCACTCAGGCACTTGTGTGACACACACACACACAATTAAAAATAAATCTAAAAAAGTAAACAGCCAGGCAGTGGTGGCGCACGCCTTTAATCCCAGCACTCGGGAGGCAGAGGCAGGCGGATCTCTGAGTTCGAGGCCAGCCTGGGCTACCAAGTAAGTTCCAGGAAAGGCGCAAAGCTACATAGAGAAACCCTGTCTCAAAAAACCAAATAAATAAATAAATAAATAAAATAAAAAAGTAAAGCTAGAGAAGGTGATTCCTGCCTTTAATACCAGCAGAGATAGGAGAATCTCTTTGCTTTAGGCTAGCCCCATCTACAGGCATGTACCGCTGTACCCTGCAAATAAGGGTTGTCTGGGCACAGGCCATATAATGCTGCTATACTTAGTCTAGTGACAGTTGATCTGAGCTTTTACTAAATGACTTAATGAGTTGTATTTCATATGGGTATGCTGGACAAAGTGATGATTCATGTACCAAGGTGATAGCGTGGGAATTTATCATAGCACTCAGAAATGTATGATATAAAACTCCAATTATGAAATTTTTCATCTCATGTTTTTTAAAATACTGTTAACCATGGGTATTTGAGCTGAAAAGTTAGACCAAACCTAAGGCAGACCAGCTGTAGAAAGGCAGTAGTATGCCATAAGGTGTACAATATTAACCATTCAGTCTCAGACATTTAAGCTTCGGGTTTTTTTTTTTTTTTCTTTTCTTTTTTTTTTAACATGGGGTCACTGCTGTTAAGAGTCTTCCTGATTTAATGTAAATAGCAGAAATAAGAATATTTTACTTGGTCTGCCTCCTACCCCCCACTCTCCAACCTCCAAGACAGAATTTCTCTGTGTAGTCCTGGCTGGCTTGGAACTCAGAGAGATCCACCTGCCTCTGCCTTCTGAATGCTGGGATTAAAGGCATACACTTTGTCTGACTTCTTTTGAGACTCATTGCCTAAATATCAAGAATGTGTACTTAGTACACTATCATGTTTCTGATAAAATGAAGTACAGTTAACAAGACAGAAGAAGGAAACTGTGACCAAAACATAGTAAGGTACCTAAGGCATGTATAAACCACAATATCTTTTAAAAAATATAATTTTATTTTATTGCATGTATATGGGTATTTAACCTGCATGTATGTCTGTGCCTGGTGCAGACAAAGGCCATAAGAAGGCATTGGTCCTCTGGAACTGGAGTACAGTTGTTAGCTGCCATATGGGTAATGGGAATTAAACGTGGGTCCTCTTTAAAAGTCAGTGCTCTTAACTCGAGTTGTCTCTCCAACCCTCATAATGACTTTTGATTAAAAAGTGCCTTATTATGATATTAGTGATATCAAAACTGTTAATTATATAATTATTGAACAACAGAATGTGTGTGTGTGTTTTCTGTTATACCATAGTTGCTTCTCAATTGTTGGAATTACTCTTTAATTTTAAAGCAAGATATATTGTACTCTTCTGGGAAAATTTAGAACTGGATATTTTGATGCTATGGTTTATTCTCAAAGTTGATGCAGTAGATTCATGATATCCTTGGTGTGGCAATATTGAGGTTATGGGATGTTTATGATGTAGAATCTGATACAAGATAATTAAGTCATCAGGCTCCTCCATCAATGAATGAGTAGTGCCGTCTTGAACAAGCGGCTCTGGTCTCTTGTGAATGCGCATTTCTGTCAAGAGCTGGTTCACCACATGAGCTGGTTCACAGGATCACCACATGAACTCAGCCACTTTAGAGCAGTCTGTTTTCTGCTTCTCCATGTTGTGATACTAAAGAGTGTTCAGTCACTAAGAAAGTAGCTGAACTCTAAAGATAAATAGTCAGAAAAGTACTTATCTGAAGAAGCTGGTAAAACTTGGGCTACCCATACTTGGTATCTGTTGATCATTGGTGGAGGCCCAGTGATCTGTGTTCAGAACCAGAATACAAAGTAAACTAGAATCAAACAAGTGATAATTCTTAGAGAAAAGGAAAACTGCCAGTTTTTAGCCTTGATTAGTATGGGAGAGGTCTTTAATAATAATTCTAATCCTAGTCTCTCCCTACCCCCATGGAGTATGGCTAAAATCCATACCCTATTGTTTACCCAAACCATAAATTAAAAATATAAAGTAGCTGAGCATGGATCATGGAATTCAAAGCCATTCTCAACTACATAGCAAGATGAAGGCCAGGCTATAAAAGACCAGAGAGAGAGAATGAGAGAGAGGAGAGAGAGAGAGAGAGAGAGAGAGAGAGAGAGAGAGAGAATGAGAGAGAGAATGAGAGAGAATGAGAATTTAAGGCGATTTCAGACATTTTTTCCATAAGAGCCCATTTAAGCATAATTTCCATTTTTTTCCCCCACAAATAAAATGCCAAAAACCCAGGCTTTAGAGACTTACTGGATAAGTTGGGCAGCATCTTAGAAAAAACTTAGACAATTGCTGAACTTGAAAGAAGATACCAAGAAATTGCTTAGAATGCAAAGCCTAGCATGGTGGTACATGCCTGTAATTTCAGAATTCTGAAAACAGATATATACAGGTTTTTGAAGTTTTAGGCCAGTCAGGACTAAGTAACTAAGTCTTGAGGCTTTTTCTGAGGGTTGGAGGAAGAATTTTACATTTAGAAGGACAGAAATTATAAAAGGTTGGTGCATGGAATAGATGGAGCAGGAATGAGAAGGTGTATGTATATTGTATTGGAGTTCCAGAAGGAAGTAATAAAGTAGTTGTGGCAGAGAGGCAGTATTTGAAGAGATATTTCTGAGAATTGTGTACAATCAATGAAAGACATACTACATTTCAGGGCTCAGTACAAGAAGTTAAAAGATTCCATAGTTAGCTGGGCTGCCTGGTCTACAGAGTGAGATCCAAGACAGCCAGGACTACACAGAGAAACCCTGTCTTAAAACAGCAGCAAAAAGATTCCAAACTTAAACAGTAATTACATCCCCACCATAACATTGACACCAATTAAGCAACCATGAAGTAACGCTTTAAAGAAAGACAGTTGATGGGATATTTGAGAGAGAGAGAGAGAGAGAGAGAGAGAGAGAGAGAGAGAGAGAGAGAGCTTGCCTTACATGAGAGTCTTTTTTCTTCTCATTCATTTTTATGTGTGTGTATGTGAGAGAGAGAATACTGTATGTGAACATGTGTGCCACATGTGTATAGGTGCCAGGAAAGGCTAGAAGAGATTGTGGGTTCCCTGTAGCTGGAGTTACAGGTAGTTGTGAGCTGCCTGATGAATATTGGAAACCAAACTTGGGTCGTCTCTGTAGTCCCTGCTCTTTTTAAAATATTTATTTATTTGGAGGATTGCTACACATGCCATAAGGTCAGCGGACAACTTGCAGTAGTGTGTTTTCCACATCGTGTGAGCCTTGGGGATAGAGCACAGATCATCATTGGGTGCCAAGTACCTTTACTCACTTGGCCATCTTGCCAGCCCTGTGTGTATTAATTTTTGTGTATAGAGTGATGAGTACATGCCGTGGTGCGTGGGTGGAGGTTAGTTCTCTTGTTCAATGTGAGTCTAGAATTGAACATGGGGTGGGCAGCAAATCCCTTCACCTGTTGAGCCGTTCATCTTGCCTGACCCCATGTGTGTGCATCTTGGTTTTTATTTTTCTAGTACTTTTTTTTTCTTCTTGTTGACATTTTATGTTATTCTGTAATCTGTATTTTGTGATTTTTCTGGTGTCTTTTTTTCTTTTAGAAGTTAATTTCTGGTAGTTGATAGCCTTTACCTTTACCTTGAAGTTACTATGGTAGAATAAATTAGTGAGTATATGGTATGCCTTTGAAGGCCTGCTGGGCTGACAAGATGGCTCAGTGAGTGAAGGTACTTGTCACCAAGCTTGACAAGTTTGAAAAGAACCAATTCCTATAGGTTGTACTCTGATTTCCACACACACCATGGGACATGCATATCCCTCAGAAACATACATACAGTGAAGAGGTTTGTTGTTGGAGCAACCCTGGGTGACATGGGATTGCCTGTCTAGACCAGACTAACCCCAGCTCACATAGATCTGTCTGCCTTGACTTCCTAAATGCTGGGACTAAATTCATATACCACCACACCAGGCTAATTAGTATTTTTTAAAAAGTCAGTATGCTTTATAAAAAAGAAAAGGATGTGGAATTTTATACTGTTAGTGCCTTTCAAGGATTAATTATTACCTGTTTATTTAAAGAGAGAGAGAGAGAACACAAGACATACAGTTTTGCTATGTAGCCCTGACTGATCTGGAACTCAAAGGAAAAAAAAATATCCCCAGTACAGGGATTAAAGGCTTGTACCATGCCTGACTCCTTTTATTTTTTGAGACAAGATCTCATTTAGTCCAAGATGGCCTCAAGCTTGCTCTGTAGGTAAAGCTTTTCTTGTGCTTTTTTGGTGCTCCACTTCCATCTTTCAATGCTGTTACTACAGGTAAACCTCCATGCCCAGATTTTTTTTTTTAAATAAGCAATTCTGCTAGGTGTGGTAGTGCTTAATTGTTTAATTTTAATCTCATCACTCAGGGCAGAAGCAGGCAGATCTTTTTGAGTTCCAGTGTTGACTTGGTCTACATAGTGAGCTCCAGGCCAGCCAAGGCTATATAGGGAGACCTTGTCAATAAAATAAAAATTCTTACTTCATTTATGATTAAGATTCAATTCAGAAAATTTCCCAGGACTATTCATGATCCTAGATTTGAGTGTGAGTTTTGAATTCAGATACAGTCTAGAGAACCAGTTGTTTTATGTTTAAATAGTAATTATTAAGCTACATTGAGAATGTGTTCTTATTGTCTGTTGTCTTCAGGGATGAGGATAGACTTGAAGGGGGAAAGGAGGATTAAGTATGTAAATACATGGATTTTTCTTTTTTTCAATGCTTCAAGGTCTGGGATGTAGAGTGTTTGCCTGGCATGTAGGAAGCCCCACACCACATAAACAGGCGTGGTGGGACATGCTTGAAATATCAGCACTTGAGCACAGGAGGATCAGTTCAAGGCCTGCCTGGTTAAATGGAGAGGAGGGAGGGAAGCAGCAGTGTGGCAGAGGAGGGAGAAGAGCTGACCAAGTGTGATGGCATGCAGTGAGAACCCCAGAGATGTGGACAGTGTTCAGAGTTGGAGGCCAAGCGAAACCTTATTTTAAAATAAAACTAGACCAACGTATAGCTCTAGTGGTAAATGCTTCCTTAGCATGTGTGCATAATGGCTGAGTTCAGCCCCAGTGCTTCAGTGGTAACAATACCAGCAAGTTTTTAATTTCCCTGAGGGTACCTAGGCTAGCACAAATTCTTTGTAGTTTTGCTGTCAAAAATTATTCTGTAACTAAATTCACAATCACTAACCAACTCTAAATCAGTAACTAATGGCAGAGTGGTAGGGAGTCCTTAAGTACTTGTTCTTAAAATGTGAGTGAACTTAGACATGGCACACAGTATACCTGAACCATCTCCCTCCAGATTTAGTTTCAAAACTTAAAAAAATGTATTACTATTGGTGTGTGTGTGGTGTTTAAGTGTGTGTTCGTATGTGCCATGGTGCTGGTGTGGAGGTCAAAGGACAACTTTGTGTCAGTTCTTTCTTTGCAATTTTATGCAGGTTCCAGGGATCAACTTCAAGTTGTCAGGCATGACAAGTCTTTTTCTTCTAAGCCATTTTCTCTTCCCCATGACTTTTTTTTCAATTGATAAAAGAAAGCAGTTAAGAAATAGAAGCTGGGCAGTGGTGGCACATACCTTTAATCTCGGCTGGAGAGATGGCTCAGAGGTTAAGAGCACTGGCTGCTCTTCCAGAGGCCCTGAGTTCAATTCCCAGCAACCACATAGTGGCTCACAACCATCTGTAATGAGATCTGGTGCCCTCTTCTGGCAGGGATACATGCAAACAGAACACTGTATACATAATAAATAAATCTTAAAACAAAACAAAACAAAAAAACAAACAAAAATACCTTTAATCTCAGCATTCAGGAGGCAGAGGCAGGTGGACCTCAGGGTTCAAGGCCAGCCTGGTCTTCATTGTGAGTTCCAGGACATCCAGGGCTGCACAGAGAAATTCTGTTTTGAAATATATATATATTGCAAACAATAAAGTGTAATGAAATAATGTTCTTTCATTGAAGATCAATCACTTGGAGAAACTCAAGTAGAAGATTGGTTCATTAGAAGAGTATGGGAGAAATCCATGATATAATGTAGGAAAGACAGCCAGACTTCCTAGAAACAGGCAGGCAGAGAGACAGACAGACACTAATAAAAGATTTTTAGCTGAGCGCATGCCTTTAATCCCAGCACTTGGGAGGCAGAGCCAGGCGGATCTCTGTGAGTTTGAGGCCAGCCTGGGCTACCAAGTGAGTTCCAGGAAAGGCGCAAAGCTACACAGAGAAACCCTGTCTCGGGGAAAAAAAAAAAAAGATTTTTAAACGAAGGGTTGGTAAGACAGTTTAGCAGGTAAGGCATTTGCCAATAAACAACCTGAGTTTGATTCCCAGGACACACATGGTTGAAAGAGAACCAACTCTGTCACATTATCTTCTGATCTCTGCACACACACATACAGTAAATAAATAGATAATTTGAACATTAGGAGAGGGCTGGAGAGATACTTCAACAGTTAAGAGTGCTTACTATTTTTGCAGAGAACCTGGATTTTGTTCCCACTACCAGTTTCAGGAGATCCAGTGCCCTATACCAAGCAGATCATTTCTTTTGTCTTAGGATAGAATTTCCATTGAGTGAATCATTCAGCCTTAGAAATCTGACATTACTTAGTAATAAAAACATGTATTCTGAACAACTAAAAGCATTGCTTTTAGATACATTTTAGGTATGTGAATACTTTTAATAATAAAATTCATGACATTTTCAAGTAGGTTGGGATACAATAATATTTTCTTAATTTATTTTTTAAAATTTTTGTTTGTTATTTTGAAATAGTATCTCACGTGGCCCAGCCTGACCTTAAACTAGTTAGTTGATGCCAGCCTTGAACTTCTGATCCTCTTGCCTTTATCTACCAAGTGTGGGATTATCCTGGGCCTCTGCCTGCTTAGGCAGTATTTTAAAAAGGGCCAGACATGGTAGTAAATGTCTTTAATGCCAGACTCAGGAGATACAGGCAGACAGATCTTTGAGGAGTTCCAGACCAGCCTGGGCTACAATTTAAAAAAAAAATGTTTTATACAGGTGTATATTTTTTATTACATGGATAGCCATATTTCACATGGAAATCTAAAATGGTTATTTCAGATCAATTACTTTTAAAGTTTTATATTTTACATAGATCACATAGATGTTTGGCTGGGTGTGGTGGTACATACTTGTAATCCTGACACTTAGGAAGAAGACAAAGAGGAAGACAGCTTGAGCTGAGTAGTTGAGACCATTAGTCTGTTAGTGTTACTGTGTGTGTGTTTCTTTCAAATGGTAGTAGAAAGCCCTTGATCTAAATTTACACAGATCTTTTGATTGTTTAGCAGGTAACATCTAAAGGCACTGGTTTAAATCCTAATGCCAAAGTATGGCAAGAACTTCCTTCTGGAAATCCTGATGGCACTCCTGTAACTGAAAGCTCTTGGCATGAAACTGCAGCCACATCTGGATCTCATCCTGAGGGTAAGTGTTTATTGGAAAAAAAAATTACATTTTGGTTAAATGTATGGTCAAATCAGCTCAAACAGGTTTGAAATAGCCTTTTGTTGATTGATTAACATTTTGTTGCTGAACAAAATGTATGTAAGAAAAGTCAACTTTTAAGGAGGAAAGATTTACTTTGGCTCATGAGGTTTCAGTTCATAGTAACTTGGTCCCATCACTTTGGGCATTTAGGGTGGCAAAATAGCATGACTGGGGGTCTCCTGGTAGAACAGAATTGCTAATGTCATGTAACCCTCAAAGAACCTGAGAGGAAAGAGCGAGCTTGGGACATGCCACCTCAAAGTTCTTCCCTTCAGTTTGGTCCCACCTCTTAAGATGTCATCATTTCCAAAGGGCTCCTAGGGTTTGGAGCTCCTGAGCAGATTGATAGATTGATGGAGTGAGTCACAGTTTACTAGCCAGACTCTCACCTAAACATTGTACACTGGGACCAAACTTTTATCTCAAACACTTGGGGGCACTTTTCAGATTCAAACAAAGATTTGATGAGATGTATATGTGAATGCTTAGCATCATAGTTTGTCTATAATTCTTTTTTTATACATTATATGAATAGTCACTAATTTCAAGTACCGTGTGTGTGTGTGTGTGTGTGTGTGTGTGTGTGTATGTGTTTTGTTTTTTGTTTTTTTTTTAATTTCTCTGTGTTTTGGTGCCTGTCCTGGATCTCGCTCTGTAGACCAGGCTGGCCTCTTTGAACTCACAGAGATCTGCCTGGCATATGTGTATTTTTGAGTCAGCATCTAGCCCATTTATAGTATATATAAATATATATCATTTATAACTTCTTAGAAGATTTGTTTGGGTCTGTCATCAGATGTATTAACTCACTGGCCTTGAGCAATTAACCTGGAGTGCTTATTTCCTTCATCTTTAGAGTAGAAATCATGAAAAGTGATAACCTATCACAGTGTATAATGTTTCCAGGAAAGTGAGCAAAGGAGTTACACCAGCAGTCAAATACATAAAGTGCCAGCTTATCCATAACTGTCAAAACTTGTCTCCCTTCAGAAATAACATAAGCCATGGGGACATTTCTCCAACTAGTACAGTTCTTTGAAATTTTTTAGAGACTGTGACTCAAGGTTCCAGAAGGTGGGATTAAATAATTTCAATACCCTTTCTTAAAAACAGGTAGTACAGAACTTTCAGAAGATATGTGCAAGGAATATGAAGTAATGTATTCTCCAGCTTGTGAGCCCACAAGAAATACTACAGACATCGAAGAGTCAGCTGATGGAATGATTTTAGGACCTGAAGATCTGGGTTACCAAATATATGATGTTTCTGGTAATCTTTGTGTTTTTATTGCTAAAATGAGAATTTCGTATCCTTAGCTCACCTCCCATCATTAATCAATTTGGAGTTTTTGTTTTTGTTTTGTTTTAAAGAAGCTTATATCAAACAAATATTAGGTGATTGTTAAAAAATACTGTTGGCTAGTAACCAGAGGTAAAATTTGTAGAGGAAGAATCTTTGTGAAATCCTGTTAAAGAAAAGTTGACATTAAAGATATAAAGAGAAAGTAAAGAGAGATTCGATTTTCAAAAGTTCTAAGTTTCTCTGTTGATTAGTTGAGATCAATTGTAGTTTTAGCAATTTTTCAACCACTTTGTCAGCATGAAATTTATTTTAAACATTTATTTCAGAGATTAATTTTAAGGAAAAAATATTATATTAAGCCGAGCAGTGGCGGTGCATACCTTTAATCCTAACACTTGAGAGGCAGAAGCAGGCACATCTCTGAGTTTGAGGCCAGCCTGGTCTACAGGGCAAGTTCCAGGACAACCAGGGCTACGCAGAGAAATCCTGTCAGGGATCAGGGGGATATATCAGGTGTGCAGAGGCAACTGGATTGAGAGTTTGAGGCTAGCTTGGGCAAAGAAAGGAGTCCCTCTTTAACATTAACTACAGACTTTCTCCTTGCATCTTTTCCCCCACATTGATCCAACCAATATGGAATAGTAATCAATATGATTTAAAGTGGTTGAAAAACATTTCAGATGTATTTTTCATTTTTCAAAAAATTATGGCTGTGTATGTTCACAAGCCCCCAAAGGCCACCACTGGAGCTGGAATTACTGTTAGTTGTGAACCACCCAACATAGGTGCTGGGACCCAATCATGGTTTCTTCCTTGGTACATGCAGTGCATGCTCTTAACTGCTGAACCATCTCTCTAGCCATAAAAATGGAGGAAATGTGGGCATTGGTAGCGCACACCTTTAATCCCAGCTCTTGGGAGGCAGAGCCAGGCAGATCTCTGAGTTTGAGGCCAGCCTGGTCTCCAAAGTGAGTTCCAGGAAAGGCGCAAAGCTACACAGAGAAACCCTGTCCCAAAAAAAAGGAAATTTAAAGGGAGCTGAAGTGAACCATAGATTGTGAGATTGTGACTGTCTAACTTTATTTTTTGAGGGTATTTTGGAAAATTGTTATATGTAGTAGGCATATCTCTTTCTGCCTGAAGGAGCCCTGTGACTTAGAACAAGATCTATAAATAATTGTCTTCAATTATTCCTCTTCCTCGTGAAGCCATGTCTTACTATGTATGTAGCCTTGGCTGGCCCAGAACTTGCTGGCTTTAAACTCAGATGTGCCTTCCTCCAAAGTACTGAAGGAATTAGAGATGTTCACTACTGTTCCTGGCTTCAATTACTTGTTTGTGTGTGTGTGTGTGGTGTGAGCATGCATCCATGAGTGTGCCCATGTATACTGAGGTTATAGGCACAGGCAGCCATGCTTAGCTTTTTACTTGGGTGCTTAGAATCTGAGTTCAGTTCCTCATGCTGGCTCCAACCCAGTGAGCATCTCTCAGCCCCAGGCTAGATTTCTAAAAAGTCTTTTGACTTATAAGGTAATTTGTGAGGTATGTGGGGTTGGTATTCCTATATGAAGGGATGAGTCCACAGACTGGAGAGATGGCTGAGTGGTTAAGAGCATGGTTGCTCTGAGTTCAACTCCCAACACCTATGAGGCACTGCAGTCTGGAGGATCCAGTGCTCTCTTGCCTCTGCTGGCACCAGGCATGCATATGTGGTTCACAGGCATAATTAATTAATTGATTGATTGATTGATTTTTAGGAATAAATTAAAAAAAATGAAGTGATGTCTCCTTTCAATCTATGGTCATATTATAGATAGCAATTAGCTACTTTGAATATAGACTTGGTAAATGATGTGGTGCAGCTCGTTTGTTTGAATGAGCTTCCTATAAATGACATTGAAAGTGAAGTAAATTGTTGTTCATTTAGTTAGCATTTGGATAAGTGACTTCCATATAAAAGATTACATATCC
This sequence comes from Peromyscus leucopus, assembly GCF_004664715.2. NCBI lineage: Eukaryota > Metazoa > Chordata > Mammalia > Rodentia > Cricetidae > Peromyscus > Peromyscus leucopus. The sequence goes on along the minus strand of NC_051080.1, from coordinate 3,997,140 downwards.
AGGTGAAAAGCTCATGGGGTATTGGTGCTTTGCCACACCAAGTTCAATTTCTAGAACCCACATACAGGTAGATGAAAAGAGCC